>NW_004567119.1:32264106-32288510 GCF_000260355.1 Condylura cristata
GCTGTCCGCGCCGCCGCCGGTCCCGCCTGCGCTCGCCGCCGCGGTTCCCACCTTTCTGGGAGTCGCGGGGCCGCGGGCGCCGCTCACCTTTGGTCGCGAGCTTCAGCCCAGCCCGCCCCTGTTGCTTTTATGGCGAGGGTCGCTCATCCAGACGTGCGGCCTGAGGAAACGGGCCAGGGGGGAATATGGCCAACCTGGAGAAACGCAGAAGGAAGATAGTGACTTTCCGAAACAGAATCAGAGAGGCTGGGTGTTGACAGCGGGCGGCGGCGTCATCGCCACTTCCTGTCGGACAGGTCCCTGTGCTGGTGAAGGAAGAGCCCAAGAACGTCACCTTGGGAGCAGGTCATTGACGAAGAACCCAAATATGCCAGGGGATCCCTGGATTTCACTCTCAATTAAAACAGGCTGTGCTGTATTACGTTTATTTCGAAGAAAACAAAGACGGTGTTGGCAACTTAATAAAAACTTAAAATAGCCCAACTATGTTTCACCACGACTCTGAAAATAGACCACAGCTGCTAATGACGATATTGTCACGGTCATAACTTGGTGCCTGCTCAGGCGAGGTCGTGGGCTTTTATTTTTCTACAAGGTGAGCATTGGATTCTGTTTAAGGGCAAAGGTCAAATGATGTGTTTGAAGTTCTGCGCCATTATTACAGCAACCCAGGCATTCTAGGGATCCTTTATGTTCAGCTAAGTTTAAGATTCAAGTTACCAAATAGAACTTTAGTTTCTGGTGGTGGTTTTCCTATTTTCAAGCCTTTAGAAAAAGCATGAAAGTTAATTGCAAAAACAAATATCCCCAGAAGGTATGAAGTCATTCTTTATAAATTCAAAATTAACTTTAAAAACATTTGGGGATGGCCCTCTCTGGTGGCGCAGCGGGTTACAGCACAGCACTAAGAAACAAAAGTCATTTCGGCATGAGTTCGATTCCCGCCTGCCCCGGGTAGGCGATCCACATGGCGCGGCAGACCTCTCCTGACACTGCTCCCCTCAGCAGTGTACTTCATCTATCTGCCTGTTCTGCTCCCCGCTCTGTCTCTGGTGAATCCTATCACCCTCCACATCTCTGGCCTGTACCCCAGTTCTGTACGAATAAATAAATAAGTTTGGGGAGTTTGGTTTCGATTAAATCAAAAGAAAACTATTGGGATTTACTGGGTCATTTTTCTTTTGAAGTTGAACTTCATTGTCTCAAACTCACCTACAAAATAATGACCATTATAAAGTGAAACAATAACATCACAATTTAATGTTGATGCAGTATAGATGACAGATCGTGAGCAAAGTAGGTGGCCCAGAATGCAGGTATAACAGGCAAAAGTGTTGTGTCTGAACTAAGCATAATATAGTTCGTAATTTTCAACTCTACATGCTTCCTAGGTACAAAAGTGACCTTTAGTCATTATTGTGATGTCCACATTGTGATTTTACACACTGAGAAGCATGCTGTCTGTTCATGTTACATTTATGGTTTGAATAACGAGGGGTAGCTAGTATAAAATAAAAAATATATTAGCAAATACAGCTTTATGAATTCTAAGTTTTTCTTCACTACTCAACATTGTATCTTTGACCAGAATCTACATCGCTTTAGACTTTCTTTCAGAAGTGCTTTTTATACTTATGTTGTCATTTCAAACTTACACATTTTATTTTGAGACCAACATTATTTTGTAGGTGAGTTTGAGACAATGAAGTTCAACTTCAAAAGAAAAATGATCAGGTAGGTTGGTCTCCTACCTTAAAGCCAGTAGATGAGCCAGTAATGAGACTTACTTGAACAGGCCTTAACCTTCTATGGTAGTTCCAACCTGTGGACCTTAGTCATCTGATCTGGGAAGCTTCTTAATTCTTCCTCTGAAGAAGCGTTTTAAGTGGAGTGCAGTTGGAAGCCTTCAAGGGTCAATTATTGTATTATTCCCAAGACTATTGTTACAAGTCACCATTCATTTAAAATGACTCTGAAAACATCTTCTCTCAAGCATCTGAAGGTCAGAAGTCCAAATCTCATAGCCCCATATTCTTTCTAAAGGCCACTATAGGCGGGAATGTCCTCCACCTTCTGGTGGCTCTAGGTATTCCTGTGTTTCCTTGCCTTGTGACTGTCACTTCAATTTCTACCTCCATCTTCACATCACCAACCTCTGTGTGTGTCTGATAAGGACCTTTGTGATTAAAGTCCACCCAGATAATCAGTCCTTAAATAACCCACATCTCTAACGAGTCCCTTATTCAAATAAGTTTCCAAGAAAATGAGCTGGATATCTTTGGGAGAAAAGCAGTTCTTCAGCTTACCACAACTCATAAACCTAAATCAGCCTAGAGAAATGCTCAGATTTCAGTGAAGTGTCCACCAAGAAAAAAGAAAAAAAAAAACTTAAAAAAAAAAAAGACATTTATTTTGGGGTAGGGAGTGCTAAGTTTGCAAATTAGGGAGCCCAAAATTTGGTATCAGCCCAAATTCTGTCCCTCTAGGGTCTTTATTGAAGGGGTGGTAATGGGGGAAAATGATGGAAAGAATAGAATTGATCAAGAACTAGAACTGGTGACAGAATTCATGCCTTAGAATTCACTGCCTTGTAGTCAAGCTGGCCTTGATTACCATGGAGACAAGAAAAATTATCTTTGCTCTGTTCTTAGAGAAGGCCATGTCTAGTTGGAAACAGAGTTCTTATCATTCAGATAATAATGGTTTTTGTTTCTTTTTTAAGTTACAAATTAAGGAAGATGGTACGCTCCCCAATGGCGCAATGGGTTAGGACACGCACTGCAAGCTAGTCCCAGCTGCAGCTACTCAGTGTGAGTTCAATCCCAGCCCTCTAGCTGACCCACATGACGCAACAAGCCTCTCCTGTCTTGCCCACTACTCCCCTCAGCATAGTACTTCACTGATCTGCCTGTTCCTCATTCTGTCTCTGGTGAATGCTCTCACCACCCCTGCACTTCTGGCCTGTACCCCAGCTCAGTATGCATAAATAAATAGATCTTAAAAAAAAAAAAAGATGGAGTTCCAGGCAGAAGATGGAGTCATTCAGTCCACCAGAATATCCCTTTTTACAGAAGTGTTATGATTTTTTGTTGAAAATCTGAAGTTTGTATTTGACTCATCTCTGGTTTTATTTTATTGTACTACCAATGCTCTAAGCACAGAAAACTGACAAGATTCCTGTCTGTAAGAGAGGACTTTAGTGGGCAGTATCATGGGCAGCCCCAGGACACCTAAATCTGCCTGCCCTAAATGAGTTCTGCATGTGCCACATATGCATACTCTAGTGCATAAGACCTTCGATGGCAAGGGACTTTCATACAAATTTGTGTACAATAAGTAATGTGCAATAAAGGAGATAAGAGAAAACATAGTTAAAATAGTTTCTAATGGAAACACCCAGTTACCCAACCCCTGTCCATAAATGTCCAGCCAAAGAGGGTTGACCCAAAGCAGGACCACTAAAGCCTGAAAGCCTGCCCAAGCCTAAGGCACCTTCTGGGGGGACCCATGGAAAGGGCAGAAGGAGCCGGGCAAATCTGAAATCTGGAAGGAAAAGAGCAAAATCAAGATGCAAGTCAAGATTGAGGCTGCTACTGCCAGCCTCCCACATGTCTTGTTCAAGTGTCTCCTTTCATGTGCCCCAAGACCCCGACACAAGTCCCAAGCTGAGAAGCAAGTACAGCTGCTTCTTCACATGTCTGTCTGCTCCACATGCCTCCTCCAGGCCTCCTTCTTCTTATCTCTTACTGCTTCCTTCCTCCCTTCTTCCTCTTTCCAGTCTTTTCTAGCTTCACCTCATTGTCCAATGTTACCCTCCATTAGTGTGTGACAGGGAACATGGAATCCCTCCTTTCTTGGGGAATTACTCAGTTACAAGAATGTTCTATCTTTCCTTCCATTTTTTTTAATCATGTAAAATGTATGGTACATAAAAGTGGTGTCATGTTTTTATTTCGACACCACTATTAAATACTCCAACTTGGGCCCTCCCAGATTGGTGCAGCACGTTAAAACACAGCACTAAGAAGTTCCATCATGAGTTCGATCCCTGCCTAGGAGGTGACCCACATGGCATGGCAGACCTCTCCTGATCCACTGACTGCTCCCCTCAGCAGTGTACTTCATTGATCTACCTGTTCTGCTCCCCACTCTCTGTCTCTAGTAAATCCTCTCACCCCTGCACCTCTGTCTCATACCCCAGTTCTAGAATGCATAAATAATTTTTAAGTTTAAAATAAAAACAACATAAAGAATTAATTTAAGATTTATTTAAAAATTTAAAGGCTAGGCCCTCCCCGGTGGCGCAGCAGGTTGAAGCACAGCACTAAGAAATAAAGCCACTTCAGCATGAGTTCGATCCCGCCCCACATATGACCCACATGGAGTGGCAGACCTCTCCTGACCCGTCCACTGCCCCCCTCAGCAGTTCTGCTCCCCATTCTGTCTCTGATGAATACTCTCACTGCCCCTGCACCTGTGGCCTCTACCCCAGTTCTGTATGCATAAAAAAATAAATGTTTAAAAAAAAGAATAGCATAACTTCACCATTTCAATTTAGTAAAAAGTTAGTATCTAATCTGCTTCAATGAAAAAAAAATTTTTTTTTGGCCGAGCACTACTCACTACTTCTTTCTTTCTGTATCATTCCCATACCCATAAAGTGTGTGTTCTTAGGTCTCTAGGTGAATAGACTTGAAATGACTAGGCCAGAAAATATGTTTTCTTTTGAACGGTTAACACATTACTAAATATCTTAGGTGGCCTATAAGCTTTACACTAGGCAAATTAATAACTCAGATCGCCATCTAGTGTTGAACAAAGAGCATTTTCTAAGAGATATTTCCTGACCTTTGTATTTGGAGTTTTATCTTTTTTTCTCTCTATAGAGGTCAGTGTTGTTTTGCTTACCCTACTTTCTTTTGTCAAGAGGATGCTAAACTTGTATTTTTATGCTTACTTTCTTAAATTTGAAGAGAATGAACTGGAGTTATGTTTTCATATTTACTGATAAGTTTAATAATTTTTGAGGCTAAAAAGTTACTTAATCGGCCCTTGCTGGTGGCGCAGCAGGTTAAAGCGTAGCACTGTGAAGCTGCCCGCAGCTGCCTCAGTTGGCGTTGGATCCCCGCGGGAGATGACCCACGTGGCGCCCCTCCCCTCAGCAATGTACTTAGTTGATCTGCCTGTCTTGCTCCCCACTGTCTCTGATGAATTCTCTCACCACCCCTGTGCCTCTGGCTTGTACCCCAGTTCTGTATGTATAAATAAGTCTTTAAAAAGTCACTTAATCATACAGAAATTTTAAACTATTGATACAGTAGTATAAACCATACCACCTTACAAAAAATAATAGAGACATGTGGTGAGTGTAAGTTAATTCAGGTCCACAATTCAGTAATGTTTGGTATACCTAAGGAAAATCATCTCATAACTCTTGGAGTTCTTCCAGGTTGGCAGGTAATCAAACAAGCACCAGAGAGATAGACTGAGGAGTGAGGGGAACATTTTAGTAATAACATATACCTCCTGCATATACGACAGAGACCCACCATTCCTGAGTAAATCACTCACCTAAGTGGCTTTAGACACCATCTTAACCACTTTGGCTAAGGCAGGAGTGTACGGATGCTGGACAGAGAGTATAGATTAGTTAAGGAAGCTCTGTGAAAGATACAGTGGACAAAGGTATTCAAATTAAGTTCTGCTAATGATAATAGAAAAATATCTGTGATGCTTTCTTTTCATTTTATAATTTTTGTCCAGACATGTATTTTGTGACTTTGTACTTTCCTTGAGATAAAGTAAATTCATTTTAGTACAGGCTTTTCATTTATATCATTGTATTTTCTCAATTCTGAAACATTTTTAAGTCATTAAAAATGAAATAAAAAACATCTTTAAAAGGAACACGTTTATAGGGTCTCCCTGGCTGTGCAAAGGGTTAAATCTCAGGATTATGAAGCATGAGTTCGATTCCCAGCCAGGGAGGTGACGCACAGGCACCTCTCACTGCTTGTCCCTAGCAGTGTAATTCAGTGAATCTGTCTGTTCTACCCCCAACTCTACGTCTGGTGAACCCTCTCACCCCGTGGCACCCTGTCTGGGGCTTGAACTTACGCTGTCTTGGTGATAGTGTTGAGACTCGACCGGTAGGCCAGGGAGGACCCTGGAATTTTTTAAAGGTTAAAAAAGCGGCAAAAAAAATGTGAAAGAGACCATATGTAGCTTGCAAAGCCTCCCTCCACTCTTTCCCATCTGGTCATTTACAGAAAGTTTGTTGATCCCTGTTTAAGAGCAAACTAAGATACTCAAAGATAACATAACCTTTGGGCAGGACAGCATTCAATGCAGAGCAAACCCTTTCCTTACATATGCCCCAATTTAGCCAGAGGAATGTGAAATCCTATAATAAATCCTGTCTAACCCCAGCTTATAGAGATACTATACAGAATGTTATACTATACTCAGAATGTTAACAATCCACAAACCCAACTTTGCTTCACGAGTAAATGTGTGTGGCAAACAAGAATCAACAAATCTGTACCAGATCTCATCTGTGGCTGGTTCTCCTTTGACCTAAAAACTAAGAATGGCTTTTGGAATTTAAAGGCTTGCTTCAAAATTTCAAAAATGAAGTTTCCAAGAATATGTGATAGGCTACAAACACTAATAGTTGCTATTGGATTCTAGAGAAAAATTCAACAACAACTATGAAGGGCCTGGTATTCTGTCATACTGCCAAGCTAACAAGTTAGTTTGCAACCATTTGATGGATAATGACAAGAGATCTAAGATTCCTGGATCCGAGAGGCCACACTTTATTGCTGAAGGAAGTTATCAGAGTGTCAGCCTATCTGCACCGGAGCACTTATTCCAACAGGGAAATAAGGAGGGACAGATGACGCCAGCACAGCCAGATGTCACTGATGTATGGGAACATATGCTGAGAAATATGTCATTAGGAGATTTTGTGGTGTGAAAGCGAATGGATGATGTCATAGAATGTACTGACACAATTTGGATGGTCTCCATTACTGCACAGCCAGGACATCCTGACTAAGCATACAACGCTGACTGAAATACCACACCGCATGGCAATATTCAGTGGGTTTCCTTACATGGAGCAAGATGTAGTCTTACCAGTTCCCCTCACCTAGCGAGTAAGCAACAGTTGTGTTGCAGCGTCCTTGACCGATTTGGTGGTGCCTATGTAAGTTTCTTTTTTTTTTTTTAATTTTTCAAAGATTTAGTTATGTATGTATACAGGCCAGAGGTGCAGGAGTGATGACAGAGTTCACCAGAGACAGAGTGGGGAGCAGAACAGGCAGATGGAAGAAGTATACTGCTGAAGGGAGCAGTGGGCGGGCCAGGAGAGGTCTGCTGCGCCATGTGGGTCAGCTCCTTGGTTGAGGATAGAACTTGTGCTGCAGTGGCTGGTAGAGCCTATAGTGCTGTCTTTACTCCTGTGCTATCAGAGAGGCCCCACATTGCTATAATTCTGCAAGTTAAAAGTTATCATGGGAAATTCTTTACAAAGCTTCAAGGAAAATTGACATTGCAAAACAGTTAATTATTTAGAAATAGAGTATTAATAAAAATCTCTTTCAATGATAGTATTCATTTCAAATTAAAATGTAAAAACATTTAGTTTCTTGGATGCTAAATTCAAAATTTTTTTCTGGGTTTGTTCATGGTAAGTCTGCACAAGTACCAGGGCCACTGACATTTCAGTCTTATTACTTATTGTCATCTTTCAATAGGTCCAGTGTGAAAGTATACCCATCTTGTTAAGGGTGGTAAACAGTGGTAAAATAGTGAAGGCTCCAACTGATTGCTCAATAATCTCTGATAAACTTAATTGCTCCCCACAACATGCTTTTTTTTATTTCCCTCCCTCCCCCCACCCCGTTTTTGATCCCACTCCCCACTCCACCCCCACAGAATGTCTCTGGTATATGGTTGTTCATTATTTTACAACATGCTTTCTTTTATTGCCAAAAATCACTCAAAGCTTCTCAGCTAATAGCTTTAATCCTATAAAATACTGTGGTTGGGCCCAGCCTGGTGGTCCAGCGGGTTAAAGCACAACATTATGAAACTAAAACCACTTCAGCATAAATTCGATTCCCAGCCAGGGAAGTGGCCCGCATGGTGTGGTAGACCTCTCCTCACCAGCCCATTGCTCCCCTCAGTAGTGTACTTCATCAGTGGGTCTGTTCTGCTCCCCACTCTGTCTCTGGTGGATCCTCTCACCACCCCTACACCTCTGGCCTGTACCTCAATTCTGTATGCACAAATAAATAAATATTAAAAAAATAAATACTATGGACTTAAAAACAAACAGACAATTATTAACTAGAGAGATTCTGCAGGGGAGGAGGACAGAAAGGGATCAGAAGGAGGGAGGAATGTGGGGGTGTGGTGATGATAGTTGGGGGAGGGAGGAAGTAAAATGAACAATAATGTAAATAGATATATAAAAAATAAAAATAAAATAAAATACTGTAGTTTTCCTCACACTATGCTGCTCATTACCCTGACACTAAACCTAGTCACCCTTATTCCCTTACCAAAAGAAAACTGAACCCCTTATCATTGCTGAGCTCTGTGGTGAAAGTATTCAAATATACATAGATCTCCAAATCTCTCTGGCATACTGCTGAGGTACTTTTGTTATTGATGGTTTGTGAATAAAAATAAGTAAAAATTATCAGTTTTGTTGAGTATTTTTACTATTAAAGTATATCTTTTCCAGAATTAAATCAGAACAGATGACTATGTTACCTAAACCAACCAGCAGGCAAGAGTATGTTTCTGTATAAAAATATATACATGTAGTGTATATGTAAACAAATTTCTTGAGTCTGTATATGCATATGTGTGTATATGTATGTAACCATATTTACATGCTTGGGGATTAGTCCATGACATTGGGAATATTTTTAAAACAAAGGAAGTCCCTCACCTCTCTAATAACCTGTATGAAATAGACAACAAATTAAAAACGTTTAGGTACTTTGCTATTAGCTAAGCAATTTAAAAAAAGTGAATTCTAGCTAGAATGTTTCATGATATTAAACATATTAGCAGAGATAAATTGGCAATGGTATGCAATCAATTTTGGAATAATTACAATTGTATTGCTGAGGTTTCCAGTCCTCGCCCTAACAGCTAAGGACAAAATCGGCAGGACTGTAAAGATAGGAAATTGACAGAAGCCAAAATTTGAGGTGCCTTTGAACACTGCCAAATGGATTTTACAGATTCTTCTCATAATAAATTATAAGTGTACTCAGGTTGTGGTTTGTTTATTCTCAGAATGGATTCTAGCTCCACATTTTCATCTTCCATAATTTCAGAAAGCTAAAAAGAGTAAGTGGAATCCTGAAACTAAAATGAGAAATGCAGTGAGAAAGTATGAATTTTCACAGGCTTTAGTAGTTCCTTTGGCCTTGATAGTAATGAAGATTGTCCTTTCTGGGATGCACCGGTTATTTCATTAGTTAATAACTACGCTCTCCCATACTGCCTTTCAAACATTTACTTCCAATCCTAGGTTCTATCCACGATGAACTAATATGAATAAATACTGCAAGAGGCAGGTGGTAACTCCAGAATTACTGGTAGGGCTCTAAAGGACACATTGAAAACGACACTTCAGGGCCCTTCATGGTGGCACAACGGGTTTGGAGTCAGTACTGCAAGCAGCCACAGCAGCTTCATTGCAAGTTCCATCCCCGCACAGAAAGGTGATCCACGTGGCACAGCAGACCTCTTCTGTCTCTCCCGCTGCTCGAGTCAGCAGTGTACTTCATGGATCTGCCTGTTCTGCTCCCCACTCTGTCTCTGGTGAAGACTCTCACCACCCCTGCACCTCTGCCTTGTACCCCAGTTCTGTATGCATAAATAAATCTTTAGAAAATGTGCACATGTATTTGAAAATCATGTTAAAAAAAAAAAAAGACACTTAAGATCTAGAGATTTTAGTTACCCTGAAAAAATATCATAATGTCCTTGGGACTGTTGTCAGACATGGCAGAAAAACTCTCAAGGTTAAAGGTCATGGACCCATGGTTTCCAACTAAGAAGATATACTAGTTCCTCTGGTTTCTGGACATTCTTTTTATCAGGAGACTTCAAATTTAGGATTGTTAGGAAATCTCCAGAAGTTCATAACTAGAGAAATGAGCAGTTTTTATTAAAAACAAAGAAACGGTTTTCTAAATCTTGCCTAATCTGCTTTCTAGTTTTTTAGATTTACCACTAATTTTGCCTCATATATTGTAACACCAACTTTACCCAATCAGTATTAGTGGGTGATTGGAAGAGACTGAAATAAAAATAAAATGATATACAAATCCATCTTTTACCTGGTAACAAACTACTAATGACGTATCTCACCACATTGGATTTCAGAAACATTAACCTCAAAAGCACAATTTATATCAAAGGAGAGACTGTTTGGTCATTATTGTATACTGAATGTTTGTATCACTGCCTCTCCCCTAAATTCAGGTGTTGAAGTGCTATCCCCATAAAGATGTTAGGAGTGAGTGCTTTGAGAAGTGATTCAGATATAATCACTTGGAAAAAGCATCAGAATAGTTTTGGGGTTCTTAACAGATATAAAAATCTGTCTCATAGCAAAAAGACCCCAGAAAGCTGACATCTTCCTTTTTTTTTTTTTTTTTTGACTCCTCCCTTTTACCAGGTCAGCATGCCTCGTGAAGAAAGGCTGAGGTTTCCTGCCTCCAAAACTAACTTCCATCAGATACTGAATCTGACGGCATCTTAATCCTGGACCTCCTGGCCTTCAGAATGTTGAAAAAAAAATTTCTGTTCTTTGAAACAGATTATGGTATCCTCATCTATAAGTCTGAATGATCTAAGATTGCCTATGAAGTAAATTTAAACACCATTTGAGAATGTAGCAACCATTGGGGTCTTTTATTCCCTACCCAGAAAGTCAAACTCTGAACCATGAGAATGTCTTTCACAGAGTTTATTTGAGGTGACCACAAGTGAGTTGGTGAGATTAGCACCCTAAAAACTGGCGACCCTAATGGTAGCATTGCTGTGATTATATATAAGGGGGAGGAGAGTGAGGGACTGCAGCATACGAAAGAAGTTAGGAGCTTTGTGTTTCCAAGTCAGAAGAGGTGTCATAAATCAGGGTGTTTGCTTTTGAGACTATTGTAAACATACTGCAAAATTTTCTTAGAACCCCAGTACTGGACTGGTGCAAATGAGCAATCTTGAAAGGCTCTTGTTTGTGTGCAGGAAACTGATGCCTGCAGGGGTTAGTCTTTTCATCTCTGCAGGGCAAACTATGGAGGAATTTATGGCAATCCTAATTGCCTTCCTGTAATATCAGCATATTGGGACAATTGGAAACAGAAGTTCCTCCTATCAAGAATAATTATGTTCTCAATTCAATGACTCCTTGTTTCTGGCTATATAAACTAAATTCAGGCTTAAGTTTGGAGGAACAGCTCTGACAGAGTAAAATCTGTTGGGTTGCTTCCTGGCTTTGAATCATCATAATGATTAGCTAATAAACTCTTCATCTAGCTGTTCTTAGAATTTATTTTCCAGTTAACACTGCCAACTTCAAAGGAGCACAGAGAATATTTGTTAGGGATGTAACACAACCAATTTTCCAAGAAAGCAGTAGGAGAGAAATGGTTTAGTTGCAAGTTATAGGTTTATTTATTTATTTTAAAGATTTATTTATTTGTGCATACAGAACTGGGGTACAGGCCAGAGGTGCAGGGGTGTTGAGAGGATTCTCCAGAGACAGTGTGGGGAGCAGAACAGGCAGACTGACTAAATACACTGCTGAGGGGAGCAGTGGGCAGGTCAGGAGAGGTCTGCCACGCCATGTGGGTCACCTCCTAGGCAAGCAGGGATCCAACTCACGTTGAAGTGGCTTTAGCTTCTTAGTGCTGTGCTTTAACCTGCTGCGCCAACAGGGAAGGCTTATTTATTCATCTTATAATTAAAAATTATATTTTATTTTATTTATGCATCTAAGAACTGGGCTATAGGCACAGAGTTGTTGGGAGGGAGGTAAGAGGATTCATCAGGGACAGAGAAGGGAGTAGGCAGACTGACTGAAGTACGCTGTGAGGGAAGCAGTGGGCAAAACAGGGGAGGTCTGCTGGGCCATGGATGTCAGGTCCAGGGCTAGGAATACAAGTCAGTGCTGCAGTAAGCTTCATTGTCTGAGTCTTAAACCCTTGTGCCACCAGGTAGGTGGGCAAGTTAAAAGTTAGTCACAGGGAGGGGATAGAATTTAATTCTGTTTCATACTGATTTTTAGTGTGGGGAATTTTTTTTAAAGATTTATTTATTTATGCATACAGAACTGGGGTACAGGCCAGAGGTGAGAGGATACAGGGATGGTGAGAGGCTTCACCAAAGAGAGAGGGGAACAGAACAGACAGTTCAATGAACACTGCTGAGGGGAGCAGTGGGCGAGACAGCAGAGGTCTGCTATGCCATGAGGGTCACCTCCAAGGCTAAGGATCAAACATGCACTTAAGTGGCTGCTGCTAGCCTGCAGTGCTGAGTCCTAACTCATTGTGCCACCAGGATAGGGCCAATGTGGGGAATTTTTGTTACAATGGAGATCTGACAGGAAGACTATTGATTCTTCTAATCTACCATAAACTTTGAATATCAAAAACTTTCAATTAGTTGAATTTGTCTATCCACTTATTAATTGAACATTTTCTAGGAGCTAGCAATATACCAGATAAAGTGACAGACACAGGATAGTCATATAGATTGTTCTTCATTTTTGCATGGGGAGGCAGGCAAGCTCATATAAATACTTTTGGATTCTCTAACAGAATTTGGTTATGTCAATCACAAAATTGCCTTTTCTTGCTGCTGGTGTAAAAGAAATATTAGTTATCAGCCCTAAGCTGTATGTTTGACTTAAGGTTTGAAAAACTTAAAACTTATTACATATACAGGAATTAATTCCATCAGTCCCAGCACATAAGGATGCCCTTGATTTTTCTGAGTGCTAAAAACAAACAAATCAGAAAACAGCACCTCCCCCATTCAATAATCCATACGTATTTTAATTTGTATGGCCTGGAATTTGCCTTCTCTTTCACTGGCATCTCGGTACAGAACCATTTGCAGTCTTCACGCTTTGGTGGGAGGAGCTAGGTGGAAAAAGTCATTATCTAAGGAACTGGAGGGGGAAATTGAACATTTATATTTTGATGATTTGTTATACACTTTCACCATATTTTCATACTAACTCCATTAAGCAATTGGTGCGGTGAAAAGGTACAGAATGTGATCCAGGGTCAAACAGTTGTTAACATATAGCAGGGACTCGCATCGATCACGGAAGTTACTGTTTCTTATTCAGCAAATCTCAAGAACAACCACCCTCCTTACAACTTTCCCCTATCCCCACCCCCACCCCCATCTAAAGAGGTTTTTAATATGTTCACTAAAACCTAGAGGTGATTTGCTAGATCTGGGTCCGATCTAGGTGGGAAAATAATCCTATACGTGTGCAGATCTTTTCATAAGCTCCATCTTCACCAAAGGAGGACCCTTCGCCAGTGCCCTCTCCTCAATAGCGGCAGCTCGAGGGACACAAGTGTCCGCCCTCCCTGCAGGTGCGCGCGCACCTGTCGTCGGCCCCCGGCGCTGCAAGCAGGGGGCGGGGCAAAGGCGATGCGTGCTCCGCGCGCGCGCCGGCCAAGTTCCCGTACGTGCGCCGTCCGGAAACGTGGGGTCGCGGCGCTCGGAGCTTCGGGCCGGGAGTCGGCCCCGTGCCGAGGGGGAGTCTGGGAGGGGCGTTTTCCGGGGCGGTAGCGGCTCCCCCTGGCGGCGGCCGTCCAGCGCCGGCGGCGCTCAGTCAGGCGTTCTCCGCGGGCAGCCGGCGACGGGGCCTTCCTGCTAG
This sequence comes from Condylura cristata, assembly GCF_000260355.1. Lineage (NCBI taxonomy): Eukaryota > Metazoa > Chordata > Mammalia > Eulipotyphla > Talpidae > Condylura > Condylura cristata. Next base: position 32,278,040 of record NW_004567119.1, read on the forward strand.
CGTGGGGTCCTCGGCGGCCTGGGTGGCTAGTGCCCCTGCTGCTGTCGTAGGCGAAGACGGCTGCGAGTGCGGCTGCTGTTGGTTCGCGGCGGCGGCGGCGGAGGAAGAGGGCGAGGCGACAGGGGGAGAAGGCGGCAGGCGCGGCGGCGGCGGCGGCGGCCGGGCCCGGAGGCGGCGAGGGGGGGGGAAGATGGCGGACGTGCTCAGCGTCCTGCGACAGTACAACATCCAGAAGAAGGAGATTGTGGTAAAGGGAGACGAAGTGATCTTCGGCGAGTTCTCCTGGCCCAAGAATGTGAAGACCAACTATGTAGTTTGGGGGTAAGTCCGATGTGACGATGTTCTGGGGGAGGGTCGGTCTGGCAGAGTTGGGCTCCCCCAGGCGACTCTTTCCTAACCCCTCCCCCCCGTTTCCCTTGGGGATAGGGTGATGTGGGGGGTACACGAACGGGTGCTCTGGGTAAAAGTTTTCGACCTCGACCGAAGTTACACTTTTTGGGGAAGAGGCACTGGGAGGACCTGCGTCTGGAGTCGTCTATCCCTTTACATCCTCGGGAAGCCAAAGGGAAATAATACCGTGGGAGTTTGTGATTCTTTCCAGGTCGTTTTTACCTGTAAGGGTCGAGTGGCATCAATGTGTGTAGGTGCATAAAGGAGTGCACCGTCCGGTCCCGGAGAGGTCTTTTTGTTCTTTTAATTTTGTTTCTCTCCCCGAGGCTGCCATATGTTGTAACTGTACCGGCCCTTGCAGCTCCTCCTTTTTCTCCTGTTTTCGTGTTCCCTCGAGAAGAGACAAGTGAATCAACTAGTATGAAGTTAGGACGAGAAAACGATTTGGTCACTTTGGAAGAGCCACCAAAACCTGTTGTAGGCGATGGGAGGCGTTTCCTCGGAGGGAAAGTTACTGGTGAAATGGAATGAGCTTTACAGATTTAAGTAAGAAATTGATGCTGTGTGTGATTTTGCGAAAGGTGTTTTAAAAAGAAAGGTGTGGAACGTTGATCATCTCGATAGAGGCCTGGTACTCGTTTGGAGTCTTATCTAGTGATGCTCCTCTCTTTGATGCTTCATTACTATAATTAGAACCTTGGGGGAGAACTTCCATACTCACTATGAATGAATGGGACTAATGGTCTTTATGAAGAGTTGATGAAAAGGTTGGGGAAATTTAGTTAGTTGATTCGTTTTTAATTTGCTTTTGGCCTTGAGGACTTCTTTTTTTTTTCGTTTTAAAAGGACAAGTTTTTTAGGAAAAGGAGAAAAAAGAGGCAACTGCATAGTCACAGGTGGGCAGGAGAGTTGCCTTTTCTGTTTTGCAAAGGGAAAAGGGTTGTAAAACGAAGCACCTGCCTAGTGACAGGCTGGCAGGAGAGCAGCTGAGGATGTGTGGATTAACTAGATTGATATGATGTTTTGTGTTTCTAATATTTTTTCATTTGATAAGAATTTGCACAGGTAGAATTACATTTGATTAGATTTAAAAGTATTTTCCCTGTTACAAGGTGGTATAGGTATTATCTTTTTCAGGGGAAAAGGTAATTCAGTCTGAAAGATAGGGGAAAAGCATCATAGGACCTTGATCCTTACTTTAAAAGAGGGATTAATTTAGAATGGAGAAGATAAAACATAACTTTTTAAGAATTGTATTTAGCTCTAAGGTGAGAGCAGCCATTTCTAGCTTGGGAAATAAGAGTGGTTTCATAAAAGTGTGTTTGGCCTGTCAACAATGCCAGTTTTTTCTTGAATAAACAAATGAACAATTGGGTATGCTTTAAAGAGTGGCTTGGAATTAAGTGGGTGAAATGGAGGATTAGTTCTTCCAGGCATGAGAGCTGAAAAGGAAATGTTTTGATAGAAGTTTAGTGAAGCCAGTAGTGAAAAAGAGTGCTTACAATAGTGAAGTTAATACCTTCATAACAGTGAATCACATCAACAGATAATTTTCATTTGCTGTTAATCTATGTCTGCATGTGTAAATATGTACATGTACAAAACATTAGACAGTACTTACCCTTATTGTATGTAGAGCATAGTTTTTCATTTTCATATTTAAAAGCTGTTGTGGCCATGCATTAACGTCCATGGTATAGTATATATAGTTATCTAAGGTTTCACATAATAACATCAGTTTGAGGGAAAATGGAAGTAGAGGATAGAGAAGTAGTTTGGGATTGGTTGTATTGATCATATTTAGATGAATTCAGTTAATACTGTAATTTCTGGTGAGGAGAAAATATGTAGATGGGGTGGGATAAAACACTCATATGTGAGCAAGGAATATAGCATGTTTTGGATTTTTGAGCTTCCATTGCTTTAAATTACAGGCAATTTATTTTGGCTTTATATCTTTGTTCTAATTTGAGGGATGTCATAAGAACTATACCCCTGAAATTTATTGTCATTTTTACTATAAAAACATTAGAAGAATATTCTTCAGCAATGTTTTAGGAGATAAAGGATAAATTAGTTGTCATTTTGCCCCATTAATAGTTGTGTGTTGACTAATTAGTTTTCTCCTCTGGATCTTTTCCAGTCTGTAACTGTGTTGACAAAATCCAGAGCCTAATTTTGTACAAATTCTGCAAACTGTTTAGTATTGGGTTCATGTATAATACACATGAATAGTGTATGCTTATTTTACTTGATTATTGTCATTGTCTAACTTAGTATTCTTTTGTCTTTTGTCCTATTCATAGTTTCACTTAATAGACTGTATGCTTCTTGGGTTTTTGTTTGCCTTGTTAAATACCATGGTTAGGTAGTAAAGTGACGCTAGATCAATTTTTTATAGATAAATTAATACATATAACTATTTCCAAGAGGTGAATTAGAATTGTGACTAAAAACTTAACTTTAACTGTTTCAGCACTGGAAAGGAAGGCCAGCCCAGAGAGTATTACACATTGGATTCTATCTTATTCCTGCTTAACAATGTACATCTTTCTCATCCTGTTTATGTCCGACGTGCAGCTGTAAGTAGAACACCATTTTCTGACTTAAAATTTAGTTGATATGTGTGATTTGTGTGGATAAGTTTCCTTAGGGGTTTGAAATAAAAAGAATGAAAGCTTTGTATGAAACTCTGTCCTGACTTAGTCAGGTTTTTACTTTGTGATTTTTTTTTAATATATATATATGAAATGTCGGCAATGTGTACAAAAAAATGTGTACAGCAAAAGTTTTAAAACCACTTATAGAGATATTAAATAAATTACGAGCTGTTGGAAGCGTTCTGGTATTTAGAACAGTGATCTTGAGGAAACTTACTTTCTATCAGTGAGGAGTCAGTGAGAAAAATGACAGAATCCCTCTTCATAAAACTATGTTAACACATATTACAGCTTTAAAAAGTGAACTGAGATAGTACAGTTGGCTCTTGAACAATATGGATTTGAATTGTTTGGGTTCACATATGTGGATTTTTTTTCAATAAATACTTTGGAAATTATTTTGAGATTTGTAGCACTTTGAAAGAACAAGTGGAACCCATAGTTAGTTCTAAATAGTTAACTATTTAGAAATAGTTATGTATATGAAATTTGGGTATGTTTTTTCATTTACTACTATAAAATATATACAAACCTAGTATAAAGAGTTTATATTTATCAGATGCACATTGAGGGATGTAGTTGAGAGAAATGAAAGCAATTGTAAAGGTGCAGTATTAAATCACAGTTGCATACAATCAGCTGTTCACTACTGTTAAAGTTATGAAGCTGCCTCCTGTCGCTGTTGAAGTAAGTTACTTCCAGTTTCTCAGCTGTCTTTAGAATTTTTTCTGTTGGATATACCCATTCATTTTGGGGTTAATAAAGTTAATTCAGGTACTTGGTTTAGAGTTAGAGGTTATATTCTTGGGGAGTGGTGTAGTACATTACTGGTAACTATTATTGTGTGTCGTAGGGCCCTTTGGTCACATAAGATTTAAAGCTTCTGTTTTTCTTTAAAGATTTATTTTTATTTATGCATATGAGAACTGAGGTACAGGCCAGAGAGGTGTGGGGGGTAAGGATACACCAGAGGCAGAGTGGGAGCAGAACAGACAGATAAATTGAAATACCCTGCTGAGAGAAGCAGCAGGTAAGACAGCAGAGGTCTGCTGTGCCATGTGGGTTTAGCTCCCTGGCCAGGGATTGAACTCTTGCTGCAGTGGCTGGCTATAGCCTGATAGCATTGAATTTAACACCCATGCAACCAGAAAAGCCCCTTAACATTTCTATTTTTCTAAAAATTTCACTGATTAAAGGGGAGAATTCTAATATTGTAGAGATCTAGTATTTTTTTCCTCTTAAGAGCAGGCCCTTTCTCAAGCAAGTTCCTGACCTGTCTATCCTACTGTATTGTGATTTTTTTTTTTTCATTTGGCTGTAGTATATATGTGATTCATTAATGACTAAATGATGAAGTGTGTTTTCAGGCTTACAGATACTTATTTTAAAACCACTTCATCAACATATGATTCACACACATATATTTATCCGCTTGAAGAATTTGGAGATAGATATATGAAGCCATTCACCATAGTCTATGTCGTGAACATATATATCATCACACAACTTTAGAAACAATGAAAGGAAATTAGTTTAAATCCTTTATGATGTTGTGTGTGGCAACTTTTTTAAAAGCAACACAGAAAATCCTGTAGACTCATAGATGTTTATACTTACATGCAGAAACTAAAACTTCGCCTAACCGATATTTAAAAAAAAAAGAGAATAAAAAAGTTTTCAGGCCCTCCCTGGTGGCGAGCAGGTTAAAGCACAGCACTGAGAATCTACAGCCACTTCCGCATGAGTTTGATTCCCGCCTGCCCCGGAGGTGACCACATGGTGTGGCAGACCTCTCGCTGCTCCCCTCAGTACTTCGTCGATCTGTCTGTTCTGTTCCCCACTCTGTCTCTGGTGAAGCCTCTCACCGTCCTTGAGCCTCTGGCCTGTACCCCAGTTCTGTATGCACAAATAAATCTTTTAAAAAAAAAAAAGTTTTCAAAGTGACTAGTTCATCTCCATCATTCAGGAGTATATGCAGAATGTTTGGTGCAGTGATGTATAATCACTGTTCAATATAAAATAATTACTCAGTGATGTAAAGAACTCATGTTATTTTGCTATAACTTCCATAAAGTGGTAGAGGTTTTAACTATATAATTCTATAAATTGCAGTCCTCCCTGTGTGTCATTGTTTGTTTACATTATAAATATGATACGGAATTTTTAACTACAGGATTGATTGAATTCATTCCCCAGATTTGATTTGGTGCCTCAAGGACTGTCTTTTCTTTTTCTTTTTTTTTAAATAATATAATAGTTTATTTTTACATCATTTGTGCCTTTTTCCATCTCGTTCGTTGTAATCCCCGGGGGCGTCCCATCACCGAATCACCTGTGTGCCATCACCATAGTCCAGTGTACTTCCCTTTCTCCACTGTTTTTGATCCCATTCCCCACTCCACCCCTGTAAAATGTTTCTGGTACTTAGTTGTTCATTATTACTGTTATTATTTTCTCCTCTGGAAGGACTGTCTTTTTTGTTTCATTTATTACATTTTTGAAAATCACCAATGTAGGAGATTAAAGGAAAATTAACCACTTTACCAAAATGAATGTGCTTTCCAGACTTAATTTATAATCTCTCCTCCCCCCCCACAGGATTTATACATAATCATTATAAAAAAGAAATATGTGATGTAGAAGTTGAATCAACTACCATTAACACTTTTTTGTATAAGTGTCTAGCACATTAATAATCAGTATTTAGTTTTAGTGGTTAGCTTATTTGAAAGAAGTAGAATTTTTGAAAGCTGTCTGGTATATGTGTGAGAAAAGAAAGCACTCTGGAAACACTGCAAAAAATGAGCAAGTAATTGGACTATGCTTATTCCAAATATGCAAATCATCAAATTTAAAAAATTTAATCAAATTAAAAAATTACTTAGAGTAAGTCTACATGGGCAAATGAAGACTTGAATTGAGATTTTGAAGAGGGATAGGCTTATTGTTTTCATTTCTAATGATTGTCTTTTGTATAGCTGGAATTTCAAGAGTGAAAGTTAAAACATTTTTCCCCCAAAATTAATATGCTTAAAAACTTTCCAGACTCTTAGCTTAGTTTCTAAAATTATGATTCTAAAGTTGTGTTACCAAGATATATTGGAATACCGTTCAGATATTACATGATGTTTATTAGGTTTGTTATACTTGGTGCTTTGATATCTAATTGAATTTTGATTTCAGACTGAAAATATTCCTGTGGTTAGAAGACCTGATAGAAAAGATCTCCTTGGATATCTTAATGGAGAAGCATGTGAGTAATTTTTAAATTACATTCACTCATATATATATATATATTTTTTTTCTTATATAAGATATAGTGGAAAGATAATTTGTACTTGCTCTAAATTAACCTGTATTTGTGACTGTATGCTTTTTTCTTTCTATTATGTGAGTGTACTATTTTTGCTTCTGAAACCAATCACTCTTGTATATGGATTCCATCTTTTATATTCTCAAAACCTTGTTTTGTAAATTGTTGTTTCTCTTTTATCACCAGATTTCTTTTTTTGTTCTGCATCAGATACATACAGTAAGATCTCCCCTTTTTTTTAGCATTTTTTTTAAAAGGTTTATTTATTTATTCATACATATAGAGCTGGGGTACAGGCCAGAGATGCGGAGGTCGAGAGGATTCACCAGAGACAGAGAGGGGAGCAGATCTACGAAGTACACCTCTGAGGGGAGCCGCGGGGGGGTCAGGAGAGGTCTGCCGCGCCATGTGGATCACCTTCGGGGAGGCAGGGATCGAACTCATGTGGAAGTGGCTTAAGCTTTTTAGTGCTGTGCTTTAACCCGCTGCGCCATCAGGGAGGGCCCCTCCCCTTTTTTTTGATCATTTTTATTATCTACTCTTTCATTCTCTTTGTCTGTGATTCTCTCTTGATCCATTCCAGCATTGCTTTCTGTCTCATCTCACTGAAATCATTCTTGTCAGGTCAGCACTGACTTAAGGAGTCAGTGTGATAGCTCTGCAGTAGCTTATTCACAGTGTACTTGACCTTTCAACAGCATTTAATACTGTTGGCTACTTCCTTTTGGATAGTATTTCTTCACATGGCATTTGGGCACCAGACTTTTGGTTCTGTACTCATATTCACTTCACCTTTTGTTTTGCTTTCATACCTCTAACACTAACCTCTCTCTGAGTTCCAGATTTATAAATTCACCGTCAGTATCTCCCCTTAGATATTCAATAGGTATTTTAAATATTAACAAATCCAAAATAGAATGATGATTCCCTCTTTGTTTTCACCCATTAGCCAAAACCAAAACAGCAAATTTTTTGTTTCAGTGTTCTCATCTTAGTAAATGGTAGTCTACCCAAGTAAATGGTATCCTATAAATGTAGTTGCTAAGTTAAAAACCTTGGAGAAATATTTGATTTTTCTTTTCTCGTATTTCATGTCCAGTCTATCATCAAGTGCTTTTCTTTACATGTAAAAAATAAGACACTTTAACCATCCTGTTCCCACCCTGTTCTGTCTCCTTTAGACATAGCAAAGCCCTCTCACAGATCCTTGTTTTATTTTCTATAGTTTATATAGACCAATTCGAGTGACTTGTTTTTTGAGAAAAAAACATAAAGTTAATTGTGTCATTGACCTGCCAAAACCAGTATGAACTTTAGAATAAAGCTCATACTTTTTCTTAACTTTATGTGATCTTGCTTTTTCATAAATCTTTATGACATCATCTTCTGCCATTGTTCTTTGCTCACAGTAGACCAGTATTGTTTTTCTAGTTATTGTAATTTTACGCTTTTGCACTTGGTGGTTTGTGTTGAGTTCTCTTATGTTGTCATACCTTTCATATCTTACCATTTCATTCATATAAATACTTAGTCAAAGTGAACTTAACCTGACCACTCTGATCAAAGGATAAAATAACATTGCTTTTCGTTGTAGAAGATCTATGGTACCATCTTAACTAATTAGTCATCAAATGCCTTAACACTGATTTGAGGTTACCCATTTATGTAGTTTCAGTTTACTCCACTAGGGGGTGTACACTCATGGGACTGGCAGAACTTTTAAATAATCAGTTATTAATACTACCTAGTTACAAAAAGAGTAGTGGTTAATGGAAGGTGCTTACCTTAATAAATGAATAATTATTTGCTGTTTTTTAGAGCACAAATAGTTGATAGACTAGAACTGTTTGTTCTTTCACTGGAGTGTTATTTGCCTACTTTAGGTCATTAACAGCTGTCCTGCCTATATTATGCACTATGGTTTTAACAGTAAAATTGATTTGCAGTCTGTGCATAATGGAAAGGCCATTATCAATACAGTAAAGTTGTCTATCTATAATACCCTCATTGAGCATTCTGCAGGCACTTCACAATTGCTTAATCTGTGTGGTAAACAAGAGCTGGGATCCTAGGGTGTGGTTGATGGGGCATTCTAATTCTGAAGAGTATAAAGTTGACTAGAAAAAGAAATTTTTTTTTTTAATTATGTGGTCCACTTGTAAAAAGAAGTAGGTGTATATGTACATGTTTGTATATATTAGCTTTAGAAGATCTAATAATCCTACAGAGTCTAGGATTCTTTATTTTTGGTAAATACCTCAAGTGAATATAATTAGTCTGACTAGGGAGGAGTACTTGATAGCAAATGGTTTTCCTTTTCAGAATCTAAAAAAATGTTACCCTTATTCATTCACATCATTTCCATAGTTCAGTCACCAAACATAGTGCTTTGTTGATTTTTAAAAAGTATTAACTTAGTGATTTAATGAAAATGTGGAGCCAGTTTTCATTTGTGAAAATAAACATAAAAATTTGATGAAGAGCAATGAGAAGATAGGGTGCAGTTTAGCGTTTAGACCTTGCAGTAAACTAAAGCCCTAATTTAAAATGTGTGAAAAAGTAGATAAACTAATAGCAAACAACCTTTGTATCTGTTAGGGATTAAATTATGTGAATTTGGCGTTATTAAAGAGACACATCAAATCAATGAGGGGAAAGGTATGATTATTCAATTAGTAGGATACTAATAATAAAAAATCTGCATAATAATAAAAGGCATGACATACTGGGAAAAGAGACCAATTGCACTAAGTGGATTAATCTTGCTAATGATATCAAGTGGCCTGAAAATACATAGAAGACCAACAACTCTGGGCATTTACGTCACAGAAAAAGTGATAAAATCATATGAAAATTGCTTCTTATAATAAAATTGCAAATTTAAACTACTTAGTTAACTTTTTTTTAACCTGATAGAAAAAAATCTAGAAGTTTGGTCAAAAATAATGAACAACCGGGCCCTCCCTGGTGGCGCAGCGGGTTAAAGCACAGCACTGAGAATCTAAAGCCGCTTCCACATGAGTTCGATCCCCGCCTGCCCTGGAGGTGACCACATGGCGTGGCAGACCTCTCCTGACCCGCCCGCTGCTCCCCTCAGCAGTGTACTTGGTCGATCTGCCTGTTCTGTTCCCCGCTCTGTCTCTGGTGAAGCCTCTCGCCGCCCCTGCACCTCTGGCCTGTACCCCAGTTCTGTATACACAAATAAATAAATCTTTCAAAAAAAAAAAAAGAACAACCATATACCGGAGACATTTTGTGGGGGTGGAGTGGGGAATGGGATCAAAAACTGGGGGAGAAAAAAAAAAAAAACTGGGGGAGAAAAATGCATGGGATTATGGTGATGGCACACAGGTGATTTGGTGATGGGAAACCCGCGGGGATTACAATCGAGATGGGAAAAAAAATGTACAAAATGATGTAAAAATAAACTTTTGTAATAAAAAAAAAATCTAGAAGTTTGGTAATAAACTTGGGTGAGGCTGTGAGGAAACAAATATTCTAATGTGGTATTGATTTTAATGTCAGTTGATATAACTTCCTTTGAAGAAAGTTGGCAGTAATCTGTCCTTAGAAATTGACATAGAAATTTATTTGCTGGACCCTCCCTGGTGGTACAGTAGGTTAAACACAGCACTATGAAGCCATCTGCAGCCACTGCAGCATGAGTTTGATTCTTGGCGAAGGAGGTGACCACGTGGTGTGGCAGACCTCTTGGACCCACCTGCTGCTCCCCTCATCTTTGTATTTCAGCACATCTGCCTGTTCTGCTCCCCACTCTGTCTCTAGTGAATCCTCTCACCGCCCCCATACCTCTGACTAGTACCTAGTTCTTGTAATGCATAAATAAATAAATCTGTTTTTTTATATAATATAATAGTTTATTTTTACATCATTTTGTGCATTTTTCCATCTTAGTTGTAATCCCCGTGGGCTTCCCATCACCAAATTACTCTTGTGCCATCACAAGGGTGATATAATCCAGTGTATTAACTTTTCCCCACTGTTTTTGATCCCATTCCCCACTCCACCCCCATAAAATGTCTCTGATATATAGCTGTTCACTATTATTTATTTATTTATTTATTTATTTTTAAACTTTTTTTTTTTT
>NW_004567119.1:32288630-32298952 GCF_000260355.1 Condylura cristata
CACTGCTGAGGGGAGCAGCGGGCGGGTCAGGAGAGGTCTGCCACGCCATGTCGATCTCCTCCAGGGCAGGCGGGCAGCGAACTCATGGGGAAGTGGCTTAAGCTTCTTAGTGCAGTGCTTTAACCCGCTGCGCCACCAGGGAGGGCACCACTATTATTATTTAAATAAATATTTAAAAAAAGTTAATTTGCCTTGGTAGTATGGCAACATATATTTGAAAAGGTATGAACTTTCATCATGCATCCATATAGTTTTGTAAACCAGCACTACCTCTAAAAAAAATTGTATCATGCATACACACAATTTTGTAAACCAGCATTACCTCTAAAAAAATCCTACACCCAAGACTCTATCTTAGAAATGTTTGAAGTAATATATATGTATCTAAAGTCATTGTTTAGAATGGTAGGGGTATAAGAACTGAACTCTATTGATAGGGAGAGTTAGTTAAATCATAAGTAATTCATATAGAATTCTGTGTAAACACAGAAAGAGCTCAAGAAATGTCCCACACACACACTGATAGGGAGAGATGTTAGAGATACATTGTTAGGGTTTAAAAAGAAAGGGCAAGGTAAAATATGCTATTTTTTGTGTTATAGAAGAGAAAATATGAAAACAATTTTGCATATTTCCTGTCCACTAGAATTTTAAAAATTATGTAAGAGATAGGTTTAGGTATATCTATTGGTTATTGTTCCTTTATATATTTTTTAAAGATTTATTTATTTGTGCATACAGAACTGGGGTACAGGCCAGAGGCTCGGGTGGTGAGAGGCTTCACCAGAGACAGAGTGGGGAGCAGAACAGGCAGATCAACAAAGTACACTGCTGAGGGGAGCAGGGGGCGGGTCAGGAGAGGTCTGCCACGCCATGTGGTCACCTCCGGGGCAGGCAGGAATAGAACTCATGTGGAAGTGGCTTTAGCTTCTCAGTGTTGTGCTTTAACCCGCTGCACCACCAGGGAGGGCCTGTTCCTTTATTTTTGAACCATTCAAAAGTTAAATGAATTTAAAGAAAAACTTATTAACCAGTTTTTAATAATTACATCTTTATTCATTCATTCATTTAGTTATTTTAAAGATTTATTCATTAATCCATACAACAGCTGGAGTGCAGGCCAGAGGTGCAGGGGGTGAGAGGATTCACCAGAGACAAGGGGGGAGTATAACAGGCAGATTGACAGAAATAAACTGCTGAGGGGAGCAGTGGGCAACACAGGAGAGGTCTGCTGTGCCATGTGGGCTAGCCCCCTGGCTAATAGCTTCATAGTGCTGAGACTCAACCTCTTGGAGCCACTGTGGGGACCCCAGTAAGTACACTTTTAAAGTGAACTCTAACTTAAAGAACTTTCCCCTCATACACACACATTTGTGTATTTTGGTTAGATACTTGTTTATGTACTAATATTGTAACACTAGAATGTCTTCTGAAATCGCCAGTTGTTTTCAGTCACTTCACAGTAATTTGTTTTGTTAAAAAAAGATTTATTTATGCTTACAGAACGGGGGTACAGGCTAGAAGTGGAGGGTTCACCAGAGACAGAGTGGGTAGCAGAACAGGCAGATCGTTGAAGTACACTGCTGAGGAGAGCCGCGGGTGGGTCAGGAGAGGTCTGCAGTGCAATGTGGATCATCTCTGCGCTGGTGATCAAATTCGCACTGAAGTGGCTGTGGCTTGCTAACCTGCTGCGCTATCAGGGAGGGCCTGCTGTCCTAACCTGCTGCACCACCAGGGAGGGCCCTCACAATACTTTGTAATTAAATTGTTAAAAGGTCTGTGCTCTTACAGACTTTGTAATACAGATTAATATTTCACAATAAAACCATCCAAGCATTGAATCTTTTTGCCTAGTAAAATCACTGTATAGAAAGTAAGAATTTTTACAAATTTTGAGCTTATTTTTGTGGTAATTTTTAATATATATGTTCAGATACTGATTTTTCTCATCTAAATATTTTTAAATCTTCAGCAACATCAGCAAGTATAGACAGAAGTGCCCCTCTTGAAATAGGTCTTCAGCGATCCACTCAAGGTATGTTTTGTCACATATTTATATTGAATTTTAAAAACCTGCCCCAAAACTGAACTGTTCACTTCTTTCTTTCTTATAGTCAAACGAGCTGCAGATGAAGTTTTAGCTGAAGCAAAGAAACCACGAATTGAGGTAATGGAATTTTATTATATTAATTAAAAAAATATTTATGAATACAAGAACTGGGGTATAGGCCAGAGGTGTCGGGGATGAGAGGATTTGCCAGAGACAGAAGGGGGAGCAGAACAGTAGATTGGCTGAAATACACTGCTGAAGGGAACATTGGGCAAGACAGGAGAGGTCTGCTGCGCCATGTGGGTCAGCTCCCTGGCTGGGGATTGAACTCGTGCTGCAGTGGCCTTGGAGAGCTTCTTAGTGCTGTGCTTTTAATTCCTTGGGCCACAAGGGTGGCCCATGGGCTTGTTTTTAAAGTAATGATACCAGTGATTAACTCAGTGCAATTACTTTGTGCTAGGTAATATTCTATATACTTACTGTGTATTAAGTTAAATCTTCAACATAATTTCCTGAATAGCAATACCGTCCATGTTGTCTATGAGTAACTAGTTTCAGAGAGAACAGGAATGTGCTGAGATGTATAGACCAGGATTAGAATCCAGGCATCCTGGCTCCTCGCCCTCTTTACAGTGGAAACAAATTTTGTGGCACTAAAATTCAACTTTCCCCAACTCTTTTTTTTAACAATTTATTTTTTGTATGCATACAATGACTGGTGTATAGGTCAGAGGTGTGACAAGTAAGAGGATTCACTGGAATGAGGGTAACAGCGGGCAGGAGTGTTCTGCCTCAGAACTTGTGCTGCAGTGGCTGCAGATAGTCATGGTTCTGAGATTTAACCTTTTACCCCACCCGGGAGGCCATGAACAGTATGTGAATATCTTGGAACCCAACATTTTTTGGATCTCTTGACTATATTGACATTTTTTATACAGCTTCATATTTCATTAGCCAAAGCTGTTTTTGGTCTTATATTTTCTCATTTGTTGAAAATAGGTATTAATTATATCTGAGTTACTAAATTTTATGCAAAAGTCTAATAATTCAAGTTGAGTTATTAAGATTTCATTCAGACAAGTAGCCCATGGATAACTTTGTAAGAAAGTTTCTTTCTTTTGAGGAACATAACTTTGAAAACCATTGAAGTTTAGTTTCTAGTAGTTTGTTGTATGCTGATAGATACAGGTGGTATAATAATTCAAAAAATGAGATGCAAAAATGAGAATTTTTACTGATGAAGGTTTGTCATACAATTTAGTTACATACTTTCTTGAAGAAAAATAATTTGTTGTAAGAGCTCTTTCTGGAAAAAAAAAATAGGTGTGACCAACCCTGGTAACAGCATTTAATCAGAGAAACAAATTTCTAAGGTTTTGACAGGCTTTTAGTCATTTCTTTTAATTTTATGTGTTCCAGCATATGTTTTGTTGTCCTTCGGTAACTAAATATAATCTTCAAATTCACCTAAAGCCAGTGGAACTTTATAAAGTTTCAATGCCTGGAACTTTATAGGTGGGAACTTTGGTGACAATTTAAATGTTGTACTAAAGTTTTAATAAAAATTAAAACTGTTTTCTAACCAGTGATTATTTTCAGGATGAAGAGTGCGTGCGCCTTGATAAAGAGAGATTGGCTGCTCGTTTGGAGGGTCACAAGGAAGGAATTGTACAAACAGAGCAGATTAGGTAAGGACTTTTTTTACTACAAAATAGACAGTTACATATGAGTAAGTGTACATAAGGGAGGGATATTAATATGCCCTCTACATTTATCTCTTGCTTTCATTATATGCCTTCATGGGTGAGCCTGTTTCGTTACGAGGTATAAGAAATCATTGCACTAAATACTCTTTTTGGGAAGTATTTAAAAATTTCCTTTAAGATTTATTTCTTTATGCATGTAAGAACTGGGGTACAGGGCAAAGGTGTGGGGATGAGAGGATTCACCAGAGACAGCATGGGAAGCAAAATAGTCAAATCTACTGAAAAACACTGCTGAGGAGCGCAACAGGTGAGACAGATGAGATCTGCTGCACCTTGTGGGGTAACTCCCTGGCTAGGGATTCAATGCAATAGTGGCAGACAGTAGCTTGATATTGCTGAGATTTAACCCCTATGCCACCAGGGAGGCCCTGGGAAGCATTCTTTATCCTATTGCCATATTAATCTTTCCAGTTAAAGGTTACTTCACAATCCAAGCTATTCACTTACTATGTAACCTTTTAATTTATAGCAAAGATCGTGAACTTTATCTGTAAATTGCCACATAAATTAAATATTTTTTGTTTTGCAGGTCTTTATTTTTTGTAACTGTCTTAGCCCTTTTTTGGTAGAGAAAACAGCCATAATTTGCTGTCATTCATAAGTGAATGGGCATGGCCAAATTTGGCTTATCGCCTTACTTTGTTGACTCCTAATTTTCACAGTAGTTAGAATCACTTTGTAGTTTTTTTCTTAACTCAGTGTAATGTTTGTGGAAGTTTTGTCCAAACTTAAAAATTCAGTGTAGATAATTAAAAGCTTTAATTAGAATAGTTGACTTGTAATGAACTTCACATATTTAAAGTATGCAGATTGATAAATTTCCACATGTATATGTGAATTCATAGGCAAAGTAGTGAATATAACATCATCACATATTGCCTCTGTGCCTTTATAATTCCACTTACCAACACATCTTTCCTCCAGACAACTGATGATCTACAGATTAGTTTTTTTTTCTGGAATTAAATTAAAATGGAACTGTGTGATACTTTTGGGGCTTCTTCCCCCCCCCACTCACATAACATTTATTATGAGAATCATGCATGTTGGGTATTTCAATAGTTAATTCTTTGAGTACTGTTCCTTTGTATGCAGGTAAGTTTTTTTCCCAATTACCTGTTGATGGGCATTTCATTTGCTGCTGTATTTTGACTGTTAGCTTTGAGTGTGCTTGTGTACACTTTTTCATGGGCGTATGTTTTCATTTTCCAGCTCATGTAGCATTGTAGATTTAACTTTACAAAAATTCACCAAACTTTTGCAAAATGATTGTATCATTTTCTACAGAAAAGTCTGCTGGGATTTTGATTTGGATTACTTGAATCTCTACACCATTTGGGGGATAATTGGCTTCTTAAAATTAGTGAGTCTTCTGATTTATGAACAGATACATTTCATTAATGAAAAGATACTTAGTTTTTAATTTCACAACAGATTGTCATAATTTTCAGTGTAGGTCTTTAACAGTATTTCTCATGTTTGTTCTTAAATATTTTATACCTTTTGGTGCTGTTTTGTAAGTGATACTTAAAATACTTTTTTATTGCTGATACAGAAAGACAGTTAATTTTTGGGTAGGAATGTTATTTTTGGTTCTCATGCCAGTCATTAATTCTCGTAACTCTTGTTCTAGATTAAACTTTATGTAGACGGACATAAAATACACCTTTACTTCTTTTATTACACACTGAATACCTTTTATTTCTTACCTTACTGCCCTGGCTAGACTTGCCTATCCAGTGTTGAATAGAAGTTGTGATTTTAGACATTGTCTTTTTCCTCATCTTAGGTAAAAATATTTAGTCTTTCACCATTAAGCTTGGTGCTAACTGAGGTGCTTTGTAGATAATCTTTTAACAGGTTGAGGAAATATTTCTTTTATTCTTAATTTGCTGAGATGTTTATGAAAAAGGAATGTTGGCTATTAAATGCTTTTTCTGATTTCTATTGAAAAGTATACTAATTTTTCATAATGGTAAATTAATTTTTTTGAACATCATATTTCATGGGTGAACTCTTTCTTGATCATGTTATTGTGTATTGCTTTTCAGCATCTTAACTAAAAATATGTGGCTAAAGCAACACGCATTTATTATCTCACATTTCCTGTGAGTCAGGAGTATTGGGATGACAGTGACTTTTATACTTCTGAGTTTCTTGCAAGGCTGCTGTTAAAGTGTTTCTCAGGGTTGTTTTCCTCTGTAGGCTGGTTGGGAAAGGATACGCTGCCAAACTTACTCATGTGGTTTTTAACAAAATTTAGTTTTTTTGCAGGTTAGACTAACTTTATTTCCTCTGATGTAGCTAGCACACTTAACTTGGTTCTTTGCCACAGTTGGTCTCTCCATAGACTATTTCACAATATTGCAGCTTGCTTCATCAGAGTGAGCAAGCAAGATGGCAAAAGATAGGTCAAGTGAGATAGAAGTTAGAGTTTTTTATAGTCAAATCTTCAGAATGATCCTATTGTATTCTTTTTAGTAGCAAGTTTGTTATTTGATTTTCTTTAGATTGTTTGCATTTCATGAGCTTATAGATTTGGTAATTGGAGCTCATCTATTTGCTATTATTTACTGTTTTTCTCTTTCTTCCTTTTCTTTGGACTTCCTTCAGATTAAAAGAATATTTGCTGTTCCATTTTATCTTTTTTAATTGTTTTGTTATTTTTAGTGTTTGCTTTAGAGATTTTAATAAGCTAGTGATTTTATTGGATCACTGTCTACCTTCAGCTGTTGGATCATTTCATATATATCAATAATACAGGAACCCACTGTAATTGAATAATACGTGTCCATTTATTTCCTTTTGGTCTTTATGATTCTTTTGTCATGCATTTTGCTTCTTTATTATACATTGTTTCTATTATATACACCTTTGTTCTTTGAAGAAATTTAAGAATATATATCTAGAAATTCTTTTTTCTTTTGCACTTCATTTCTTCTTGTAGATCCATGTACCCATGTTCTTATTCTGCCTGAAATAGTATTTTTTTTTTTAAAGATTTATTTTACAGAACTCGGGTACCAGCCAGAGGTGCAGGGGCAGTGAGAGATTCACCAGAGAGAGTGGGGAGCAGAACAGGGTGACTGACAAAGTACACTGCTGAGGGGGAGCAGTGGGTGGGTCAGGCAGGTCTGCCATGCCATGTGAATTGCCTCTGGGGCGGGGATCAAATTCATGCTGAAGTTGCTTTAGCTTTTTAGTGCTGTGCTTTGACCCGCTGTTCCACCAGGGAAGGCCCTATTATTATTTTTTAAATGAAAATCTGATGGTTATTCTTCCAATTTTCCCCGTGAAAATTTTCAGTGAATCCAATATTAAGTCACATCTTTTTGAAGTATTTTAAAGATCTTACACTGCTGCATTTATTGTATTGTTTCTGGTGAGCTATCTACTACCATCCTTTTTCTGTTTTGCTCTACCTTAAATTTTTTTTTGTTGATATATTTGAGCCATGGCTTGGGTTATTTTTCTATATGGTTTTTGTGCTCAATTGACCTTGAGAGTATTTTTGAATTTGTAATTATGACTGGATTTGGAATTTTTTTTGGTGTTTCTGTTTTTCTGTTTTCCTCTTTGTGCAAACTAATTATTCATATTTGGCTTGAAGTTTCTAATCGTTCACTTTGTTTTTTTTTAAATTCTTCTTTCTATTTATGTTGGACAGTTTCTATAGTTGTGTAGTTCACTAATCCTTTTCTCGAAATTGCATGCTCCCCCCCCCATTTCCAGTGTTGTTTTATTCTTATGACTTTGTTAAATATGTATTCCATGTCTAATTTTGAACATATGGATGGAGTTATAATAATGAGTACTGAATTTTGGTAATCCTTCATTGCTGTCACTTACACACTTTGTTTTGATTTTGGCTCCTATTTTTCCTTTGCTCATTATAACCTACAAGTGGAAACAAATATATTGTGTTTTACCTTGCTGAATAACAAATATATTGTGTTTTACTACAGTTTTGTTTTGGAACTTGGAAATAGGTTGTTCATTTTGAGTCCTGATTTTAAGGTATGTTACTTGAACAGTGTTCAGTTAGGGTATATTCCTTATGCATTTAAGAGGCAAGGCCATTTGGTGTATTCCTCATAATGTCCCATTAATATGAGGACTATGAGGCTCTTGGGAACAAGTCCTGTTTTTCACTTTACGTGAGTGCTGGGCCTGTTCCCTCCAACCCCCTTGGATGGTTCTACATCCAGCATTCATTTTCTCATTTTCATGAGCTAATCAGTATTCTGCTAGAACACTTGCTGGGATCCTTCTGTGTAGTTCTCCTTTCTCAGGTACTCTGTCTTTTGAGCTCTAACCACATTTGTCTTCCTAGACACTCAGCTCTAGTTTCTCAAATTGGGGAGTCAACTAAGTAATCTCTGGTTTCTCCTTCCTGTGTCCTTTTGGAAACTTTCAAGGCAGTAAATTATTGTGGCATTCATAGGGTCCAACAAATTTGGTTTTCATTTGTCAAAGATCACTCTCATTGTTATTTTGTGTCTAGTAGATTTTTATTTCATGTGTTCTGAAACCTGTCTCAAAGTGTTACTCCTACTGCCTGTTAGTTCATCATGACCGAGTATATAAAATTCCATTGATTGAAAGTTCAGCACATGTGTAATTATGAATATTTGAGTTTTATTCAAGTTATGTGGTATGATTTTGATTTAATTTAATTTGATTTTATATTTTGTACATTTTGAAAGGCCAGGCTTATTAGGAAAAGGACAAAGGAAAAAAGAGCATAGTTACAGGCAGGCAGAAGAGATGCTACCTGAGATTTTAAGGGAAAGTTGCACAGTATTATATAAAATGTATCACATACTAGCTGCATATTGAACATCTCTTTATAAAGTACCTTTATACCTAATAGCAATAAAATAATATACTATATAATACTACCCGTATTTAAACCTGCAGGAAATCGTGTCCCCTTTCCAGATGTTGTTTAAACATATTTCAAGATTTTCATCTGAGATTAGACTAATAATTTTGTCAACTGTTATTAAGGTACCCAAACGCTTTTAACTGTTTTTCTACATTTATGTGTGAAAAACTTCACTAATCTTAGCATTTTAATGAAGTCTGTACTGTTTTTTTTGAAATCTGTACTTTCAATGCCAAGTTTTTTTTAGTAATTCTTAAAGCATAGGCTATGCTTATTGTTTTGCCTATTTTAAAGTCAAGAAAAAGAAAAAAAGAAAACTTTCATATGGTGGGTTCACATATTCCAGACATTAAAAGAAATAGGTTTATGCGGTATATAATTGCCTGTCAGCTGTAACACTAGTATATTATACACAATTGCTTTGTAGGTTTGAGATCTTGAAATAAATTTCAGGCAAAAACTTAAGCTTTATATTATTTACAGAATAAATATTTTACTCTCATTCCAACAAGGAGTATGTGCCTGTTGTATAATTTGTATAGATGGCTGTGGGGATTAACAAATAAATCTCAATGTAAAAAAGGCTCCCATATTAATGGATTCAGCTTTTAGGAAGGTGGGAAGAGAGGACAGGAGTGAATAAAAGGGAAAATTTTTGTTTTTGTTGATTCTTCTAACAAGTTTACATAGGCTTTTTATTTGTAAAATCTTGTATGATCACTTAATAACAAATATGTCAGTTTGATAAATCCTTAAATGTTGCCATTAAAAAAGCTGTTCTATAAGAAAATAAGTATAATGACATATTTATGGTATGTTCAAGAGCTCTTCAATGTGAAAATTTGAAAAAAGAAATTGTTTGCAGGTCTTTGTCTGAAGCCATGTCAGTGGAGAAAATTGCTGCAATCAAAGCCAAAATTATGGCTAAGAAAAGATCAACTATCAAAACTGATTTAGATGATGACATAACTGCTCTTAAACAGAGAAGTTTTGTGGATGCTGAAGTAGATGTGACCCGAGATATTGTCAGCAGAGAGAGAGTATGGAGGACACGAACAACTATTTTACAGAGCACAGGAAAGGTAAATGAAATACTTAAGTCATTCGAGTCAATCTGTGTTTTGACCTTGTGATTGGTTATTTTATTTATTTTTTAAGATTTCTTTATTTATGCAAACAGAACTGGGGTACAGGCCAGAGGTGCAGGGACGGTGAGAGGATTCACCAGAGACAGAGTGGGGAGCAGAACAGGCTGGCTGATGAAGTACACTGCTGAGGGGAGCAGCGGGTAGGTCAGGAGAGGTCTGCTGCACTATGTGGGTCACCTCTGGGGCAGGGATTGAACTCATGCTGCAGTGGCTTTGGCTTCTTAGTGCTGTGCTTTAACCTGCTGTGCCACCATGGGAGCCTGTTTATTTAATTTTAAGAGGTGGTTTTCACTTTTTTTTTTTAAAAGAGTTATTTATTTATGCATACAGAACTGGGGTACAGGCCAGAGGTGCAGGGGCGGCGAGAGGTTTCACCAGAGACAGAGGGGGGAGCAGAACAGGCAGATCGACCAAGTACACTGCTGAGGGGAGCAGCGGGCGGGTCAGGAGAGGTCTGCCATGCCATGTGG
>NW_004567119.1:32299179-32301967 GCF_000260355.1 Condylura cristata
CAGGAGAGGTCTGCAACGCAATGTGGTCACCTCTAGGGCGGGGATTGAACTCGCATTGAAGTGGTTGCAGCCAGCTTGTAGTGCTGTGTCCTAACCTGTTGCGCCACCAGGGAGGGCCAACAATATGGATTTTTTTTTCAGATTTATTTATTTATGCATATAGGCCAGAGGTGCAGGGCAGTGAGAGCGTCACCAGAGGCAGGGTGGGAAGCAGAACAGGCAGATCAACGACATACACTGCTGAGGGGAGCAGTATGCAAGATAGGAGAGGTCTGCTGTGCCTTGTGGATCACCTTCGGGGCTGGAACTTGAACTTGCACTGAGGTGGCTGTGGCTGGCATCCAGTACTACGCCCTAACTGGTTGCACCACCCCACCAGGGAGGACCCAAAAATAAGGATTTTTTTTTAAATGCATACAGAACTGGGGTACAAGCCAGAGGTGCAGGGGTGGTGAGAGGATTCACCAGAGACAGTGGGGTGCAGATCAGGCCAACTGACGAAGTACATTGCTGAGGGGAGCAGTGGGCCGGTCAGGAGAGGTCTGCCATGTCATGTGGGTCACCTTTGGGGCTGGAATCGAACTCTTGCTGAAGTGGCTTTAGCTTTTAGTGCTGTTCTTTAACCTGCTGCACCACCAGGGAGGGCCCCAATGTGGATTTTTAAGTAACCATATTTACAATTGCATTCTAGGATATGTTTGGTTGTTGGCCACCAAAGAAGCTTAATAATGTAGGGTGTTTGATTTATACCTTGTTGTAACTCTGAAAAGTCAACCACTTTTTTTACTGTTCAGATTTATTTAAGCCTAAAGAGCAAAGAATATTGATGATACAATCCTTGTTATTGATACCATTATTTTTTCCCTCACAGACAGCCTGTGATACCAGTTAGCAAACATTTATTGAATGTATTTTATTCATTACATTCTATTATATGAATGTAGCAGTATTTATTCATTCCTTTTTAATGTACTTCTCTTTGTTCTGTTTGTTTTTTTGTTGTTTTGTTATAGGATTGTGGGATTTTCTTTTTTCCCTTCTTCATTCTTTTCTCCTTTTTCTCTATGACAGTGTGTTATAAAAACACACTTGTAGATATATATACACCCTTATATATTTTTTATATATTTTTTTGGTATATGGCAGAACATTTCCTGAAAACAGAATGCTGGTTAAAGAAGAAATGTACTTATAATTTTGAAAGGTTAAAAATTTGAAAGATACTATATGTTTCTTATCTTAATGGATCTCCAAAAAGGTTACATCAGTTCTTTCAGATACATGTTTTCATCTTAAATCTTTCCTTTTTCTACCTCCCAATTTCCTCTTAAATGCTAGATTCTCTATTGATGCAGTTAGTGGTGATTTAGTAAAAAACAAACAAACAAAAAAAATTAATAGGTATATGTGAGATTAGGGCTAAAAAGAAATTTAACATTGATTCAGCAGTCTGATTTTGTTTGCATATTTTTTGGATTCTGGCCTTAAGTTTATCATACCATTTTAGTAGGACTTAAAAACTAAAAGGAAGAAAGTAATTGCTTTTCTCTTGTACTTTAACTTGTTTCACAAAACAAATATGGTTAAAGTAAAAGTCATTTTCCAGAACTTAGAATTACAGAGACCTGAGAACATGAATAAACTTCCATTTTGAGTTTATGATAAATTGACCGGTTCCTTCTCATTTTCACAGCCTCATATGGCTAATTGTTGATTATTATGACTTACATTGTTCTTCCAGTATTCGTTATAATGGAGAAATTTGAATCTGTTGGTAAAGGAAAAAAACATAGGTGGTATATCCCACCTTACCTTTACAGCACACATTAGCTTTTTTCAGATAACTGAATTGAATAGTATTCATTGAGCTCTAGGTGGCAGAAGTGCACCACCATATTAAAGCCGTCACTTCTGAATTAATGTTCTTAATTTATTGTTGGCATCACTGTATAATTTAAAGAACAAGTTAATTTAAGAATTGTTTGGTAGCTAGTTTTGCCACTATGAGTATTGATATTTTTAAAAATCAAAACTATTTTCACAGATGAGCTCTCTGTATTCCATTTTTATCTGCTATACTCAATAATTCTAGGTAACCATAATCCTGAAAAACCCTAAGATTTTATTTATTTATTTATTCATTCATTCATTCATTTATTTATTTTAAGATGTTTTAATTTTTTTTTATTGAAGTAACATTACAAAGTGTTTCTGGTGTGCATCATCATGAGGGCTATTTCTTTTTTT
The DNA here is from genome assembly GCF_000260355.1 of Condylura cristata. Lineage (NCBI taxonomy): Eukaryota > Metazoa > Chordata > Mammalia > Eulipotyphla > Talpidae > Condylura > Condylura cristata. The sequence goes on from NW_004567119.1 coordinate 32,301,427, forward strand.
TTAAAATTTGGATATAAATTTTTTTTCACTTTGTACATTTTTCATCTCAGTTGTAATCCCTGTAGACTTCCTACCACTAATACACCCATGTTCCATCACCATAGTCCCGTGCGCTCTTCCCGCCCAGGTTTTGATCCTGTTTCCTTCTTCTCCCCTGTAAAATGTCACTGGAAAAAATCCTAAGCTTTTATATAGACCTTCATTATAACCAGATGAGGGTTTTTTTAATTATCTGAGTCTTCAAATAAAATAGATTCAGGATTTCCTTAAGAACTATAAGTACATCCTGTTTTAGTTGTGTTATGATTGCAGGTATCCCACATAAAGCAACCTGATTATAATGCCATTAAAAGCATACTTTAAACTTACATAGATTAGCTTATTTATTGTTGAAACATGATAAAATCATTTAAAGAAGATAGTAATTGACTATAATTTACCACATAAAAATAGCTGATTGATTTCCCTAGAGTTTTTCTCTCACATGTTTTTAAAGTGGTGAGATTTGATTTTCACACTTAGAACCTTTTTTTTTTTTTTT
>NW_004567119.1:32302067-32308246 GCF_000260355.1 Condylura cristata
AGCAGAACAGGCAGATCGACGAAGTACACTGCTGAGGGAAGCAGCAGGCGGGTCAGGAGAGGTCTGCCTCACCATGTGGATCTCCTCTGGGGCAGGTGGGGATTGAACTCATGTGGATGTGGCTTAAGCTTCTTAGTGCAGTGCTTTAACCCACTGAGCCACCAGGGAGGGCCACACTTAGAACTTTTATGGAAGGATTGCAACTTTATTTGCTTTTTAACCATTGTAGCAGGTGTTAAAAGTATTTAACTGCTGGCATCTTGGTGTGTGACTCAAAGCCTTGGTGTCAAGCTTTACTAGCAGCCATTGAGGTTTTTTTTTTAACCACTAGTGATGTCCTTGATTAAAATTTACTAGTGTTTTTAGACCTTCAAGTGTACATCTCTAGTATTTTGTATGATTAGTTCAGGTTCGTATATAGCGCTTCTGCATACTGAACTATGGTAGTTGACTTTATGAATAGCATAAACTTTTTTATTTGAATATTTCTATTATGCACATTGCATATTTGACATTGTTTTAAAAAATGAAACATTTGTTCCTTCAAGGAAAGCCAGCTGGCAATGATTGTTTCTAATAGTAAAATGTGAGTTTCATTAGAAACAGAATTATAGGAAGTTATTCTTTTTTATAATTTTAAAAAAAGATTTATGCATGCAAAATTGGGGTACAGGCCAAAGGTGTGGGGGTGGTGAAAGGATCACTAGAGAAAGAGTGGGGAGCAGGATAGGCAGAAGTACACTGCTGAGGGGAGCAGGGGACAGGTCAGGAGGGGTCTCCCACGCTATGTGGGTCATCTTTGGGATGGGATAGAATTTATGTTGAAGTGGCTTTAGCTTCTTAGTGCTGTGCTTTAACATGCTGCACCACCAAGGAGGGCCCATAGAATAACTTCTTTATGTCACTGTGAGTCTTTTAACATCTTCCCAATTCTTAGTCTTTTGATGAAATTTGTAATGGTATTAGAAGATGTGATTAGTTGATCTTGCATAACAAAAGGTGTATAACTTAGTGATTGATGTTTTCCAGATGATCAGTGCATGCTGTTAGAAAATCATGCGTGGATAAAAAATTCATTTAAAAATTTTATAATAATTTATTTTTACACATTTTGGTGCATTTTTCCATCTCAGTTGCAATCCCCTTGGGTTTCACATCACCAAGTCACCCATGTGCCATCACCATAGTCCAGTGCATTTCCCGCCCCCCACTGTTTTTGATACCATTCCCCACTCCACCCCCACAAAATGTCTCTGATATATAGCTGTTCATCATTATCATTTCTCGCCTGTTCCGTTATATTCCTGCTATGAGAGAAAACATCTGGTATTTTTCTTTTTCTTTCTGGCTTATTTCACTAAGCATGATCTTTTCCAGCTCCATCCATGTTGCTGCAAAAGAGTAATATTCCATTGTGTATATATTCCATACCTTAGGTAAAAAAATTCATTTTAAAGTTCCAAAGAGACCAGTAGACTTTAATGATACAAAAAGTTTGTGGGTGTGCCTTCCACATGACATTAACCTTTAGGAAACTAGCATGCACTTAGTTTTGTTATATCAAGAATATTGAGTTACCTGAAAAGCTGTTAAAATACTACTCCTTTTCAATTGTCTGTGATTTTATGTATTTCAACAAAACAAAACAGTTTCATAGCACATATTGAATGTAGAAATAGATTTGAGCACACAGCTATCTTTTATTAAGCCAGAAGTTAAGGATATTGGTAAGAATTTTAAAAGTAGTACTACAATTACTAACATCATATCATTCACATACATTTTGGAAAACAGTGTTTTTAATTGTTTAGAAAAGGGAAGATAGAGACCATGTCTCTCTCGGTCATCAGTGTATCCAAGTGCCTGGCATGGTGTTTGACTTCTATAGTAATATTTGTTGCTTAAAATAAGTGATTAGTAAGCAGTAGTGGAAGAACCACAAGGAAACTTGTAGACATTAGGAGAAAAACTGAGTAATGGTAGTGTCTTAAAGGTGAAGGAAGAATATCTCATGAAGGAAGCAGGAATAAAATTAGTCACTGTTGTTGATTATTGTTAAGATTGTTCATGTAAAATTTGAATTTTAAAAAGTGCAGTTTACAGATCTTTTGAAATGTATATGTTGACTCCTAACAAAGTCCCTCAATATTTTCAACATTTCATATAAGCATTAGCTATGTAAAATTAACACAAGTTTACTTTACCTAGAAAAAAGTATGAGTGGTTGATTTCTTTTGGAACTAAGTCCTTTTTTTGGCAACAGTTCTGTTAATACTTATATTTTATTTAGTTGTTTCTCACATAATGAATGCATAATATAAATAAGTTTATAGCTAATTACATATTTTATGTAAAATGAAAAGAAGTGACTAATACTGGATTTATAAGTTGGATCTTTGGATCAATTTCCTCGTGGTAGTTGATTTCTCTTATTTGTGTAATACATTATAATATAGTAGGGAAGAACTGATAGGAAGAAAATTCTTTCTGATGATGTTTATGAAATAGTATAGTGTCTTGTCTTTTTTTTTTTTTAAGATTTATTTATGCTACAAGAACTGGGGTACATGCCAGGGTTATGGGAGTGAGAGGATTCACCAGAGATAGGGTGGGTAGCAGAACAGGCAGATTGACTGAAATACGCCGTTGAACGGAGAAATGTTTGAGAAAGGAGAGGTCTGCTGTGTCATGTGGGTCACCTCCTTCGCTGGGGATCGAACATCTGCAGTGACTTTGGGTAGCTTCATAGTGCTGTTTTAACCTCTTGCTCCACCAGGGAAGCTAATGAAGTAGTGTTTGTATATTCAGTTATAAGCAGTTTTAATTAAAGTCAATTTATATTTCAGAATTTTTCGAAGAATATTTTTGCAATTCTTCAGTCTGTAAAAGCCAGAGAAGAAGGGCGTGCACCTGAACAGCGACCAGCCCCAAATGCAGCACCTGTGGTAGGAAGATTTTACTGCTTACACAGTACTTGTAATGACGCTCGCTTTCAGTGTTGTACGTTTGAAGACATCTTATCTTAATGCTTTAAAATCAGTAGACTAAACCTTTTGCTGCTTTAGTATACCTGAAAGGCCCCCCACCTTAAGAGTTACATACTTAGCAGTAACACTTAACTGGAGATGTACCTGGATCAGTATCTTACAGAGATGAATTAGAAAATGTCCTCTATGTAAGGAGTTGAACAGTCTTTGGACTTACTCATTGTTGCTTTGGAGAGTCACTAGCATTTGTTACATGTATATAACCTATTTACCTTCCACTCTGGGGCTTTTTGAAATCATTGGTATCTGTGATATCTCGGGAAGTGAATTGTTTGTGCCAGTCACATGTAACTGGATCCTTAGTTTTCACCTTTTGGGGCGTGGGTTGATCGCCTTACTCTGAGGTATCCAGTTAATACCTGTCCAAAGTTGGTTTCATGTATGATGTAGTCAATATTTAAACTTAAATTGTTGTTGAACATCTAACTAGTTTAATCTAATTCAACAAAGGCAAAACTTATACCATGAAATTCTTTTTTATGAAAATTTTATAAAGTACTAATATGATCTTTGTAGGATCTAATAGTTTTATTAGAAATCACTGATCTTTAAACTTTCAGAAATAGAGGATTTTTGTATGAATTGTAAGAAAGTAGATTTGAAAACAGTATCCTTTATTGTTGTCTTGATTGTGTTAAGTATTAAATAGTTAGATACTTTAAAGCAAATATTTAAATACATAATATTTGTTAGGCAGTGTGCTAAATAACAAAGATAAGACATGCAAACATGTAAAAGATCCGCATTTCTTTCCCTCTTTAAGTTTACAGTCTAGTGGAACATAGAAATGCATACAGAAGCTTGCGGGACAAGTGTTACCATGATAAAACACAGTATGCATCTAGTTAAGAAGTAGTTGATGTTTTAAATAGCCTATGGTGGGAAACCTAGTTAAATCTAAAATAATTCATAATTGAGGGAATTTATTCTTTCAAAAAGATTTAATCATAATAACTTAAGTATATCCATTTTACTTAGGCAGTTTCTAAGAGTTGTGCCTTTTTGCTGTGGTGCATGTTTACTTGGAGACCTCGGTCCTTAACCCTAATATAGATGACAGTTTTCTAGTGGTAAATGATACCTTGCAAACATAAGTATTAAATGACTCCCACTTCTGTCTACTCTCTACCTTAATCTTATTTATAATGAGAAAGTAGTTTAGAAAACAGTATCATTTTTTTTGTAGTTTTCATTATGAGTGTTAGTAACAATTTAAAATATTAATATATAACTCATTTTTTAACAGGATCCTACATTGCGTACTAAACAGCCCATTCCAGCTGCTTACAATAGATACGATCAGGAAAGGTTTAAAGGAAAAGAAGGCAAGTTAATTACATTTTTCTCTCCCCCTTCCTGAATCTGAAAGGCAGTGTCGTCTGTGTTTAAAAGCATAGGTTCGCAACACAAGTTCCACAGGCTAACTCTGGCCCATCACTTGTTTTTGTACCTGATCACAGTCACTTATTTTTTCTGATACTTTTAAAAAAAATTTATTTATTTTTCTAAAGGTTTATTTATTTATGTATACAGAGGTGGAGTACAGGCCAGAGGTGTGGGAGGTGGGAGGATTCACTAGAGAGAGATTGGAGAGCAGAATAGACAGATCGACAAAGTACACTGCTGAGGGGAGCTGTGAGCAGGTCGGAGATATTCTTTAGTATTCTTTTAAAGATTTATTTATTTATACAATAACTAGAGTCCAGGCTAGAGGTTTGTGTGTGTGCTGGGAGTTGGTGAGAGGGTCCACTAGAGACAGGGGAAACAACAGGCAGATTGAACAAAATACATTGCTGAGAGGAGTAGTGGGCAGGTCAGAAGGTGTCTGCTATACTATGTGGGTCATCTCTCAGACTGGGAATAGAACTTGTGCTGCAGTGGCTGGCTGTAGCTTCATAATGCTGAGACTTAACCCCGTGTGCCTTCAGGGAGACAGTCTGATATCCTTTAGGATTGACAAAAGTGTTAAATTTTGACAAAGATTATGTGGCCTGCAAAGCCTTTTATAGATTTGTCAGCCCCTGCTTAATTGTATGGATTTTTGGATCCAGATTGCCCATATAAGTTCCTTTTTATTTGAATTTTGATAAGTTGCTTTAACTAATTTCTGTCTCTGTTACCTGCCATGCATTATTGTAATAACAACAGTAGTAGACTGACTTGTAATAAACTATAAATACTATTATTAAATTAGTATGTTCTGTTTCTCAAAAATTTGTTATAGAGGGGAGATTTGAGATACTGTGCTTATATATAATAAATTGAGCAGTAGAGAAGCATAGATTGGAATAATCACATGAGGACATACTTGGTGATAGCCTACATGGCATACTAGTAGGTAATATAGTAGTGAAATATTTCATTAGTTAGGTACAATTAGGGTAATGCATTGAGACTAATGTCAGTAGTCAAAAAGGTGAATAATCAAAGAGGGGAAGTTATAGCAATTAGAAGTTTAACATTTATGATTTTTTTTTCCTGTGTAATCTGAACTCTCCATTTGTTTCATTAAAGGATATATTGCTCTGACACAGTCATGTTAACTACATTTATTAAACTTACCTTCTGAATACATATCTGTAGAAAGACTTTTTTTTAAATTTTGCTTGCAGCATTCTTATGAACGGAACTATATGAAGTGGGGGTTGGCAAATTACAAGCCATAGATCAAATCTAGTGTTCCTTGGGCCAAATCAAATTTCACCCCTTTCTTTACATATGTTCTTTATCCTGCTTTTTGCACTACAGCGGCAGTATTCAGTAGTGTGACAGACTGTGTAGGCCTACAGTGTGTAAAATTGGTAATATATGACCCTTTACTGAAAGGTATATTGAAAGTTTGTTCTGGAACCCTTTTTAGTCTTATCCCTCAGATCTCATAATCTTAGATAGTTTTAGTCTTATTATAATTAAGTTTTAGGAGTAAATAATTTGGTAGGAGTAAATAATTTTGTTGTAATCATTTTAATTGTTTCCAGCCTCTTGAATACATTTGTAAAGATAGACTTTTTTTTATTACAAAGTTTATTTTTACATCATTTTGCACATTTTTTTTTTTCCATCTCGATTGTAATCCCCCCGGGTTTCCCATCACCAGATCACCCCTGTGCCACCACCCTAGTCCCGTGCATT
>NW_004567119.1:32308346-32368523 GCF_000260355.1 Condylura cristata
TTGTTATTTTCTCGCCTGGTCCATTATACTCCTGCTATGAGTGAAACCATCCGGTATTTTTCTTTCTCTTTCTGGCTTATCTCACTAAGCATGATCTGTAAAGATAGACTTTTAACCAGGTGGACGTGGGCTTGTTGATGTGTGTTAATTTTACTTTTGAAACTACTTTGAAGATACTTTTCTTCCCAAGTTTGTAATTTCACTCTATATATGTAGTAGCTTTAGGCTTAGTTACAAATATTGAAGTATCAAATATAATGCAAATTACAACTTTAGATTTTGTTGTTCACCTGGAGATACATAAAATCTTAGAGTAAACCCCTTTTTCTCATAGAAACGGAAGGCTTCAAAATTGACACTATGGGCACCTACCACGGCATGACACTGAAGTCTGTAACGGTAAGTTACTTTGCGTTTTTTTTTCTTTTCCCCTGGACTTTTTTATGTGAGTAGCGGATATTGAAGACAATCTTTGTTTTTCCATTTTTTTTCTATTTCAAACATTTTTTGAAATGTTTGAGTAACCGATTGTGCTGATAGATCTGTGAAGCGATTATTTCTTTCATGGGTGTCCCTTTTGTAAAAAAAGAAATCTGAACTGAGTATAAATATTGTTTTGGTTAATAATTTGCATGTAGGATGGCTGCTGTCTGGTTAGACCACGGATGTCTAGAAGAGAGTTGTAAGAGGTCTGTGCCATAAGATCTTGTATGTTTTTAAAAATGTCATGTCTCAGCTCTTTTAAATTACAGTTGTGGTGGTTAATATAATACTTAAAAAGTAAATACTTCACAGAACCAAGTTCTTGGATATCCATGATTTCAAACCTTTGGTTCACTTTCAGAGTACTTTCACTTTTTCACCCCCTGAAAATCATGGGATTATAAAGATTTTCTGATCAAACCAAATTAACACTTTGTTTAATTAATGTTGGGACTTACCAGGATTTCTGTAAATCTCATTTTAACATTGTATTTTTAACATACTCATTTTGTATGTATATTATAAAGCATTTTACCTTTTAGACTTTAAAACATGTGTGTGTGGGTATAAGCTATATGTAAACATTCCTAGATATTTAAAACACTAATGCCAAACTTACTTTTGTGTTTGTGAATAATCAACTCTTGTAGAATTCAATATGACACCATTATGTATTGGCTGTGATTTTTTTTTTCCCAGAGGAGATATCTTATATACTTATTTTTGAAAGTAGATAGCAGTTAAATAAGACTATTAATATTAATAACATGCTTTTCTTCTGGGTGTCAAATTGAAATTATTAGATATTTTACTAATAAATTTGTTTTTAAGTTGTCATGATACTTGTTTAAAGTTACATATAAACATTAATTTATTCAACAAGTGTTTATTTACTACTTTTGTCATACCTTCTCTGGTTGCTGGAAATATAGCTGTATTGAATAAAACAGATAATGCTTCTTCAGGGAGCATAATCAGAGAAGCTTCTGAGATGTTGACAGTTGAATAGAGAGACTTGAGAGAAGAACATGCTATGAAAGACAATGTAGGAGTCTATAAATTGAGGCCCAAGACAACAACAGCAGGAAAGCTAGTGTCTTCACAGTTTGCTGAATGAAGGGAAAGTGGTAAAAGATTAGGTATATCATGAGGTTTGCTTAGTTCTTCCTAATTCCAGAATATAAATCACAGCTAAAAGATTTAACTTGAATTGTTAAAATTGATTTTCTGACCTTTTTGCAGGGGAGATATCAGAACTTGCTTATCACTGAATTGTTATGGAACTGCAGTTGTTACACTTCAAAATAAGGATAGCCATAACAATGAAATTTTTGTGGTTATTATTGTCATTTTTTTAGTCTCATATGAAATTGGTTTCATTATTAAGCTTGTGTGTAAATAGCAAGTCTGTTAAGTTTATGCTTTTTACAAAACAGTTTTTCTAAATGCCAGGGATAGCTGGCTTCCTCACCAAAAACGTTGCTTCTAAATGGACTTAGAGGGTAGGTGAATTTAAACAAATTTTGGTGTGTGATTTTGTAGAAATAATCACAAAAAGGTATTGTAAAGAAGTATAGTAGACACAAAATTGTCAAATTGCTAGTACTTCTAGCAATTCAGTACCCAGTTTGAATTTCTGTGCTGTGACCTGATTTATTTTACCAATTGTAAGAAAATACGGAGAACCTTGAATTTGAAAGCATTGAAGTTACTCTAATATTAGTTGAACCGCAATTGTATTTTTCCAAGTTAATGTTTTTTGTCTTCTATTTAAAAAATTTTTTTCAAAGTGCTAAAGAAATTTCATTAAATACATCTAAATCTACAGGTAGATCTAGATCTAGATATATGTGTGTGTGTATATATATATATATATATATATATAGATAGATAGATAGATAGATAGATAGATAGATATATTTATTTTCGTACATCTTGGGGCATTTTTGTATAGTTACTGTTCCCCTTAAGGTGTGTCCTTCTCACCAGTAACCCACCCACATTCCACCACCCAGCTCTTCATGTCTCTCATCTCCTGTTTGGTTTTTCCCACTCCTCCCTTGCTATTAAGACAGGGATCTATTGTCAGCCAATGCCCTTGTGTTTTTCCTGGAATCTTGTCCTTTTACTGGGTGAGGACTTGGGCTCCTGGACCGCAGCAGACCAGGCTGCTTAAATCCCCAGGAGCAACAGTGAGGCAGGTAGACATTCAGGAACCTCTTGGAAGGTAGGTGTGTGAGTGGTTCTCAGGATGCTTTGATTTTGGAACTTTCTGTGGTATGGGAGACTATCCCATTTTGCCCTGACAAATGTGGTTTCTGTTTGTTTTTTTTGTTTGTTTCTGTTTGCTTTAGATAATTATTTATGAGCATGTGAGTTTCACCAGCTTTTTGCCTTAATCTCCAGATAAGAAAGTTTCTCGCAAAATAAGCACTCAGGCTTTCAAAGTAGTTAAAAATGTATGTTAAAGGCTTTGTTACACAGATGTGACTTCCTTTCTGATTTGTGTTGAGCTTATTTTTGCTATGATTGTTCTTTAGAATTTTGACATGCCTAGGTGATAATTACTGAAGTTGGGATCAATTTATATTAGTATTGATATGCATATCTTTAAATTTTAAGACTGCAGAGTTCTGTTAAATGTGCTAAATTAACTTCATGCAAAAGGTCAGCTGACTTTATATATGTAAATTTTTCGTGTATTTGTTAGAGGGAAGAGGGCAATATGTCTTTTGTTAATACTGAAATGAAACAAACTGAGGGGATGAGAATAACCTTGTTGGTGGGTCCTCACCTGTGTAATTTTAATGGCAAGATGCAAGTGAAAAGCAGATATAACTAGGAGAAACAACAGGATTTAGTTACATAGGAATGAGAAAAGGGAGAGCTAAGAGAGAGCATGTGCACATGTGCAAAAGAAATTGAATTTATTGGTTAGTTTGTGACTAAATGGCATCTGTCATACTCCAGATAGCTACCCTTGAGCAAAGACCAGGATCCAAGGTGAAGCTGCACATGGCAAGCTGTTGGTTTTTCCAGACATCCCTCTTCAGCTGTCAACAGTTTTATTGAGGAAGCCCCAGCGATTTGGCATTGAGACTACCAACGTCTTAGCAGCTTCACTGCCAAAGCACCATTTCTGCTCCTCTATTCCATTAGTAACCCAACTCATGTCAGGGGGTGGATTCTGGAAAGCTCCACCTTCTGTGATCAACTTGACTATGGGTGCCACCCACTGAAAGATCGCTTCTCATTGTTCATCTTAAAATTTTTTGTGCTGTAAGTTACTGAAATGTATAAAAATTAAGTCCAGTATATTTTGGTTCTGTTTTAAAAAGTAGTTTATTGGGATTTATTATAGTAACAGAAGTCATATAGCTGTGATATTGCAAGATTGTATAGTTGGTTTCTGGTTAACTTTTGAGGTAAGCTGAGAAACAGATTTCACAGTGAATGTTCCAGAGGCACAGGATTTCTCCTAGTTGGGCTCTGTGTATAAAAAAATAGAAGGTTAAGCATTTTGTAGTACAGAAATTTCATCATTCTTGATACTCTATGTAAATGGAAGGACTGTTCCTTCTTCCTCAACCTTGTTTACCCCAAGTTTGCCCCTCTTGTTAAGAACATTGGAAAGACTTTATAGTGTTGTATAAATAGTTTTAGTAATGCTGTCTTAGGCATTTGAGTTGGTAATAAATGCCATTCACTGGAGAAAAGTGCAATATGTTTTCATATATTCCTTTTGTGAAAGAGGTGTCTTAGACTAAGCAAATGTCACAGGACAGTCCTTTTCATTGTATAGTAAACAGATTCTGAAGACCTTTCATTGCGGAGTGGAGCCTATCTGGTTCCACAGGAGAGGGAATAAGAAGATATGATCACATTTCATGCATGAGTTTGTAAGGATTAGGTAATTATATTGAGAATTATTTTATTTTACTCCCTCAGTCTAGCATGTTTAAGTGAAAAGGTCACATCTTTTGGCCCTTGTATATTCTTCTTGAATACTATTGACTCTTCAATTACCTTGCTGTCTTCAGTCTTTGAGGAAATTGACTTCAGACATGTTTTTACTATATCTTACATGTCTTGATAGTTAGCAAATTTGCGTGATTTTGAGTATCTGTAATGTAAAATATTATCATCAGCTTTCACTTTCCAGAAAGCTTTAGAAACTCTTTCCTTGAAATTATTTTCTTTGGAGGAGTGTATATGTATTAACCTCCCTGCTCCTGCCTTCTGTTTTATAAAGTTTCCTTCATTTTCATTTGGTTGTTGATTAACTTGTTTATCACTGCCTGAAGGGTTATGGGAATACTCTAGTAGTGGTAATGTTCTGGGGTTGTCTCCAGAATCCAGGCTACCAGAAGATGGAGACAATTAACTTAAAACTTTGTTTATTTAGACTCCTCCTCCTCCTCTTCTTCTTCTTCTTCTTCTTTTTTTTTTAAGATTTATGTATTTATGCTTATAGAATGGGGGTACAGGCCAGAGGTGTGGTGGATGAGAAGATTCTCCAGAGACAGAACAGGCAGAGCTACTGAAATATACTGCGGAGGACAACAGCAAGTGGGTCAGGAGAGGTTTGCTGTGCCATGTGGGTCAACTTTGGCCAGGGGTTGAATTCATGCTGCAGTGCCTTTGGGAAGAGCTTTATAGTGTGGTGTTTTAACCGATTATGCCACCAGGGAGAGCCCTATTTTGACACTTTCTTCCTTCCCTCCTTTTCTTCCAGGACTTGTTGAGTCCTTGTTTGTGTGCCTTGCAGTTTGCTAAGTGCTGGGACATCAAAGATGAACAAAACACAAACGTTCTCATGGACTCATGTCTGATGGCAAAGATATACATTAGTCAACCAGTAAAATATAAAATTATAAAGGTGTCATATGTATAGAGCTCCTTCATGCCATGAGAACCTAAAATTGGAGATTTTTTGGGGTAGAAGTCAGAAGTAATACTTGTAATTCATTGAGAAGGTAATACTTGAAATAAGATTTGAAGTTTGAATAAGAATTCAGTTGGAGAGGACAGGAAAGCACATTTTAAAAGTAGTGAACAGAAAATAGGAGAAGCATGTTGGAAGAGCATGGCAAATGTAAGGGCTGTAAAAGAGGACTGGTTACTGTGTAGTATTTAAAGATGCCTGTAGAAAACTCAATCATGGAGGCAGTCTTCCTGTATTTACACATGCCAGTACATTGACAGTATACGCCTCTCTGCATGCAACTTTGGAATCATTCATTGTACCAATTTAAATGTGGGCCATAAGTGTTTTATTAGGTATTCACTTTTTTAAGATTACATGAGGTAATCTTTAGTGTTAACATTAAAAATTACTTTGCTCACCAGTACCAATTAAGAGTATGTCATAGAAGCAATATGAATTTCCAGCTTCTGTTGAAAAGCTGTTTGGCATAAATTGAGTACTGGGTCCACAGTCTAAAATAGCACCAGCTTATTGATCTTAACAGAGGCTACCTTTTATGGATATGGTATTTTCTCTGTGTCACCACAGGCCTTACTATGCTGTTATCTTGTCACCTAGACTCTTTTATTTATTTATAACTGCCTGCTTGCACACCCTATTGACATTTCAGTGTAAAATGTCTGTTGGTTCCAGCTTGCTAAAAAGTAGTTCATTTGTTGGAGACATTACAAATTTAAGGCTTTGTAGTCAGTTTTGTCTTGAAATCCCAGGCTTGTCACTAAGTTGAGACTATTAATGTAACCTTTCTATCGGTGGTTTTGCTCTTATTTTATAATAAACGTAATTGAACTTAACCATAGTGCTGTCAAGGATTAAGAGAGACAGCTATGTGTAACATACTTAACACAAAGTGACCACATTATGAATTTATAATTTTATGTATTGTCTTGACTTATATGTAACTGTAGGCAACTGTCACTTCATCGACATGTTTAATATTACTTAATTAATGATCAAGTTTTCATTCAAATTTGAATTAATTTTATGAGACCTTTCCTCTCCTGTAATAGGGATATTTTTACTATAACTGTAAATGTTTATCTATATTTGAGTTCTTTATCCTTTCAGAGTAGTAGAACCTGAGGTTAGGCACAGGTTCTTTTACTGTGAAGTTCATCTGTAGAAAAAAATGTATTTTTTTAGATTTATATTTTTCACTTTGATCACAAAATTATATGAAGTGCTGGAATTTTTATATGTGATCACAGAATTGAGTTGGAATATTATTTTTATAATTAATAATTTTCTGTAGGTTGGCATACTATGGTTGGCATACTATGGTTGGCATACTATTCTGATACTACTATATTGCACTTGAAATAACTTTGAAAACTTGTTTCTATTTTTTATATCTCAGGAACCTGTTACATATTTTTAGATTCTTTTAAAGAATTTTAAAACACTTATGCATGTAAGAGCTGGGGTGTAGACCAAGTATGGGGGGGTGAGAGGATTCAACAGACAGAGTGGGGAGCAGAACAGGCTGATCTGTTGCAATGCACTGCTTTAGGGAGCAGCAGTCTAGAAAGGAGAGGTCGGCTGTGTTGTGTGGATCAGCTCCCCTGGCAAGGGATCAAACTCATGTTACAGATAGCTTGATAGTGCTAAGACTTAACCCCTTGCCACTAGGGAGGCCAGGAACCTATTAGATATTTAAAGCTTTCAAATTATTTTTATATTTTTAGTGCTTTTACATTAAGTAATCTTTAGATGTTAACATTTTATGATTTTGTACATTGATTTTTATCTGCATTTTCATAAAATAGCCTAATTTTTCTGCAATAAATTGAATAGGCAGTTTATTTTTCTCTGTAATGAAAACGTCGTTTACAGCCCTCCCTAGTGGTGCAGCTGGTTAAAGCACAGCACTGAGAAACTAAAGCCACTTCTGCATGAGTTTGATCCCCACCCCAGAGGTGACTACATGGTGCGGGAGACCTCTTCTGACCTACCTGCTGCTCCCCTCAGCAGTGTACTTTGTCAGTTGGCCTGTTATGCTCCCCACTCTGTCTATTGTGAATCCTCTCACCACCCCACACCTCTGGCCTGTACCCCAGTTCTGTGTGCATAAATAAGTAAATCTTTAAAAAAAAACATGTTTTACTTCCTTTTGATAGTTTTTCTCTAGTGAGTTTTGGTTGTTTATTTTATTGTGGTATCTTTGCTTTATGTTGTTGTTTGCTCTTTAAAGATATAGAATCTTTTTCCTTAAATGTTGTTACACACCCACTGTCCAAGCACCTACAGTCCTCCACCATAGTTTTCTGTGCATCTTCCCCACTTTGTTTAACAGTACCTTCCCCAATATTACTATAACCTCAGTTCTGCAGTCAGATACTTGTCCTCTTCTGATTTATTTCACTAGAATAGTGAAACATGTAAAAAAAAGTGCAGCTCTGTCCATATAGCTGAGTAGCAGTCCATTGTATCTATGTACCACTTCGTCCTGATTTTCTCATTTATATTTGGACACTTCATTTGTTTCCATAGATAGGTGTTTTTAAACAGTGCTACTGTAAAGATGGGAGTACATGTTTGTTTGAGTTAGTAGTTGTGTATTTTTAGGGAACTATCTGGGCGTAGAAATGCTAAGTTATATGGCAGATCCACTTCTAACCATTTGAGAAATGTCAGTACTGTCTCCATAGGGTCTGGGGTCCCAGCAACAGTCTATGAGTTTTCTTCTATCTCTGCATCCTCACTGGCACTTTGCTGTTTGTGTGTTTTTGATATGGACCATTCTTACAGGTCTGAGGTGGTAGCTCATTGTGATTTTTATTTACTTTTCCCTTTAGTAAGTGATTTTTTTTTTCCTTATGACTTTTTTCCTTCTCTATCTTTCTTTTTGAGATGTGCCCATTTAGCTCTTTTGCACATTTTTTTTTTTGACTGGGTTAATTATCTTTTTGTTGAGTTGATGAGGTCTTTTTAGATTTTTGACAATAGCCCCTTGTTCAGATAATTTCTCCATTTCAGTAGGGTCTTTTGTAGTTAAGGTTTCTATTCTGTTTTGTTTTCCTTACTGATGGAGATGAATAGAGATAAAAATCTCTGCAACATTTGTCATGGAGTATTTTGCATGTCACATTTTTTTTTATATGTTTTGAGTTGATTTTAGTGTGATGGGAGATAGTGTTCTAATTTTTCTCTTGTGTGCAGCTCCCCCTTTTCTCCCAGCACTATTTATTGAAGAGACTTTCCTTACTCCAGAGTTTATTCTTGGCACTTTTTGTCTTTAAGTAGCTGTTCACATGTGTATGAGTTTGTATATGGGCTCTCAATTCTATTCCATTGATATGTGTGTCGATTTTTTGTTACAGCTTCAATTATTTTGTTTTAATCATTATAACTTTGTAGTATAGTTAGAAGTCTGAAAGTGGATACTACCCCCCTTCCTCTTTTTTGATAGGATAGCTTTGACTTTACGGGCTCTTCATATGTTTGCATATGAATTCCAGTTATCTTGTATTTCTTTGAAGAATGCCATTGAAACTTTGGTAGAGATTTCATTACTTTGGGTAGGATGACCTCTTTGATGTTAATTCTTTCATTCCATTTCAATTCAGTTTGTTCTCTGTGTTTTTTAACAGTGCCTTACAATTTTCTTTGTATAGGTTTTTGACCTTTGTAAGTTTATTCCTAGGTATTTTTTTTCTTGATGTGATCATAAATGGGATTTTCTCAATTTCTTCTTCTAGTTCATTGTTTGCATATATATACGTGTGTGTGTGTGTGTGTGTGTGTGTGTGTGTGTGTGTGTGTGTATAAAGGAAGGTTTTTGGGTTTTTTTGGTCTTTTTTCTTTTGGGTGCTTATTTTGTAACCTGCCACTTGGCTGAACTGATTTATAATTGCAGTTAGGTTTTTCAGTGGTATCTTTAGGGTTCTTTATGTATGTCATCATGTTATTTGCAAGTGATAGTGCTATTACTACTTTCCAGTTTTTATTCCTTTTATAGCCTAATTGTTCTAGCTAAGACTTCCAATAGTGTATTAAATAATAGTGGTGAAAATGGACATTCTTGTCTTGTACCAGATTTTAATGCAAAAGCTTTCAGTTATTCATCATTAAGGATGGTGTTAGCTCTGGTTTGTAATGTATGCCCTTCATTGTATTTTGAGATATGCTCCATTTATTTTGTTTTTCAAGGGTTTTCATCATTAATAGATGTTGATTTTTTTTTAATGTTTTCTCTGCATTTATTGTTATGATCACATGGGTTTTATTTTTTACTTAATAAGGTGAATTACATTGACTGGTTTCCATGTTGAACTGTCCTTTTTCCCTGGCATAATCCTCTTAATGCATTGGTGTATTCAGAAAATTGGTGTGCAGTTTTTCTATACTTTGTCAGGTTTTCGTATTGTGGTATTACTGACCTCATCTGTGTTTGGAAATATTTGCCTTTGTCAGTATTTGAAAGAGTTTGAGCATGATAAGAGTATTAGCTCATCTTTGAAACTTTGGTAGAATTCAGATATGCAGGTGATTGTGGACTTTTGATTTTGGGGGGAAAGTTTTGATTACTGTTTACATTTCCTTGCTTCTGCTTAATCTCTGCAGAGTTTCTGTCCCTTTCCTATTCAGTCTTGGGTAGTTTTGTAATTCCAGGTATTTACCCATTTCTTCTAGGTTACTGAATTTACTAGCATATAAATATTCCCTCTGAATTTCTGCAGTGTCTACTGTCACTTTTGTTTTTCATTTACAGACTTTGACTTTGTTCGTTTTCTAATTCTTTGAGTTGAGAGATAAGGTTATTTAATTGAGCTTCTTCCTGTTTCTTGATGTGACTTTGCCATCTTTATGATTTGAAAGGTTGTATTTTGTTACTTGACAGGATTTCTTTTTTTAATAAAAGTTTTTTTAAGGAGATTTATTTATGCCATGGGTACAGGCCATGGATGGTGCTGCTGCAGGGGGTAAAAGGATTCACTCGAGGCAGTGGGGAGCAGAACAGACAAATCTAATGAAATACACTGCTGAGGGGAGCAGCTCGTAGGACAGGAGAAATCTGCTGGCCATCTTTCTGGTCTGGGATGGAATTTGCTGCTGCATTGGCTACCTATAGCTTCATAGTACTGAGACTTAACTCCTTGCACCCCCCATGGAGGCTCTTGAGGAATTGCTTGACTTCTTCTGTTCTACTCATTAACACAACCGTCTTTCAGTTTTATGTCCACCAGTTTCTGTGTATTAGAGGTTTTCCCTGTTTTGGGGATTAATTCTGCAGCTTGATACCTAAGGTCAGAAAAGATGCTTGGTGTGATTTCATCTTAATGAATTTGTTTACAATGTCTTATAACCTGGTATGCTGTCAATCCTGGGGACTGCCCCATGTGTACTTGAGAAAAATGTGTAGTCAGTGTTTCGGGTGCAGTGCCCAGTGAACATCCATATGGTGTAATTATTTGTTTAAGGCTGTTGTGTCATTACTTATTTTCTATTTACTTGATCTGTCCTTTGATGAGAGTGGATGTTAAAATCCTCTGTCATGAGTGTGTTTTTCCTACTGTATGTTTTCAGATTTGATAGTAATTGCTTTACATATTTTGGTGTACCTTTGTTTGGTAAGTATACATTGATTAGTGTTATGTCTTCCTTTAATCATTATATAATTGTCCCTTTTGTCTCTTGCTATCTTTTTTTTTTTTAGCTAGAAATCTATTTTATCTATGTATGACTGTCCTGCCTTCCCTTGGGTCCCCATATGCTTTTGGGGTTTTTATTGATAATGTTGTGCCTACTATAGATTTGTACCATGCCTTCATAACAGGGATGCAAAAGAGAGCCTAGCATTATGTTTGTTATCTTATTTGTTGCAGCAATAAGGTTTTGGTTTTCTCAGTGTGAAACATGGTATTCTAACTTCCTTTGGGTTTTAAGGTTCAAAATGTATACAGATACCGACACTTTGTTTATCATGTGTTTCCACCCCTCCTCCCCCAAGTGCTGTTTAATTGTAATGGGGACTAAATTGCAGTTACTACAGAACTGTTTTTATATTAAACACAAAATGCTTTGTACGCTTTTATAATGAGTACTATGACAACATCTTTTTATTTCAGTTTAGCGTGAACACTTACTTAGATGGGTGGGCAATAATCTCCTAAATTATTACCTTTGTGAGAAATACTAAAATCTCATTTTACTTTAATACTTTTGTCAGCATAATCAGCATTTTGTTGATAATGTAATTGAAGAAAAATGAATTACAGCAATAGGGTACATTAATACATGGCAGGGAACCTTAATGCATATGAGGTAATTATTATTTTGTAATGTATTTTTTCATTGTGTATCATGCTGAGATTGAGAATTCCAGTTGGTAGAAGTTTATACAATTAAACTCTTTAGCTCAGCATTTCACTTGAGTAATTATTGGTTTTTCCAAAATATCTTAGATACTTAATAATGTTTGTAGCAAACTCTTTAAAATTATCAGTGGCCATGTAGGTAATATACAGAGGTCCAGAGACTTGCTTTTGGAAGAAGCATAAATGGACCAAGTTACTATTGGTGCATATATGAAAAGTAATCTAGAAACCATTTTGTAAGTTTTAGTAATGTTAGTATATCTTGTTTCAATTTCTATTACTAATGGTCATTGTAAGACCAAGAGAAAGCAGAAACTGACTTGGAAATATAATGGCATTTTGCTAAAAACATAATAAAAGTTTAAACTAGAAAAATTCTGATTATGTATATTCTCTTTAGTTATAATTACTTAACTGGTAGTTCCATGTGTTCTGCTGTAGCTCTATATTACAGATATGCACAAAAGCAATTTTTTTCCCTTAAATTTAATCTTTCTTGGACATACACTGTGTAGCTTTTAACTCCAGTTTCTATTATTTTCATTAGCACAACTTTAATCAGGTTCATTTTAAAACAATGTCTTGGTGTTGAGTGTATTTCTTCACTTAAAATTTAACTCATTTTAATTTTTAGACTAACTACAAATGTTATAAACACATACATACTTTATTTCTTTTTATTACTTTGAGGAAAAAATATAGCAATTCAGTATTTCCTTAATTTCATAACATGATTTGGATCAATTCATTCATGTGGAAAAAATACCCTAATGTATGTAATTGGGTGCTATATGGATGTTTAGAGTATCTCTCTATGGTTACAAGTCTGTTGGTTGTTGCTGGTTGAATTTTAGTTTGCCATATCAATTGTTATGTCTTTATAAATTGATTTAAATCTTTGATAAATCTCTAATCTTTTATATAAGTTCTACCTCGCAGTTTTACTTTCTGTTTTCTTAGTATTTTTGTCTTAATATTCATGGATTGTCAAGTTCATTTCTCCCCCCCAACCCCCCCCCAAGAAAATCCTCATTTGATCTTTAATTCTAAGTTTTGGTTTCTTTTCCAGGTCTTTTTCTTGATGGATGTTTCTTTTAGTGTTGTTCTTCTTGTCTTTCCTGCTTCTCATGTTCCTCTGTGAGTGACTGTTCCCACATTTAAAAAAAAATAACTGTTTTTAAACTCTTTGTGTTCCTGGTCTGGACAAATCTATTTAGAAACTAAGTTCTTATTTGAAATTTCAGAAGGGTACTATGCTGTGAGTAAGATGAAGACCTATTCATTTGAAATACTAAGGAATTAAAACTTTTTAAGATTCTCATTTTTGTTTCAATTGGAGACAAAATCATGCTGTAGAATTCTGGTAATTCATTGTCAAACTTGCCATATTTTATGCTGTCATTGAGAGAAGCACTTGTTCTTTACATTTAGATTTTTGCACATGTGAAAATGCAAGACCAAACAGTTTTTTAAGCTCAAGTTGATTCAACACTTACAAATTGCATTTTCAGTCAGAAAATGATGTAATAGTTTGTTACTTTTAGGTTGTGAATTCTGGACACTATTAGTTTTTGCAATTATTTATTTCTCTAAATATGGCATTTTTAGATAAATGTTCATTCTTGCAGTATCTTTTTGTTGTTTTTCTAATATGTGCTACATAAACATTTAGGAATCACATTCCTTATAGTTTTAATATACCAAATTTGAGAACTAAAATCAAGCATCTCTGTCTGACCTTTTGGAAGAATTTAACTAAATAAAACTAAAAGCTTCATATAGGAAACTTTTAGTTTTCTGTATTTTAAAAAAACTTCCAACTACCTATTTTCCGATATGATTAAATAATTATAACTTATTTTTAAAAACTAACAAAAATTTCGGTGTTAGGAATTGTTGATTTTTATCAGAGATAGAGTTATAATAATCAGCATTTTAATAATAAATTTGTGGGTACATTATAATTCATCAAGAATTTGGTATATATCATCGCATATTTTTTTATGCACAAAAGTTATTTAACAGGAAAAAACAATTTCAGAAGCTTAAGCATTTAAGTGATATTAACATTTTCTTTATCTGTGTTAAATATAAATATAATTGCACAAATACTGCTATAACAAATAGATTTGAAGACATAGATATAGCTATATAGCTATATAATATAATTGACTTAATATTTTCTAAAGTAGTTGCCAATTTCTGGGGAAACTTAGAATGTGTACTTGATTTATTCTAAACTTTTAAGTCATTAGTAGTATTTATGAAATATGTAAGTTTTTAAAAACATAGACATCAGCAAAAAAGCTCAGGTATAGTATAATTTGTGAAATATGTTTTAATATGGCACACTAGTATTTTTTTAAAGATTTATTTTATTTATTTATGCATCCAAGAATTGGGGTGTAGGCCAGAGATTGGGTGAAGGTGAGAGCATTCATCAGAGACAATGGGGAGTAGAACAGTTAGATCTACTGAAATACACTGCAGTGGGGAGCAGCTGGCAGTAGGAGAGGTCTGTTGCAACAAGTGGGTCCCTGCCCAGGGATGGAACTAATGCCACAATGGCTGGTGATAGCTTGGTAGTGCTGATATTAACCCCAGCAAATTGACAACCTTTTGTGGATCACTCAAGACCAATCAATAGTCATAACATCTACACTCTAAGTATAGAAAGAATTTTCACTCTTTGCTGATGTAACATACTAAATGCTAAATGCTGGAGATGAGCAGCATTGCAGAAGATTCCCAGAGATCAGCTATGTGGATCCCAAGTCACTTTATAGAGTGGTATTTCCATGGTAATTTGTAACAGCCCATAGAAAGATAGGTAACTAAATCATAGTAGATCATGAGAGATTGAAGTTTATGAAGGCTAGCACTTGAATTGCTAATTTCAGTTAAATTATTTCCAATACATTTGATATAATCAAATTTAATTAATTTGATTCCCAGATCCTCTCTGTTACATACACATTGTCTGTGTAAAGAAGCTAGATGGAAAATCTTAGTATAATGATATGGTTGCAAATGAGCACATTAAATGACATCCTTGGATTATTTTATGTTATTAGCATAAGATTCATGATAATTGCTTCTCTTCAATTAAAGACCTAATGCAAGACCAGGGAACCTTAAGCCTTGGTCACCACTTAGACTTTGTTACCATTTGCCATGTGATTTCTTTTCCTTATTGATATTTTTAACCATTTCCTCTCCATCTAGAAGTGATGGCATCATTTCTTAAGATATGAACGTTACTGATTCAGCTTCAGGACTGAAATTTCATTTTATTCTTTTTTGATTTTTGAAGGTACTAATGAGTGAATTAGGTCTTGAATTTAAAACTCAATGTATGATGCCCACAGGATCTGTCACTACATAAGGTAGGCAGTGTTAGAAAACCTGCTTAGAGGTCAGACGTGTAAATCTTATGACTATCCATGTTTGTTTTGTTGATTTAGAAGAGGAGATAAGGTCATCATTTTCATCCTGGTTGTGAGAGTCACCTATTTCTCTTTTTTTCTGTTTTTCCAGATTCTTAACAAATTAAGAAGGTGGCTTAAATCCCACCATCCCAATTCAGTAACTTCAGTGCTATAAAGATTTACGATTTAAGTATTGAAGTACTTGAGATTTAGAATGCATTTGAAATAAGCACAAAAGCAAATACAATTAAAGTACAAATTGATGATTATTTTTTAATATAAGGATCTGAGGTTAGGAACCACATCTTTCTTGCCTGCACGTTAGCTACAGTGTTAAAAATAGGGTCTTGGGGCCCTCCCTGGTGGCGCAGCAGGTTAAAGCATAGCACTGAGAATCTAAAAAGCCACTTCTGCATGAGCTTGATTCCCACCTGCCCCGGAGGTGACCACATGGCGTGGCAGACCTCTACTGACCGGCCCGCTGCTCCCCTCAGCAGTGTACTTCGTCAATCTGCCTGTTCTGCTCCCTACTCTGTCTCTGGTGAAGCCTCTCACTGCCCCTGAGCCTCTGGCCTGCACCCCAGTTCTGTATGCACAAATAAATAAATCTTTAAAAAAAAAAATAGGGTCTTGGCACATAGTTGGTTTAAAGTGTTTATCAAATGAGTGAATAATTCTTAAGCCCATTAGATACACATTTATTTTTCATTCTTTGCTTGAAAGTGTTTATCAAATGAGTGAATAATTCTTAAGCCCATTAGATACACATTTATTTTTCATTCTTTATATGAATTTAAAATGATACTTGAAATTTATTGTTGTTACTGATGCTTTGTAATATATAGACCCTCAGTGCTGCCTGACAGATCCCTTTTTTTTTTTTTAAGATTTATTGATTTATTTATCTATGCATACAAGAGCTGGGATGTAGGCCAGAGGTGCAGGGCATGAGAGGCTTCCCAGAGACAGAGTAGGGTGAGAACAGGTGGTTTGACTGAATGAAATACACTGCTGAGAAGGAGCAGTGGGTGAGATAGGAGAAGTTTGCTGAACCATGTGGGTCAGCTCCCTGGCCAGAGATGGAACTGATACAGCAGTGGCTGTGTATTGCTTCATAGTGTTGAGAGAACCTCTTGCGCCACCAGGAGGCGGTTCCCTACTTGACAAATCCTTGTATTCATTTCTTGCTGACTCTGAGTCATTCCTGGTAATTCCTTATATAGTGCTTGCTCTTTCAGTAAATTACCCCATCATCTGCTCGTATGAATGAATGGTGATCTAGTTAGATAGCTGGTAATTTTAGTTACCATCCTTGCCTCTTATTTCTGACTCCCACACTTCCATGTCCAGACTACATGAATGCTTATTGACTTCCTAACATTTTTGGAAATTCTTATTTCTTCTGATAGAACTATTTTTATGTTTTTCTGGACTACGTAGTAGTCTCCCAATTGATACACTTTCAATGCTCGGATGGCTCTTCAATCTTTGTTCACGTTGCAGCTAGAGTGCTTCAAAAGCTTAAGACGATGAAAGTCATCAAGTATGAAGGAGCCTCAACTTCTATTTGCATATATTGCCAATTCATCAGGTCTTTCCATTGCTCTTAGAATTAAGGCCACAATTACTAATTTGTGTTAGCCGTCTCTTCCCTTTCTTTTATGGCATTAACTCATACCAGTCTTCCTTTTCATTTTTTGCATCATGATTTTTCCTATCTCAGGACCATTGTACATATTGCTTTCTCTTCCTGAAAGTATTCTCCCTTTACTTGTTTAACACTTCGTTATCTTATAGATGTTGGCTTGAACATTTCCTTGGGGAAGGCTTTTCTGACCATGAGTAGCGCAGATTATATCAGATCCCCTATTAGATTGCAAAGCATTGTGAATTTTTCCCTTTACGACAGATACCACAGGTGTTCTTGTTTATTTTTATGAAGATTTGATTAATTGCATTTTCTTGTTAAAAAAAAAAACTTTGATGGTTGATTTTGTTCATCATTGTATCTGCAACTCATATGTTGATACCCAGGCTCTCAGCAAATTTCAAATGAATGTAGTTTTGGATGTTTCTTTAAGGAGGAATGGATTCAGGAATTTCAACTGGCTTATTTAATGTTGCTGTTCTAGAATATAACGTGGTGAAATTATTCTCTTTGGAAAACAGTGAGTAGCAGTTTCATCTGTTTTGAGTTTATATTGAGGAAAGCCACCACCTTACTTCTTGCTCTAAAGTATCTTGCTCCTTGCTAAAAAATATACTATGCGATGAAGGACCTTGAAACTTGTGTGACATTTGGTAAGTTTAGCATCAGTATTTTCATTTCGCTTCCCTACTCATGATTAAACTCTTAACTGGTTATTTATAAATTTTTGTATAGGACAAGTTGGTAGGGATTTAAAATTTGTGTAACTGATTATAGTTATTTTCAGAATACATGTACTTTATTTATTGTCAGCATATATTTGTTACTTTATTTGCATTGTGAGTCCATACCCACATCAGTGGATAAACTTTATCACTGCAAGAAAACTTGTTTTGACATCTTAACAAGTTTTCCTTTCAAACTAGATGAAATGCTTTAAACCAAAAGGGTGAGGCTGTTTTATTAATTCAGTTTTGTTTGTAATTTCTAATCTCTGGTTAGAAACCAACTTACTACTTTTAAAATCAGTCTTGAAGAAAATAAAGCATAGTTTATAGAATTAGTGTAAATGAGTAATGAGGTGATTGGGTAGAGATTAGCCTTAACAATTAAGAGAATTATTCATGGGTCTTAGAGCTAGCCAAGGATTTTAGTGTTTGTTGTAGAACATTGGGAATTCATTGAAGCAAAATGATGCCCACAATACCATTTTGGCTGTAGTATGGAATATAGGTTACATGGATATGAGGAAACCAGTTTTAAAAGCACTGTGGTAATTTAGTTAAGCAAGTCGCACTTGCACTTCTAGAGTGGTAAAATGAAAACTGGATGGGGGTTCTGTTAGAATTTTAGGTTTTTGGAAAAGGTGTAGGTATGGCTGATAACAAGAACAGGAAATGGCAAGAACACTGGGCCAGTGAGTAGAGAGTAAGTAATTCACTGAGATATAAAATACTGAAAAGGCATGATTATGTAAGTTTAAATATGTTATTAATTGTATGACACTTGCAGACACCTATAGATCTCTGACATGTAAGTACTTTTAAATTTCGGGTTATGAACTTGATTAATAACTTATTTTTGTAAAAATCAAGTTTGCTACTCTGAAGTTGACAAGCTGGTCTTTTTTTTTTCTCTTCTGTGTGAGAGGAATCATTTTCTTTTAAGTAATCTAAAAGGAGCATATAGCTGATTTATTATTTTTTTTACTTGTCAAAGCTTAAAAATACCTCTGATAAAGGAGTAGAGATTTTTCTTTTTATTAAGGTTACATTGGTTTTACAACACTGTATATGTTTTAGGTAAAGGAATGCATTTTAAAATAGCAAATGTGAAACAGTGTTGTCCATTGTCCAGTCCTCTCTCCGCTAAGCATTTTACAGTATATCAGGCAGTCAGTTTTTGTGGCTACGTGGTAACAGAATGACTCTGCCTCATGGTGGTTTTATCTTAGCTCCAAATCTTTTTTCCCTGTTCCCTCCTCATTGTTAAGTATTCATAGCCATACAGTCTAACCTGTATTATGTTGTGTGCACAAAACCCACTTTGTTCTTTTTTGAAACCTGGCTATAGATAAGGATTATGATTGGGTATAAAATTTTCACCATTTTCTTTTAAATGTGATCCCTTTGCACTTCTGATTTGTTCAGATGGCAAAACATACAGAAGGCATTACTGAGCACTATGGAATCATCACAGGAACTAGGAGCAATTTTATTACTGCAAAATACGGTGATAGTGGGTTTTTTATGTTAGGATGCTTTGGTTACATGCAAAAATTGACACTTAATTGAAGCAAACAAAAATGTATTGGAAAATTATGCCTAATAAAATTGAAAGTTTTCTTTCCAATTTTAAAATTGAACTTTCTTTCTTCCACCAAGTGAGAGAAGGGACAGGAGCCATAGCAGCTCACGAGATTTGGGTAGCAAAAGTTAACCGATAATTTGTT
This sequence comes from Condylura cristata, assembly GCF_000260355.1. Lineage (NCBI taxonomy): Eukaryota > Metazoa > Chordata > Mammalia > Eulipotyphla > Talpidae > Condylura > Condylura cristata. Next base: position 32,327,662 of record NW_004567119.1, read on the forward strand.
TAGGGTACTGAAGTATAAATGAGTTAGTACCACCTTTGTGTGTGTGTTTCACTCAAGATACAAATTCCTAGAAGTTCTCTTAGCTTTAACAATGCAAGGTAGTGTATGTTGATTAGTCTTTTTAAGCTGAGTGTGGAATAGCTTCTCAGAGGAAATCTGGCAGGTTGGGAATTTTCTAAAATTTCAGAAGATCATGACTTTTTTTTATTTAGAAGGACGGCATCTCCAGTTAATCGAAGTCCAATTTTCTGTAGGACTAGTATTTGAAAATCACCACACACATTATTACTCAGATCTTATATTTTCACTTTCAACTTTTTTGTTTTTAATAACCTAACAGGCTGTTATTTATTACAGCCATACTAAGCCAAAAGCTTTTATAGGACTAATTCTTGCAAAAGGTGGTTCTTTACTTTCTCTTTGTGGCGTTAGTGGTTATCCAGATTTTTTAAGTTTGATTCTCCTTTTCTAATAGAATGTTCCTCACAGTATCTCATGCCACCTCACAGTATCTCATGCCACCCATCTAATCCTGACAAACATGTATGTAACCACTCCACTTATATTCATTTTCATTTATTTGGTTTTATCATTTCATGGTGGTATCTCTGTTATTAAGTAATATCAACTTTCAACAAGTTTGCTCTTCCACACCTATTTTAAGACATAGTTTTATATGAATAAGTGGATAATCAGACAATTCATTTCATAACATTTCCTAAACATTAGCATGCTTTGCTTTATCAGATAACATTTTAATGATATCTTCAAAATAACAATAATAATACTAATATTTGCTTATGAGATAATGGAACATGTAATCTAGGTAAGTTGTGATGTACCTTGGTTTATTTAACGTGACCCATTTGGATGAACATTTAGTTTGCTTTCCGTATTTTACTACTACAAATCTTGTCTCAATGATTAGTTTTATGATTGTTTCTTCTTGCTATCATTTTATGTTGGGGAGAGTTCTAGATGCAAGATTGAAGAGTAAAGAACTTTATAAGGACTTATATTATTCTATACTTGTATTTGTAGACTCTCCAAAAAATGCTTGAATGTCAGAAAGGTATCTATTAAAGGTCCTCATGTAACGTTGTAGAATGTTACTAAGTCCTCAACTGAAGACAGTACCAGTTTGTAATTCCATTAGCATTTATCAGCATCCTGTTGCCCCATATATCTACCAAGAGAGTACGAGGTCAGCTTTACTTTTTAGTCATGTGATTGATTGGTGAAGAATGGTTTGATGAAGTTATATTGTATTGCCGCCTTATTATCACTAAGGTTGACATGTTTAAGGAGTCATACAATTTTTTTTGCTATAACCTGTTAATATTTTTTCCTATTATTTTTTCTCACAAAATGTTGGTTTCTGTCTTTTCCCCTTCTCTTTGTATCTTTTTAATACAGTGGGGTATAAACATAGGTTGCCTGTGTATTTTCCCAGTTTGTTTAAAGTTGATGGATGTTGTTTTTGTTGCTAGCTAAATTTTTTCCTCAATTTTTATATGATCACATTTTAAAATTTTACTGCTTCCTTGTTTTGTCATATTAAGGAACGTTTTCTCTCAAAATATAAAGAAATGTACTTTTTTTTTGCTCTAGAATTTGTTATTCACACTCAGTCGTTCAGTCTTTTTGAAAGTTATTCTGCTATATGTTTGAGGAACAGGTCTAATCTGATTTTTGTATATGGCTATTTAGTTATTCTAACATCTGTTAAAAATAGACTATAAGTTGTCTGGATATCACCATTCTCTACTTGAAATTACAGACTCTCAAAAAGTGCTTGAATGACTGAAAGATCTCTAAAAAATCTTTTAGTACAGTCATTTCATTACAATTGTAATTATTATTTATAACTCTAGGAAATAATTAGATATTTTGAGTTCGTCTAGATTTAGTGATCATAGTGATTATTTGCTAGATATACAAGCTATACTACAAGTAGTTCTGATATGAAGTTCTATTAGTTTATTACTCACTTTATTTTTCACTGATTATAAACCAATATTTACAAAACTACAGAAAAATATGAAGAAAAATTTCCATTATTTCATTTTCCAGAAATCACCATCTTTTTGTGTATTTATTAACTTTTCCCCCTTGTATGTGTATGATAGTGGAATACTATTTTATTTCAGTATTTTATTTTGTTACTTATTTAAATATATTAAATTACTTTGATTTTTCTCTATGAAAGTACTCTTGTGATTTATTCATTAACTTATGTTGATTTTGTGATTTTCCTTGTATATTGATTGTATAATAGGTCATTATATATATGACTTAATACTACAATCTTTTGACTGATATTCTGAGTTTTATTTAAGTCAGTTGCTCAAAAATATTTCTCTTATGAAATTACTCAGTTTAAGAATCACTGATGGTCGATCTCTAAAAAGGAAATAATGGATGCTCTTTTTCAAATGATCTCTGACATGAATTTTTTCAAATGAAGCATAAAAGTGCAGTCACTATTAAAGTGAAGGCAGAACTGCAGAATACTGCTACCTTGTTTTGCTAATTACTGCAGAGACCCCTGAGATTGATTGTTTGAAAGCTGTTGCTAAATCATAAGACAGTGTGTAATGATGGGCTAAGAGCACATTCTTCTACTCTTTTATCTGGCACTTAAGGTTTTTATTAATTTTTATGGTGATTTCTTCTAGTGTTGATTTCCTAATGGTACATTTTAAAATAACTGGGCCAGAGGTGCAGGGGCGGTGAGAGGATTCATTAGAGCCAGAGTGGGGAGCAGAACAGGTTGACTGACGAAGTATATGGCTGAGGGGAGCAGTGTACGGGTCAGGAGAGGTCTGCTGTGCCTTGTGGGTCACCTGCGGGGTGAGGGTCGAGCTCATGCTGAAGTGGCTTTAGCTTCTGAGTGCTGTGCTTTAACCTGCTGCACCACCAGGGAGGGCCACTTTTTTTTTTTTTTTAATCATAGTTGGAAACAAGGTCTTTAAAGTTCGTTTGAAGAAATTTCTTATGGTATTGCTATAATGTGATTTTTATGAACTTTTTTCAAAATTGTTGTATATTAGAGAATTTTCCTTGCCTTCAGTGTCACTTGTTATTTTCGTTACCTATATTCAAATACATGTTTATAATAGCAGTTTAGTTATAGTGAAACATTATTATGTTGTATATATTAGTATCTGTTAAATATGTAATTAAATTCTCATTTACAAAAATGAAAGCATGAGTTTAACATTTTCATGTGATGTTATAACTTTCTGTTATATAATATTTTGTGGTGAGGTTGTTTTTATTTTCATTTTTGTGTGTCTGGGATTTTGTCTTAAGTCAGACTCAAAGTTAAATTGTAGGATTGAACTAGACATTGAAATAATTCGATTAATAAACAGACTGAGGCGATTGCTTTAGCTTTAGATGTCCTTTTGTTCAGAGTCTCGTTATAAAGGGAGAGGAGTCAATTCCTGTAGATAGAGTAATGCTTTCCTTATTCCTGGCAAGTTGTATGTAGAAAGTAGTTAGATCATTATATCATGATTGGAGGAGACTATTTGTACATGAGTGTACATGGAATGTACATTGACAGATTGCATTCTCTAGTTTAAATTTTTTTTCATAACCTGTCTTCTAAGAGATGTGATATATTTATGTTATGTGAAATATGTTGGAGTTTATATCCAGGAAAGATGTCGCCATAGATTCCTTGTATCTACATTAATAGTAAATTTTGTTATTGTGCAGTAAAAATTGAAAAGGGGGGAAAACACTAGAAAACCACCAAGTGGAATCAACTGTATAAAGAACCCCACCTTATCACAAAATAGTAGGTGACTAGCCAGTAGAGACTGTGAGTACAATGCCACTTTTGTCTATTAAAAGTGATCAATTATGCTTCAAAAGAAGTGGCACCTTTTATAATTTCTAAATGCTACCTGCCTGTTTACAGCCATGAATCAGTGGCCAAAAGAATATTCTTACTCCTTTGTGTAAGCATTAAGCAGTAATGCTTACACTTTTCAAAGGTCTAACCATCAGACATCAACAACTGAAAAGGGGGGGTGGGTGGGACTAGAGATCACAGGTTTCCTCTTTTTTCTCTTCTCTTTTTTTTTTTTGTATTAAATATCACTTGACCCTCCAGTATGTGGTAGTGGTTATAAAGCCCTAAGGCCCTGGCAAAAGATGAAAAATAACCAGGGAATAAGTGAATAGAAGACAGGCCATTTTTTTGCTTAGCTTTTAGATCTTTTTCTAGATATCATATGTGCAGTACATGGTGGAATTGGATAATGGTTAAGAACGTGGTCTTTGAAATGGAGCCTTGCTGCTTTACTAGCTCTGTGATCTTCAATATTTAACCTCTTGTATGAATCTTTATCTCCTGGTTTTTAGTGTTAATTATAAGGACTATACACTGTCACATTTGTAAAGCACTTTGACACACTACCAGGCACACAGTGTATCTCATTCAGCAATGCACTGGTTTCTCCTGGTGGTATTAATTTTTATAGGGGCTGCTGTTGGAAATTGATAATGATGAGATATCATGTATGATTATGATCAATACAAGAAACTCATTACCTATAATCTTGATCAATGTAAGTTACTGAAGGAACTGAAAGTTTGGTTTTTCTAATTTCTGAAGTAGCTATTAAACTATACTTTAAGCATAAAGATTACATGGTCAGTGTTCTTATTTTTTTCTTTGACCAAATATAACACTATCTTTTAAAATTATATTTTCATGTACAATAAAAATTATGCACTACTGGACATGAATAAGGTACCTGGCGAGATGTTTAATTAAATGTTGGCAAATTTCATGAAGAAGTCAGCTTGTGTATTGTGTTGAGAGTGGAAGGTCGAACAAATTAATAGTATTTTAAGATAAAGAATTTTAGCAGTACTAGAAACCTTGTTTGATCCATTGCTCTTTAAGAACTTGAATATTACTACCTTCATCCCATTACCATTAGTTTCCAAGATAGTATTATTTAGGGATATAGAAATTATTTTAAATTGATGTCTGATATAGATGTAGTTTTGTTGTCTGTTTTGAAATTTGTTTTCACAAGTCAAATTTTTATGCTTTAATTTTTTCCAGAAGTAAAAGTCTTCCAAAGAACCTGTACGGTAATAATGATTTGGACAGAGAGAATTTGGGTTCTGTTTCTTTGTGCATACTTGTGTATGTATATACACATACACACCTACACGAATGTCTCAGAGAATTACCCATTACTGAGGGGAGATTGCTTTTGTCTTTCATCAGACTTACCTAATTTGGTATTATTCTCCTGTGTGATTTTTTTTTTAATTTTGTAATGCTATTTAGTCTTTCTGTAATCATGTAAAGTGAATTAAGTGAAAATGAGCTTAAATCAAGAATGGGGTATATTTTATAGCTCAGTTCTCAGAATTACTTTAAGTCGAATAAAACACTTAAAAGACTGATGTAAAAATGGGAGATAAACTGAGTGTAAATAGAATTCAGCATACTAAGTTATAGATGCTTAAACCTTTCTGTGAGTCTATAAACTTTAACAAATGTTACAATTTTATTTTGGTGCAGTTATTTCTCAGAATCTGAGCTAAAGATGATTGCTGTTAGAGTAAGTAACATCTTGATTTAATTAACTAAAATAAAATTACATTTAAAGTTAATGGGTTAGTATTTCTTGAATTTAAAATTTGTGGTAACAAAAATTACTGTGAAACAAAAATTACTGTGAAAATATTTGTACTGTAACACTCAGTAAAGCCTTTTGTTTACCTTTTTTATTAAAAACTTGATAAAAGTGCATTGTCACATTGTTCTAGAATCAAGTGTTCATCAGACATTTGTATTTTTACCCCCATCCTTCCCAAAAAGGGTTTTAATTGGTGATGCAGGGTATTTGTCATCCACCAAATTAAAAACTGCAGGTTTGTAAACTTGGCACTCAGGAGAAAGAAATAGGTGCCATAAAATGATTAAGTATTGGCATGTGTACACCTGCTGTCAGGAAATAAACTTCCCATATGTTGCAGTTTGGCAGACATGCATCTTAAAAATACGTTGAATGAAAACTGCTGCTGCTGCATTCATTCTATCCCTTACTTTTTTTTCAACATTACATTTTCCTTGTGCCTGTAAGTAACACTTTTGCTTCTGTTATATTTTATAGATACACTTGAAGCTAAGTGGCAGTAGTCTTTTAAGAGGGCAGTTAGTGATCTAATTGAATAACTCATTGAAAAGACTGGGTTGGCCTTGCCACCAATTCAGAGGCAAGATACATATTTTTTAAACTTTCTTTGTAAAACTTGACCCTAAGACACATTGATTTTTTTTCACATTTTATCACATCATGTCAAAATAATTTCCCCCAATATATGTGAGTATTAATAAAATGTCAGTTTGCATTTAAAAAGTAAATACTTGGATGAGAATTGCATTGATGAAACGCCTGAACTTTATAAATGTGTTTATGGAACAATTCAACTAAGTCTTATTGCCTGAAATATAGTTTTTATAACCCTAGAATAGTCAGGTCAGAAAATTTGTCCTTTGTACAATCACAAAGTTCCCTAAAATTGACAGTAATGTTTTATTTACATTTAATTGTATACTGAAAACTGAATATAAGATGAAGGATCTTTTCACAGTTTTTCTTAAATTGAAACTGCACCTGGAAAATAGAAGCAAATACATTTTATTGGCTTCTAACATAAGACTCGAACCATTGATGTATGCATGCTTATTATTGCATGTTATTACACAGAATCCTCTTTTACAGTTTTTTGATAATTCTTTTGGGACACCTTTTTGTTCTATAATGTAGTTTAAGAATTTCCTTCAGATACTAAAAAAATATTTTTGAATCACTTTATGTGATGAGTTTTAACTGAAACTTGTCCTATGGATGTAATCAGTTTTAACTATCATGCTTTTAGCATTATGTTACAGATTGCACATTTGAAAACAAAGTGTCTTTTTTCTAGTGTAGTTTTCGGTGGCGATACCTGCCTGCCTTTTCTTTTGCTGCGTTGGCACAGGCATTGTGCTTATTTTGTTGTAAATGGTTCCAGTATTTTATCAGTTCACTAGGCTGGAACTGATGAGAGGTAATTAGGTGGCTGTATTTACAGCTTGAATAAGAAACTCGCCAGTGATTGAACACAAACTCATTGGGAGGGGGCACAGGATCAATTCTCAGCTTGGCAAGACAGATCCCCACATACACATCTTCCAAGTGCAAACGACGGATACTTAAAGAAACTTTAAATATCTTCTCTGCCAGATCTCCAGAAAAAACATAACCAGTTCCAGAGCAGAAGACAGGGTAGCGCTCACTTGGGTAGAGGTCTGGTGGCATGTACCACTTGCTGTCTTTGTTTCGATTGGGTGCATATCCTCTCATTAGGTAACCAGTAAAATAGTTATGTCTGGGAGGCAAGTCTGGCTTCAGTAATTTATGTATTAAATATTCAGTGTTGACAAACATATCACTGTCAGTTTTCATAACATACGGAATATGTGGACAGTATGTTGCAACCCAGTTCATGCCCATTAGTGTTTTAATGGTCAAATTATAGTATGTATCTAAGTATTCCTGTTGAATTATGTCATGATATTGCTTGCTTTCTTCCAGTATTGCACGTTGAAGGTAGCCATTTAACTTAATACTTACACCCAGCAAAAATATGCGTGTGATTTGGATACCAGGTGCTAGACTTTCATTGCCCCAAGTTTGCCGAATAGCTCTTCTAGCTTCTATTTGTCCAGGTTCTGCAGCTATGAGTAGTATCAAAAAAGGGCTTTTCTCCTGGCATTTTTCAGGTTCATTGATAATGTATTTGAAGTGGTAAGAATTTGGATGTCCGGTACCTTTTTCATTGTAAATGCTTCCATTGGCACTAAGGGTGTTCTCTAGTCCTGTAACTCCTTGTAGTGACATGTCCGTGTTATTGGAGTTAGTTGCTATTTGAGGCCTCATAGTTTGAGGGACTGTTTCTTTCCAAATATTCCGAAGAGAACTGTGGTTTGTCTCACTTTTTGTAGAACGAAATCCTCGGAAACTGTATGTCACTGGGTTTTCTTTAAATCCAGCTTTTCCTGGCAGCCAATCATGATGATTGAAAAACAAAAACATAGCGAAAAGAAACACTAGTGATACTATGCCAATAAGATGGGTACGGAACAGAGACCTCTTGGTATTCCAGCTCATCTTTGCAAAGCAGCAGTGTCTTCTCCTCCACTGAAGCATGTTGTAAATATCCAGCAATGGGGTATGAGATACTGGTGGTTGAAAATGTTTTCTTCTCCCAAATCAATACTGTTCTTTGGTAATCATTTTCTAATTTGGTCACGTTGTTTTCCTTGAAGTCTTTCTATAAAGACAAAGCATAAAAGTTTATAGAATGCTAAACATTTATAGAATGGCCTGAAAGAGACTTTGGATGCTAATAAAGTTAAGGTAATAGGAGTTTATATGAGGGAAAATATGATCTGGAAACAGAATTCATAGTTTGTTTCCCATTTGCAGCATACCAGCATCCCAGAAAGTAGGTTTTATTTCTTTTTTTTTTTTTTAAAGTACTTTCATTACCACAGCTAGTGCTTTAAACAAGAGATGTTGTATTAATATTCTACCACTTACTCCACTCCCTCTTCTACCACTTACTTCTCTTCCTCTGGTCATTTGTACTTTTGACCCAAATTTAAAATTTTACAGTTTTGTGCATGTAGAAGAGAATAATGTTACTAGATTTCTGTGAGAGGCCATGTAAAAGGCCTGAGAGCAGATGGAAATTTATTGTCACTAATTAAAATTGATTTGACATACCATTGATGGTATGGTGCACAGTCAGCGGCCTTTTTTGTAAAATGGTCATGTATCAATTGTGGGACAGACGGTGCAAGGTTGATTATGGCAGAGTTCTGTTAGTCACAGTACACTGCTTGGCATGTTTCCACTGGCCCCCACTGTGTTGAGAAAGTCAATGAGAAGATGCACCTGTCAAAATTAATTTTCAGGGTCCAGTAACTTCAGTGCAGGATTTTAAGACAGTAATAAATGATGAATATTCTCAAGTAGTTTTCTAATTTTAATCTTCCACTTCAGATGTTATTCAGGAGAACATTGTCCTTTCTTAAAGTTAAGAAATTTTATAATGTAGTGAATAATTGTTTTTAATTATCTGTAACCTTGGAAAAGCTCTCACATATCTCAGTTGAGTCTTCATGTTAGAATTAAACAAAGCGATACTTGAACAGTCTTCTATGTACCTTACAAAATACAGCCACAAGGTACTATCATAACTAGTTAGTTAAACATTTAAATTTCACAGAGTACATTTTAAAGATTGTTGCTGTGTTCTGAATTTATTTTATGTATAATTTACTATGTTTTAAAGACATTATCCAATATCACATGTTTGAGCCCTAGAGTTTTAAAAAGATTAGAGATCCCAGTATGGGAGGCTCCTCATGCTGATTGGGTTAATGTTTGAAAAAGGTGAAGTGCATAGCACAGACATGTTAATGGCTTATAGGTCTTAGTTATTTTTTGGACAGAGGAGTGGGGAATAGAAAAACTTTTGGGAAGGAGGCTAATGTGTAATTTTAATTATTTCAATGTTCTGCAAACAAAGGTAAGAAAATAAAACCAGTTCAAAATGCACATAAAGTAGAAACATTTGTTTACTTTAAGTTATGCATCTGTACCTCTGTTAAGCCTAAATATTGAGTCCTGGTCTGACCAAATTTGCTTACCCTCCATGTGAAATTTAATTATTTTTTAATGATTTAATTATTTTTTAGTGATAATGGAACTTACTTGGAAGTCTTTACATAATGGAATAAGTAAAGTTTGTATGTATAATTTAAGTACTTTGAAAACACTGTTAAATGTGTATGAATGAAAGTACTACGATTCTATTAACAGCCACTAGGAGGAGCAAGTAGGTGGTAATTTGTACAAATTTCTAAAATGATAATACAGGCACTAGTTTTTGATATTTTCTAATTTCTGACATTATGTAGTACTTTCAGAAGTTACATATCCCTCAAGTAAAAATTAGTCATTTTTTGAGATATGAAAACTTACTTAAGTTTGGTATTTTAAAACTATAGAATCCAGTCTTGTATTTATTTGAATTTATATACATGGATTTTAATTTTACTTTGTTCAAATGAAGACCAAGGCTGTTCATTGCACCATCTAGGCTGTGAGCTAAGCTGAAAATAATAGAGTTGATTGTTCTTATTTGAAAGTCACTTTTTCCTTATTGTTCTTGAAAATGGTCATTCTGTTTTGGCTGACAAATTCTTTGTAAGCTTTTATTCTCAAATGAAATATTTGGTAAATAGTATGATTTTTCTATTACTCCATATCACAGAAAGTAGTAGATAGAAAGTTTCTGTATGAAAAATATAAAGGAAAAAAAAAAGAAAAATATAAAGGAAACAAAATTGCATTTAAAATTTACTTGTATGTGAGAACTGAATTAATTGTATTTTCTGTTGATACAGTTAATACTTGGAATGTGGGAGGGCAGTCATTTTAATTCTTTAGAAGTGTAAACTTACTGGCTTAAGTAGTAATTGAAAGGTCAGATGTTTGAATAAAGTTTGTATAAATATGGGTTAAAGAAATGAGTAAAAGTAAATATAGTAATAGTGTTTTTATGAAAACTGTTTCTGAAAGTGATGTCAAGTATTTAAGTGTTAACAAAAAACAGCAAATTACTATATATTATTGTCTAGCAAAATACATAGTTTATGGTCCTATGTAATTTTGTAGCAAAAGGTGAAGATGCACCTTAATTTAAACTAATTATGTTTGTATGTTTGTTAATGTTAAGCTCTTACAGCTTGGAATCATATATACCCATTTGTTAACCTCCCTTTGATAAATAGAGTGCATGTGTCTAGCCTTAATTTTTTATTCAGTTTCACGGGTATTTTTTTTTTTTTTTGTTATAGAGAAAGTAAAACTAATGTAACCACTCCTTTTTTAAAAGATAAAATCCCTCTGTTTGATCCTAAAATGTGAGAGCAAAACAAGAAAGTTAAAGTATTTTGGTATTCAGAATAGTTTTGTACTTTAACATTTTCAGTATAGAAATAGCTTTGATTTATCTTTTAATTTTTTATGATGTTTTAAGCTTAATCATATGTATTTATATCTAAGGATTGACAAATCATGGGAAGAATGTTACTATAAAGTGTTCACTCAGTGATTTGATCATTTGGCTTTTGAAAGTGCTGCTGTCTTTGGTTTGTTGGAATTAGATTTAAGTGATGCATAAATTAAAAAAAAACTATACTTTTGTTTTGATAGCTACCTTACAAGAATATTTAATTGTTGATTAGTATGGAGAGATAAAAGCACTAAATAGATGGGATTTTTGAGCCACATATTTTTGTTTAATATTTTCATTCTTAGGAATTAGTAATTGTGGTATCACTTGATTTTTGAGGTATAAAATAGTAATAAGGCCTGATGAAGTTGTTAATCTTACTTTTAGAATAGAATGCTAAATGCCTTTTTTGATTATTAAATACAGGTTACTTAATTGTGGGATGAAATGGAGGAAAAATCAGAATTTTGCTAGATTTATAAGCATTTTTAGGAAGACCTTTGAGTTCCTGAGCCCTGAATTTTTATTATAGGATTGTTACTAAGATAGTTTATTAGATATATTTCTCTCTGGCACACAAACTGACACAGTGTCAGTAGTTTGTTACCACATCTTACTATAACATGGAAGCACAGAAGCAACATTTACATTTAGTTTTTTGACCTTGTATCACTGTTAATGGATGTTTTTATTAAAGCATTCTCATTATGTTTTCGGTTTAAAAATGATGTTCAAAATATTTTTATTCGATCATTTAGAATCCTTGCTTAAAATAGAGCTATTTCAAATGGGGGAATTTCTTAGCAACTATTGATAGCTCTTTGTTTAAAGTTGTATTCATGGGTACTGTAATAACATGAAAGTATACTGTGGCGTGCTGTTTATAAACTAACATTTTCTTAGGTAATTGTATGCAAGTTCTTTTTTTTTGTAGCTTAAAATTTATGGATATTCTCTTGGGCTGTGTTCCTTTTATTTGAGGAGATGGCTATTAGAGGGAAGATTCTGTTACTATGAGCTGGTACATACTAAGATATTTTTTGAAAGGACTTTGACAACAGCTCTTAATGTTAAGATTGTCTTTGATACTATTCAGTGTGATTCCACCGCACTGTGTCTTTAGAAAGCCATTTTAAAGAGAACACTTAATTTGCTAGATGAGGACTCAGTTTGACCTAATTTGATATAAGATTGCTATGTTTTCTCTAGAGGGCTACAGATTTTAACTTTAATTTCTCAGAGGTTCTTTTAAGCACATCTTGTTACTGTTTGCCTTCTTTCATACATGTCTGTAATTCATAATTACTTCAAGCTGCATGTTTACTTGAATAAAGCAATGATAGCTTACCTTCTAAACAATGACAAATTTAAAATCGTATATTTAAAATTCCTTTATAGTTTCAAGGGCAGAGAACTGTATGAACTTATATATTAGTGCCTTCAGGGTTATAAAAAAAATAACAGACATTTAAATGAATATCACACACAAGATCAACATACCTTCCTTGATCAGGCCATTTATGTGCAGAGGATTATGCCCACTGAAAATACTTTTGGCACGCCATCACTTCAGCAAAAAAGATGCTATCGAACATGCGCACATCCCCCAATAGTCTGCCTCCTGCGATTGCTTTTCACAGTATCCAAAGTGTCCATCTGTCTGCTTGCCTTCGAGTTACCTTTCTTGTTCATATGTGTCCTAGTCTTCAGGGTTTTCCCCTTTCATTTTCTTTCTCTTTCTTTAAACAAAAGAGCTGTAGTTGTCCGTTCTGTTTGGAGCACTGTTGACTCTTTCCGACAGTTGATGCATTGAAGCTTTTTACATCTGCTGTTTTCCTGGCCGGACAATGCAGTGCTGTATTCTCTTCGCAGTATCCATATTTCTAGTAATAACACTGAGCTGCAATGTAAAGCAGTCAGTGCTAGAATGTAGTGCTTCGATTGTATTGGAAAAGAATAGGATTTAACTCTTTTTCATTGTTGCCTGGCAGCTGCAGGAAGGATTTTGATCAGTTTACTGGGGTTTTAGTCTATAATATGAAATCCACGGTTCCTCAGCTGCTTCACAGGCAGGCAGCAGTTTAAATGTGGGCTTGACAGATGCTCTCTCTGACAGAGCAGAATTTAACGTCACTGCTTGGCTGAATCCCACGTGATTGTTTGCATTCATTTCAACTAAAAAGCTAAGGGAGGGAGGGAGAAGCTTAGCGATTTTGCTTCTATATGAAAGATTTTCTACATACACACACACACACATATTCAGTACAAGTGTAGTTATAAGTAACTGAAAAAAGAGATAATGAAGTAAATGTTTTTTTCTAACTTGTTTCCTTTTTTACTTTTGCTTAAGCACAGGCTTTATATTTTTATTGTTGGATGTTTGATTTCCTATTTCTTAAATGTTTTTATAGGACATAAGCAATGTACGCTTTCATATGAAACTTGATAAAATTTAACCCTTTCAGTACACTATTCCATTAAAGGGTTTTTTCCCCTCACGTTTCTCCTGTTCTATGAGTGTCTTGTTAACATTGTATTATAGACTATTTATCTTTTACTGTAACTTAGTACCCACTATTCTTTTCTAGGGTTTAGATAAATCAGTTGCCACAGATCACTTTACTGAAATTGATGTGATGCAGCCCAGTTACTTGCTTTTATGTGGTTTCAAGTGTTCTAGAAAGCAACAAAACTTTTATTTTTAACATCAGTATTTATTTTAGTTTTCCTTTTCTTTAAAACTACATTAAAGTAGAATTCCACAAAATAATGTAGTATATAAAGGGCATTTGTACAGAATCTTCTTGGTAGATAGTAAAGTGTTACTTCATATTTTGGAATGGTTAGATAAGTTGGTATAAAGCAGGATTTTCAGGACTAGGTACTACTCTTTGTATGGTTAGTTAATGGCTGGTTCTTTTTTCTGCAGAGCACAGGGACATGGCGTTTGTTGTTTTGCTTGCTTTTTGCATTTTCACAGCTTGAAATACCAGTTTTTTTTGAGACCTTAGAAACATTAACTCATAGAAATTTATAGTTAGGAACTTTAACATTGTAATTGTACTCAGAAACTCTTCATTCTGTCTTAACTGTTACTATTTCAAGTATAGATTTACATATTTTAATTTTTAATATTTAAATTATTTTTGTCCTGATTATAATTTTTAGTAATGAATTGTACTTTAGTTTTAGGAATCCAGTGACTTTAGGAGTATATGTGACATTCCTGTATAATTGGGACAGATAGAGCATAGAGTTGACTTTCCCTAGTTAAGTGTGGAGAGGATGAAAACTAAAATTTCTTGGCATTTAATCACTATGCCCACCCATATTTACTACATGCCTACGACCCTTTCAAATTTTTTCCTGTTATTTAAAAGATCAAGCTAAATAGAAGAGAATGCTTAAGTGCCTATTTAAAATGACATTTTACAAATTAGAAGTGAATTTTACTAGATTAGTAGTTATCAGTAACTTCTTATAGACTTAATGATGCAGGTTGGCAGCAGTTCCCGTTGGTTATTTATTTGTCCATTTGTCCAGAGTTAGATTGTGTGCTAAGCCTGCCTGGATTGTTGTATAAATGACTTTTTTTTTTCTCATAATAGGTTTTTGTTTTTGTTTTTGTTTTTGTAATAACCATTGTAAAGATGAGTAACTAATGCTTAGGTTTGTAAAATAATTATCCCAAATACCAGCTAATTAGTGATGAGAAAGAATCCTTGGGAATTAAAGGAATTAAAGCAAGATAAACCTTACGTCTTTCTTAGCCATTATGCTACAAGGCACACTGGAGAAATGATGGGAATTTTTTCTAGTACAGGTACAGTATAACCAGAACTCCATCATAGAAACATAAATGAATATATTTTTTACTCACTTGTTCAACAGATATATATTGACTCACTACTGTGTTCCAACTTTGCAGTTAGACACATTTTTTTTTAAGGATTAAAAAAAAATGGTTCAAAATATAATCCAGAGACATGGTATAGGGTGGAAAGGGAATAGGATAAAAACTGGGGTGGGAAGAGGGCATGGGACTATGGCAATGGCAAAAGGGTAGGAAACCCCTAGGGACTACAGCCGAGATGGAAAAATGTACAAAATGCAGAATAATGTGAAAAATAAATGGGGGGGGAGGAAGAATAATTAACCTGAGCTGTTTTAATAATTTTTTTTTTCAATGTTAAAAAACAAAACAAAACAAAAATGGTTCAGAACTCATACACTTTCTCTAGGAAGAATACATCATTTACTTTTGCCAGTTCTTTAGACTGAATTTTTTTCATTACCCACTGTATTATTAAGGCTCTTGATTGTTAAGAGAGCTCCATAGGTATGTGTTGAGGGCAGAAATAACTCTTAATAATTAAACTATATTAACAATAATAGAATTAAAAACTCAGGTCTCTAGAATTGAAAGGTATTCCTAAAATGTTTATAAAGCTATCAAAGATCCTGATTTTCCCTCCTTTTCATCCCACAATTTAGTAACCTGTTGTTTATTAATCCAGAAAGGCTAACATTTTCAAGACATATGTAATCATTCCATTCTAAAATTCGTTCTACAACTTTGACAGGCATCATTAGTATTACTACATTCCAAATCAAGTGATACCATAAATTTTTACTCCAGAGAATGAAGATGGTAGAAAATATATGGCTTAAAAATATATTCTGGTTATGGGGAATGAGATCAAAAACAGTGGGGGGAGGGAAATGCACTGGACTATGGTGATAGCACATGAGTGATTTGGTGATAGGAAGCCCACGGGGATTGCAACTGAGATGAAAAAATGCACAAAAATATGTAAAAATAAACTATTATAAAATTAAAAAAATTTTCCTGTAGTGTTGGTTGAAACTCCTTTTGGATTGTAGTTTCAACTATGCTTGCTATAGGGCAAATGTTTACACAGCAGTAGAGAGCTGAAATAAAAAAAAGATGCCTGTGATTTGTAATTGGGTTTTAAAGTTTCAGGTATTCTTGTGGACTACTTTTTTTTTTTTTAAGTTTTTTGGACTGGTTAATAGCTTTATTTAGTAAATTACAGGAAAACAGTAAAGACAAGTTAATTATTAGCAACCTGCATGCCAGCCATAAGTAACTATAAAAATTTTTTGACAGGCAAGTTGCAGTTCTTCCTTCACTTGTGTTAACTTTTAACATCTGAAATGAACAAAGTACATGTGACAAGTTTCTTTGTCAGTCTCAAAAAAATGGAAGTTAATTTGTTAAGTTTTTTGGTTATAAAGGTGTGTAATTTTTATTTGCATGGATCTGCTTTTTAAAAAAATATATATTTATGTGTACAAGAACTGGGATACTAGCCAGAGGTGCAGGGGAGAAGTGTGGGGAGAACACTTAACCCGTGGCAGCTGCTTTCCATTCAGTGAGAAGGAGCAGAAATCCTTGAGTAATGTGAAAGCTGAAGTAACAGTCTGGTTTTCCCTACATTGATCTTCATCCAATTTATGTTTTAGGATTCAAGCTACTTCTTTCAGGTAGTGTTTACCTATATTAACTATCTTTTCCACAGCTGGTGAAAACATAATGCTTTGGATTAGGTCTGATTTTCACCATACTGCTCTGAAAAAATGTCATTTGACAGTTATTTAGAAACCAATTTAAGTTTTATTGAGACCAGCAATTTTGCATAGTAATTTTTGCTTGGAGTTTATGTCTCTTGGCTGTAAAAAGAATGGTATATTTGTGACTAATATTAGCAAGCAGTTTCCAATTTGAAGAAAAAATGTGTTTATCAAGAGTTCAGAGTTTTTCTCTGAAGTTTTAAGTGATGTGACTAACTTTTACTTTTCTTGTAACTCAGAAAACAAGAATTAGGCCAGTTGTAAATTAGCAATCTCATAGTGACCACAAGTGTCAGCGTTTGCTTTCCTTATTCTTTTCCTTCAGATTTTCAAAATTGTGCAGAACTTGCTCATAGTGTTTGAGAATTTCTTTTGATTCAAAAGAACAGTTAAAAATGTCATTTTCACAACTGTAGGCACCTTTATTTTAATTTATACAAAATATTAATAACCATAAAGGAAAATAAATATTTGAAATCAGTAATAATTGCAAATGCTCTAGTATGCTTGTATGTTCTTTGGTGTTCTTGTAATATGGATGTTCCAGTTTGGCACACCTTCTGGAGTCTTCCCGTTGTTACTGGGTGCCTACAGGGACACACGGTAGAACTTTGACTTTTGGGACTGGGGGTAGTAATACTTTCTAGGAGGTTCCTAAAAGTTTGCATATATTTTGGTTCTTGAAATAGTTGAAGATATCTAGTGATAGGACCAGCGAAAGTAGCCTGTTGTTTGGGGCTGTTTTTGAAAACTAAGAGTAACTAGTTTCATATTCTACAAGATTTCTGATGTTCCTTCGAGTATCAGTATATGGGCAGAAGTTCTTTGTAAATTAGGTGAACCTAAAACACATAACAAAGTATATTTGTAAGACTTTAGCAAGCACTGAATATGCACCGAGATGTTAACTCTACTGTCTATCAAGGGACGATTATACTTGATGAGCTTTTCTAGTGGCTTACAATTTTAAAGTCACAGTAATTTACTCACCAACACAATGTCCCAGTCAGTGGGCAATTGTAATGATTAATTCACTGCGGCTCTTTGCATAGGTACTAGCATCTGCTTGCTTAATCAGATATTGAAATACATATTATTTATCATAAATTTCCTTTCAAAACTTGAATTTTCTACTTTTTAGGATGATTACCATTTTAAAAATCATTCTGGGTTGGCTATATTGTCTGTACATTTCAGGTGGTTAGATGATTATTCTAAAATGTCTCAGATGTAAAAAGGGTTTTATTGATAGAGCTATTAGACCCCACTAGGTGAGGATCTTTGAATAAATTATGTCAGATGCTTTTACCCATACTTCTGCTTCCCTGTATATTTATAGTATTTGAAAATTTTAGCACAATTCATGAGTAAGAGTGGCAAGCATTTTTAAATGCAGGTAGATCTACTGTGTTGAAATCTAAAAATATTATAGGAACATGCCTACCCAATTATTAGTATCAGAAAGTATATTTTATTTAATAGCTTTTGTAGATAAAACAAGAAAGCAAAGTTCTAAGTAGGATGTTTTTCTCCGAGAATAGGTTTCACTATGGAGAGTAAATTTCCTTCTCACAGTTTGAAGTTTTTTAATCTTGAAAAATGTTAAATTTTGTCAAATGCTATTTCTGCATCACTTGAAATGATAGTGAACTTTGCTTTTCTTTTTTTCTGTTAATTTGACTTATAACATTGGTTTGCTAGTTTCAGTTTTTGTTTTTTTTTTTTAAAGATTTATTTATTTGTGCATACACAACTGGGGTATAGGCCAGAGGCTCAGGGGCGGTGAGAGGCTTCACCAGAGACAGAATGGGGAACAGAACAGGCAGATCGACAAAGTACACTGCTGAGGGGAGCAGCGGTGGGTCAGGAGAGGTCTGCCATACCATGTAGTCACCTCCGGGGCAGGTGGGAATCGAACTCAGGCGGAAGCGGCTTTAGATTCTCAGTGCTGTGCTTTAACCTGCTGTGCCACCAGGGAAGGCCGCTAGTTTCGTTTTAAATTCTAATACATAGAGAATGTTTCTTTATGAAAAGGAGATGACTTCACTAATAACTGTTAAAATGTTCAGTGTTTTGGGCACTGACCTAAATATGAAGAGATTTTCACATAATTACATAGTGTGCGTTATAAATCGCTAAATACATGTGATTACATTTATAAATTTTAAACTTTTATTCATTCTTTGATTCCTTGTTCTCTTTAGGTGGGTAGAATCTTGCTCTTGTTTATACCACTGCATTCCCAGATTTCTTATTTGACACACAGCACTCTTGAGGAATGTGTGTGTGTGTATGTATATATAATATATATATATATATATATTATATATGGAATTAATAAATACATAGTTCTCTCAGTAATGCTTTGTGATGTTTACTCTTTTACCATCTTCAGTTAACAGAGTATATTATAACTGATTTATATATATGTGTGTAAATATGTATGTATGTATATATATATATATATATATAAAAGAGGGGGTGAATAAGTGATTCCAAGGCAAGTGAATTTATTTTAATTAACCAGTTAATATATATTTAGTAAGTACGTACCTATGTGACTGCAACAGGCATTGGAAGTGTAATAGACTGACCCTGACCTTAAGTAGCGTATATTCTGATAGGGCTAAGCAGACGAGTAAACACAGAGTTAGAGAGCATAGTAAGATATTTGAAAGATGTATTGAACAAATCTCCATACTTTATAGATAAATAAGATATTTAAGAAATGTAACTCTGTGTTGGCAAACATAAACACATGCCTCTAGGTTATGACAAGCCTGAGAAGATAAATTTTGTACAATTGTTTGTGTTGAAGAGTTTTAATTTCTGAAACCCTTTATGTTTTTCAGCCTCACTGTAATTAGTTCACAGTGCCGCACTTACCTTTTTCTAATCCAAAATACTTTTTTTCAAAATACTTAAAAACGGCTCAATGTGCTGAAAAAATTCAGAAACTTAAAAAAAACTGAATACTTGGATATACTAACAAAAAAGTTGAAATTTCATTGGAATAAGTGACGTTTTGTAAAGGCAAAAGCAAGCAAGGGTTCAATTAATCAAAAATCAATATTTAATTAAAAAATGCAACTTTGTCATTAATACAGTCTTTAGAAAGGTCTGTAGATTTTCATTAGAATTTTCAGTACTTAAGTTTCATATAAACAGCAGTTTGCAGACTTGATTACATTAGTATTCGCTTTAATACTGACATGTTACCAGTTTTCTTTCTTAGGATATTTTATGTTACGGTGGTATTTCCTAGTTGCTTAAGTCCTAAACACCATTATTTTTATCTTCATAACAAAAGAACTTAGATAACTTCCTTTTATCAAATAGGTTAAGGATTATAAACAGTGTATTTTTCTCTTATGTCTACGAATAAATGGTTCTGCCACTACTTTTTTTATTTGCTTTTTTTATTACAAAGTTTATTTTTACATCATTTTGCACATTTTTTTTTTCCATCTCGATTGTAATCCCCGCGGGTTTCCCATCACCAAATCACCCCTGTGCCACCACCATAGTCCTGTGCATTTCCCTCCCTATTTGATCCCATTCCCCACTCCACCCCCACAGAATGTCTCTGGTCTATGGTTGTTCATTATTTTTGTTATTTTCTCGCCTGGTCCATTATACTCCTGCTATGAGTGAAACCATCCGGTATTTTTCTTTCTCTTTCTGGCTTATCTCACTAAGCATGATCTTTTCCAGCTCCATCCAAGTTGCTGCAAAAGACATGTGTTTCTCTTTTTTGTTGCTAAGTAATATTCCATTGTATATATGTACCACATCTTTCTAATCCAGTCATCTACTTTTGGGCATTTGGGCTGCTTCCATGTTTTTCCAATTGTAAATAAAGCAGCAATAAACATGGGGGTACAAGTATCTTTTTCAGTCAGTGTTTTTGTGTCTTTTGGGTAGATACCTAGGAGTGGGATTGCTGGGTCGTAGGGAAGCTCCATGTTTAGCAGTTTGAGGAGCCTCCAAACAGTTTTCCATAGTGGTTGTACTAGTTTGCATTCCCACCAGCAATGGTTCTGCCACTATTTAATGTCCTTCATTTTAATTCCGTTATTTCTTTTCTAAAATACAATGCTTCATGACTTTTCAAGAGAAAGCAGATTTTCCTCCCCAGTTAGCACAACTTGTCAGCTCTTATAGTTGTGCTGATACTGGTCTTTTCCTAAGTAGGTAGTATTTTTTTACTATAAACCAAACATCATTAAATATATGAAAATGTCAGCCTAGTCCATATAATTGTGAAAGTATTATTCCTGTTTTTTAACATATGCTCGATATGCCATTGTTAGCCTTTGAAAAATGCTTTACTCCTTTCTCTTTAAATGGTGGTGGGATGGGTTACATCATTTTTGATGTCCTTTATGCAATACTTTCTGTACCTTTTCTCCCCCCCAAATTAATGTATATCGAACTAGAATGTGCTTTTTTCTCTTAGCATTTACTAGGGAGTCCTAGCAATGACCATGGGCTAATGAAATATAATTAGCAAAGATATTCCTAGTTTTCTTTCAGGGCACTCAGAGTTGAATGTTTTGTCATACCTACGTAATTGTGTGTATGTGTGTATATACACACACATTTTTACAGAATTAAGCAAAGTTACACTCATCTTAGTTAACTCAGATTTTCATTAAATTCAAGTAGATGAAATTAGGTAAAACTCTGTTGCTACAAATACAAACTACTAAGTCAGGATGAAAAAAGCATGTGAGGTACATAGAATAATGATATGGAAGATTCTAGTGACAAATCTAGAACCATTAGGAATGCAAATAATCTTTGCAGGCCATTACAGCTAAGTGTAATAGGTATTATGAAGGGTGATATCTTCCACTGCTTTTCTTGTGTGTTAGCTTAATTCTGCTTTGCAAATGGCTTTTCTCTGAAGTCAAAACATGGTAATTTTAGATGTACTTCTTGTTTCTCAGTAAATAGAGACCTATCTATTTAGTTCTAATTTATAAAATAAATGCTAGTTGGCTTCTGATTGTTTGAAATTGTGAATCAGTACAGCCCAACAGTTTTTGTGTCTATTATGTTCTAGGTATTGGATTTTCAAAGAACAAAAACACATATACTTCTAACATAAAATTAGAGGAAAATATAACCAGAAAATTTCAGGACATTATGGTGAAATTAAAACTTTATAATGTGCTGTCCACTGTAATAACTATCTTTTTAATATTTAAAATTACATATAAATTTACTTGGAGAGGGCCCTCCCTGGTGGCACAGCAGGTTAAAGCACAGCACTGAGAATCTTAAAAAAAAAAAAAAAAAAGCCGCTTCCACATGAGTTCGATTCCCGCCTGCCCCGGAGGTGACCACATGGCGTGGCAGACCTCTCCTGACCTGCTTGATGCTCCCCTCAGCAGTGTACTTTGTCGATCTGCCTGTTCTGCTTCCCACTCTGTCTCTGGTGAATCCTCTCACCCTCTGCATCTCTGGCCTGTACCCCAGTTCTGTATGCACAAATAAATAAATCTTTAAAAAAGAAAAAAAAAATTTACTTGGAGAAAACTTGACAAATTTTTGCAAGTTAACACATCCATGAACCAAACATCCAATGTGATTGAATTTTAAATAACACCAATATATAACTAAATTCATAGTAATGAAAATACTGGAAGTTGACATTCTGGTTCTGCTGTCTCATGCCTGTATGTGTGCTTGTGCATGGGCTTCTAATAGTTCTTCTAAGTTGATGCTTTTGAGTCTTCCAGTATACATTTTTTTTTTCTTGACATTTTAACTGAGTGCTATGAATACCACTATATTGAAAATAAAATACCTTCTCTCTGTTGGTATTAGGTTTAGAGTTATGTGGGGGAAAAAAAATAGGATTGCCTACTGTTCTGGTGATTTTTAATGTGTAAAAACCTCACATTTGTTTTAAAATTAATTTTCATAATTTTGATCCAGTACATTCAATATATTATTTAAACATGTCATCAATACAAGAAGTACTATTGAAGTACTTTAGCTATCTTATACTTAATCTTCAAAATTCATTGTGTATTTTACACTCAAACTTATATCTAATTTGATATGTCCACCTCCACATTTTTGCTGGATTTTATTATTTTTTAATTAAGGTTATGTTGATTTACTATACTGTCTATGATTGAGGAGTATAGCTGTGTTCACATCTCTTCAGATACATGTTACCGTACTACACCCACTACCAGACATCTGTCATTTGCCACTTACAGTCCATTGGGTCCCCATTCCTGCTTTATTTCCCACTCTGCTCTCCTCAACAGTAGGATTAATTGCACAGATTTCAAGGGTTTCTTTTGGTTGTTTCCTTTTTCTTTCATTCTTGTATTCCACATACAAGTGAAATTATCTGGTATTTGTTGTTCTGACTTAATTTGCTTGGCAGAACCTTTCCCCCTTTTCCCATCCATTTTGTTAGGTCCCAGAAAGTGTGTGATGAAAATCAACATTATTTAGTAGTATTTCTAAAATATGTTTGTGATTTTTTAAAATTGTGGATCCATGTAACTTCCCTGATAATTGTCAAATTTAGTTCAGTATAGCTAGTGTAAAATCTCCATGAGTTAATAGTTATTTTGAAAATTAACGGCTGCAAGTTTCTATAAAGAAAAATGTTTTATGAACAATCTAATCTGAATATCATTGAAACTATTGCAGAGAATATAACTTTTTAAGAGTCTTAAGCATTTTAGAGACATTTTCAACACTTAGCATATTTCCTTTATGTATTTTGTGGTATTAATTATTTGAGATTTGCTGCTCAACTTTAAAGACATGTTCAACTACTCTTATTTGCCACAAACCTCATCTTTGTGTGGTTATTTTCTCTGAAAAATTTAAAGATACTCGATTGAAATGTTTGTGTTTTTTTAATCACTACAGAGTAACATTGTTCACATCTTTCTTATATGAGGTTATGATCATTTACTCATTTTGAGAATGTTTAAGGAAAAGAGGTTGACTTGATTTTAAAGCAGTAGTGGCATTTCTGATATTAAAATTGCCAGCAATTAAGGAGATCATTGGATATTTGAAAATAGCACATACTTAAAATAACTACTCTGTAGTAACAAATGCAATTTTATTTCCACTAAAGAGTTCTGTTACTACCTTATGAGTAATTGCATATAAGATCAGCAGTTCATTTTTTAACTGTTGGGATAATAACATGGTCGGTAGAGTGACTAAATAAGAGAGAGATAGGAATTTCTGTGCAGTAAATTGAATGACAGAGTTGATTATGTAATGGAATTTTGACGTCATTTGTCAATACTTACTCTTTTAAAGGAGGGTGCATCAGCCCGTAAGACTCAGACTCCTGCTGCACAACCAGTTCCAAGACCAGGTAAAAATATAAAACTTTGTTTTTTACTAAATGATCAAAAGAGTGAAAGGTTTCTATTACCTATAATGCTTTGAAGGAATTGAAATTTTACTTAAAATAAATTGAGTTTTTCCATCTGTCAATATTGCTTAAGCAGATATCAAATTGGGATCATATACAAAAAAACACTGCTAAACCTCATTCAGCATCGTTGATCTTAATATCTTAGCAGAAAACAAAGACATTAAGATGAAATGCATGTTAAGTTACTTATTTTCATGTAGTACATTTGAACAGTTAATGGCTTAATCCTGATGAATATTTTCACCAGGTTGGTGGAGAAATCATTGACAAAGTAGGCTATGTATAACTAAACTTGTGAATAATATTTTCTTAAGTACAGACAGTTCAAGACTTAATGTAGTTTGATTTTTTTTCAAGTTACAATGATGTGAAAATTGTATACTTTCAGTAGCAACAAACATATGGTATTTTTGTAATGCTAGCAGCTAACGAATGGACAGCAATTTTGATTCATGTTACCTTCTTTTTCTAAATGGGATTTTTTTTCGAATTAACATTGATTTAAAACTATGTATGTTTCAGAAGTATAGCTTCACATTGTACTATTCACACCTCCACAATATCCATAATCCTTTACCACAGTTCATTTTTACCCAAAACCTCCCTTTTATAGCCTCAATTCTCTAGCCAGTTTTGTCTCTTTTGTCTTATTTCTTATTTTGTATATGGATGAAGTATTTGTCATCTTCCTAGTTTATTTTGCTTAGCATAATTTGCATCAGTTATATTCATATTGTATCAAATGGAAAGGTTGCTATTTTTTTTTAAAGATTTATTTATTTATACAGAACTGGGGTACACGCCAGAGATGCAGAGAGTGAGAGGATTCACCAGGAATAGAGTGGGGAGCAGAACAGGCAGATCGACGAAGTACACTGTTGAGGGGAGCAGCGAGCGGGTCAGGAGAGGTCCGCAGAGCCATGTGGTCACCTCCGGGGCAGGCGGGGATCGAACTCATGGGGATCAAACTCATGCGGAAGCCGCTTAAGCTTCTCAGTGCAGTGCTTTAACCCCCTGTGCCACCAGGGAGGGCCAAGGTTGCTATTTTTTTTAAAAAACTTTTTTTCCCTCCTGAGTTGTTGTCCATCATGTATAATCACCATAGTGTCCTAACCACCCATCTGTTGTTGGGCACTTAGGTTGTTTCCATAACTTAGCTACTGCATGTAATGCTGCACTGAACATAGGAGCACATATATTTCTTCAAATAGTTAATGCATTTTTCTGGTAGCTGCTTAAATGTGCGGTTGATGAATCATAGGTAGATCCATTTTTAATATTTTGGAAAATGTTACTGTTTTCCTGGACCAATCTACGTTCCCATCAACAGTGTCTGAGCGTTCCTTTTTGTTAACATTTTTGCCTGCACTTGTAATCTGGTCCTTTTAATATGGGCCATTCTCAAGCTTTGAAATGGTATTTTCTTATGAGCGCTAATGAACATTTTTTCATGTACATTTTTCATTACTGGGTATCTTTCTGTTTTATTTGGCTTTGGGAGAAGTGTCTGTTTAGTTGTTTTTTGTTGTTGTTGATTTTTATTAGTTCTTTGTATATTTTGAATATTAGCCCCTTTTTGGATGGATGATGTTAAAAATATTTCCTCCCATTTGCTAGGGTGTCTTTTCATTTTAATGGCAATTTCTGTGTAGAAACTTTAGTTTGTTGGGCTATGTGGAAGCTTTAGTTTATTGGGAAATAACACTCCATCTGTGTCTACCTGTATTTATAAGTGCATAGGAAAATGTGTGGTATCATAAGAACATTTACTTGGAATAGTTGAAGACTTAAAAATTTTAAGAAAATATATTTGAGATTCTAGAAAAATATTTTTAAAAGTTATTTATATATACCCATCCTGCCCCTCACTAATTTCTTGTTTGAGTTCAGTGATAGTATGTGTAGTTACAATATATGTTTTAAAATTCTATAAAAGCATAACATAGTAATTTTAGTGGACTGATGCACAGTTTATTTTTGAGTTTTCCCTCTATTATTTCACCTTTAAACTTTCAAATTTGAGGGGCCCTCCCTGGTGGCGCAGCGGGTTAAAGCACAGCACTGTGAATCTGAAGCCGCTTCCTCATGAGTTTGATCCCCGCTTGCCCCGGAGGTGACCACATGGCGTGGCAGACCTCTCCTGACCCGCCTGCTGCTCCCCTCAGCAGTACTTCGTCGATCTGCCTGTTCTGTTCTCCACTCTGTCTCTGGTGAAGCCTCTCACCACCCCTGAGCCTCTGGCCTGCACCCCAGTTCTGTATGCACAAATAAATAAATCTAAGAAAAAAAAAAAGCTTTCAAATTTGAGGGAAATAGTCTTTCTAGTCAACTTACACTTTTAAAATTGACAGTGAACATTTAAATGTCAGCCTATACTTAACAAAAATGTTTAAATCTGTTCAGTCATCTATGATTAACACAATAAAGAAAAATAATAGATCCAAGTGTGAAATTTTTATAGCTCTTCACACTTTTCAGAATTGTTTTACAATCATTATCTCACTTAATTCCCCCAAGTCAAAAGGATAGTTTTTTTATTATTTTTAGAAAATAATAGCTTATTTTTACAAAATTTTGTGCATTTTCCCATCTCAGTTGTAATCCCCGTGGGCTTCCCATCACCAAATCTCCCGTGTGCCATCACCATAGTCCATTGCATTTCCCTCCTCCCATTGTTTTTGATCCTGTTCCCCACTCACCCTCAAAAAATGTCTCTGGTATATAACTGTTCATTATTATTAATATTATCTTGCCTGGTCCACTATACTCCCGCTGTGAGTGAAGCCATTCAGTATTTTACCTTTTCTTTCTGGCTTATTTCACTAAGCATCATCTTTTCCATCTCCATCCATCTTGTTGCAAAAGGCATGTGTTTTTTTATTTTATTTTATTGGTTGCTGAGTAATATTCCATTGTATATGTGTACCACATCTTTTTAATCCAGTCATCTACTTTTGGGCATTTGGGCTGTTTCCATGTCTTTCCAATTGTAAATAAAGCAGCAATAAACATAGGAGCGCAGATATCTTTTTGAATCAGTGTTTTTGTGTCTTTTGGGTAGATACCTAGGGGTGGGATTGCTGGGTCGTAGGGAAGCTCCATGTTTAGCAGTTTGAGGAACCTCCAAATATTTTTCCATAGTGGTTGTACTAGTTTGCATTCCCACCAGCAGTGCAGGAGAGTTCCTTTTTCTCCATATCCTCACCAACATTTGTTATTGCTAGCTGTTTGAAGATGTGCCATTCTCTTCTAGTGTGAGGTGGTATCTCCTTGTGGTTTTAATTTGCATACGAACATTTTTCGTATGCTTATTGGCAATTTGCATTTTCTCTTTGGGGAAATGTCTTTAGCTCTTCTGCCCATTTTTTGATGGGGTTGTTTATTTTTGTTGAGTTTTATCAGCTCTTTGTGTCTCTTTGTGATCAATTCTTTATTGTTAGTATTGTGTGAGAAAATTTTTTCCCAGTCAGTGGGATGTCTGTTTTTTGTAATGTTTCTTTTGCTGTATAGAAGATGTAGTCCCATCTATTTATCCTTGCTTTCATTATCGTTGCATTGGGTGCTTTATCTTCAAAGATGTTACTGAAGTGTATGTCTGTAGTGTTTCACCCATCTTTGCTTCCAGATATTCTTTGGTTTCCAGTCTTATGTCTAGGTCTTTAATCCACTTCGAGTTGATTTTTGTGTATGGTGCGAGTTAATGATTTAGTTTCATTTTTCTTTGCATGTAACTTCTCAGTTTTCCCAGCACCATGTGTTGAACAAACTTTCTTTGTTCCATTGTATTTTCTTTGCTCCTTTGTCAAAGATTAGTTGCCCATAAACCTGTGGATTTATATCTGGGTTTTCTATTCAAATCCACTGGTCTGTTCTTGTTCCATTCCATGCAGTTTTGATCGTTAGGGCTTTTGTAGTATAGCTTGAAGTTTGGGATTGTAATGCCTCTGTTCTCTTTCTTCTTAGTCATGAGAGTTTTGGCTGTTCGAGGTCTTTTGTGGTTTCATACGAATCTCATCGGTATTTTTTCTATTTCTTTGAGGAATGTTATTGAGACTTTTATTGGAATGGTGTTAAATCTATATCACTTTTAGAAGGATGACCATTTTGATGATGTTAATTCTCCTGATCTATGAGCAGGGGATGTCTTTGCATTTCTTGGTGTCTTCTTGTATTTCTTTTGACAGTGCTTTGTAGTTAACTTTGTATTGCTCTTTTACCTCTTTTGTTAGGTTGATTCCCAGGTATTTGATTCTTTTTGTTTTCATTGAAAACGGGATGGTTTTTCTCCACTCCCACTTCTTCTGACTGGTTGTGTGTAGGAAGGTCTCTGACTTTTGTGTGTTGATATTGTATCCTGCTACCTTACTAAGCTGGTTAATTGTTTTGATTAGTTTCTCTATGGAGTTTTTAGGGTTTTCCATGTAAATTAACATGTCATCTGCAAATAAGGACACTTTTACTTCTTTCCCTACTTGGATTCCTTGTATATCTTTTTCCTGTCTTACTGCTCTGGCTAGAACTTCCAATGTTATATTGAAGAGTAGTGGTGAGAGGACACTCTTGTCTTGTTCCTGATCTCAAAGGAAAGGCTTTCAGCTTTTATCCTTTGAGGCAAATATTGGCTGTGGGTTTGTCATATATGGCTTTTATCATGTTGAGGTATGTTCCTTTTATTCCGAGGATTTCGAGGGCCTTACACATAAATGGATGTTGAACTTTATCGCATGCCTTCTCAGCATCTATTGATATGATTATATGGAGTTTATTTTTGTGTCAGTTGATGTGATTAAAATCAATCCATTATTTTTTTATCTTATAAAAGTTGTATATCAGATCATGTTAACTTCTGACTTAAAACTTGGCTTTTCTAGTCACTGATACTAAGTTGCAAAATGGGGCTCATTAATTGAGATCATCTGGCTATATAGACTCTTGCCTTAAACTCTCCACATAAAGTCCTTGTGTTAGTTTCTGCTTCCCACTTATGGTCAAGTTTATCATGGTTATGTATGCTCTCAGTACCTATGACTTGATTCTTAAAGGAAACCTGTGCATGCTCTTAGTTTTATTTTTTTAATACCAGAACTCTTTTTTCCCCTAGTATGTGTGGATTTTTATGTTTTTTTTCTTTTCTTATGTTGGTTTATCCCAACCTTGATTTTATTTAGTGACTTTTCCCCAAACATCTGAAGTTTGTCGTGGGTTCCCTTACCAAATCAATGGCATTTCATTCAAATATTTTTTTCCCCCTGTAGCCATTCTCATACCAATTCCTGCTTCTTGTTTATCCATGTGCCTATTCACCCCATCATGCCTTTATCTTGGCAACAAATACTTGTTTAATATTTATTGAGACAGGGGACCTCCCTGGTGGCACAAGGGATTAAATCTCAACAATATCAAGCTACCACCAGCCACTGCAGCACATGTTTGATACTTGGCCAGGGAGCTGACCCACATGGTGCAGCAACCTCACCTGGCTCTTCCGCTCTGCCCCTCAGTGCTTGTCAGTCATTCTCCCTGTTCTGCTCCTTACGTGGTCTTTCGTGAATCCACTTACCGCCACACCTCTGGCCTACACTCCAGCTCTTACATGCATAAATAAGTAAAATAAATCTAAAAAAAAGTTACTGATTGTATTATATTCTAGGTGATCCTGGTGACCTAATCAAATGTTATCCACAAGTCCTATTTCTAAAAATAATGTGAGAAAGTTTTAGTTGTTCTTTTCCCTCAGCAAGAGAAGAAAGGCAAGACCACTATAAGAAATATGTATGCTTCTCAACTTGTTGTATATATCTTGCACTGATTTATGTGACTGGAAAAATCATACTGCTGACCTAGTTAATATTTTATCACAGTGAAATTGCTACGTAAAATAATAGAAGGTGTTAATTAAAATGTAGCTTTCTATTTCCTTTAAAATAGTCACATTCCAAAACACCCTTTGGAGTACCATCTATTTCTAAGAATTAAGACTAAAGTCAAATTCTGATCTCCTTATTTTGACTTTTTCATAAAAAAATTCTAACAGCACATTGAAGACTATTTTTATTGTATGGATAAAAACAACTGAATAATACAGCAGTTTTTATCTTAACATTTTGAGATTTTGAACTTAACTGATGCCATTACATGATGCCAACAAATATTTTATTATAAGCTTGTTTGTATATATAAGTAATGAAACGGTAGGAATACTGGTGTGTTTATAGTCTGTATTTTCAATTAAAATATTATGAGCAATTCCGTATAACAGACTCCACATCATTCATTTCATGTGCTGTTCTCTTCTAATAAATGAACAAAAGTTTTTAAAGGAGCGACAGTGAGAAGGTAAGAAATATTTTAGGTATCAACACCTAAGTAAGGACTCCTCCAAAGAAATTGAACATTTCCTCCCCACAGCACTTTCCCAGTGTTACATACTTTTATAATATTGTCAATGCATTTATTATAGTGATAATGAATTAAGAAATTTAGTTGTCCTTAAGATCCATGAAGATAGCTATTACTCATTGCCTAACAGTGTGTAGTCTATTCACTTTTTTATGACCATACTACACCGAGTAGCGCTCATGTATTTTAATGTTTTATGAATGTGAGGAATAATTTTATAACTGGTCATACGTAAATACAAATAATTTTGCAAATTTGAAAGTTAAGAGTACAGTTTTTGTAACACTCAAATGTTTGTTGTTTCTTACAGTTTCACAAGCAAGGCCTCCCCCAAATCAGAAGAAAGGTGAGATGGTGCATATGATTCTAAACTTTAAAAAGTAAAGTTTTATGCAGTTACATCAAATGTGTGTCCTTGATAGCCTTTTTCATTAGTTAGTGCTCAGGTTGTACTGATTCACTATTGTCTTAATATATTCAGCTCAAAAGATTTGACTATAAACTTGTAAACTTTAGTTGGGCAAAGTAGCTATAATTCATTTTAATTATGCCATATTTGCTACCTTCAAAATTTTGTCTTTCAGGGTCTCGAACACCCATTATTATAATTCCTGCAGCTACCACCTCTTTAATAACCATGCTTAATGCAAAGGACCTTCTACAAGACTTAAAGTAAGTAATTTGTCAAATTACTCTTAATAGGACATAGAGTTATGGAAAGAGTGTAGTTACATATGCATATACTTTTATGGGAGGAAAACTACACTTTAGTCTGAAATATAATTTCATAAACAGTATACTCTTATCTTTGGACCCTTTGTTGAAAATCATTTAGTGACATTACAGGCTAAAATTCTAAGGAAACTGATACTGTATTAGCTTTTAGTATGAAATGCTTTGTTTCCTCTTTTCCATTTAGAGATAGAGTATAAACTCAAATTCAGATCAGATCTGAGTGACATTGCAGTTGGCTCTTAGGTGACAAATTAAGAGCCCTTTTTCTTTTCACACTCTAGAGCTAAATCAAAATGTGTATGCCTCCTTACACTTATTTGGAATTTTCCTACTTAATCTTTTTTGTTGGTTGTACATCTCTTCTAAGGTTTCAGTTTTAGCTCCTTTGTTTCCTATCCCTGTGTGGGCAGTACAAACCAGATGCAGGAAGGCATATCCCATGTTCCATTTTCCTCCACTTGGCAGCAGTGATTTTGGTTCCAAGAGTATTTTCCTTCCAGCTCAGCTAAGCATTTCATGTATTTGTTATATTTTATCTAGAATTTCTTGTGTATAATGGTAAAATTTTTAATAATATCTGTTACAGTGCTTTAGTGGAACTGGTTTGTAACATGTCAAAATCTATCTGAGCAGTATAACCATCAGTCTGTGAAAGTCAGTGTTGAGACAACAGTATTTTATTTTTTTATATTTGTGCTAACAGAAAGCGACATGTTGGTATTTGGAAGTTTAGGATCCCTTCAGGTGTAGTATCTTGGTGTACCCCTCCCTGAATTACCCATTGCCCACTACCTACTGTATAAAACAGCATGCTTCTTAACTGTTGGAGATGTGCCTGTGGGGAGTTAAAAATGCAGACTATTTCATTGCAATACACTCATTAAAAATGAGTTTTAATCTTCATTTAGTGATTCATTTTGCTTGCTTTAGCTGTAAGATACAGGTGGATTTAGCAACAAGTTATTTTGGGGGAGACTGCTATGTACACTGAGTTTGTTCATTCAGCAAACACTTCTAGAATAGTAACTAAAAAGCAAGTGCTGTGTAAATAGATATATTGCAACTTTTTAGGGACTCATGATAGTGAGAGTGTATTAGGAGTCATTAGTTTCAACTGATGAGAAGAAATAAAATATGTACCTGTATAGTATTAAACCCAGCCATTCCTTACTATTCAGAGTGTGGTGAAAAATACAATTACTTTTGACATTTAACAGCTGTGTCATACTTGATGTTGGTTTCTCTCACTTAATATATTTGAATTAGGTGGTCTTTAAGGACTTTTCTTATATGTTGACTTTTATGATTTCCAAATCTTATACTGTCCATTTTTCACAAATTTTAGTAATTGACAACATAATTTTTTATTAGAAATGTCTGGTTACAAATTCATAGTAAATTTTTGAAAAATGAATCTAAGTATTTTATTTGTGAAGACCCTTTAATAATATTCATCTGAATGTATTACAAATCTAGTACTTAAACATTTTTTCCTAATAGAGCACAGTAAATAGGAGAAACCAGAAAGTAAATTTTAGTGTTTTTCTCCTTTGCCTTACTTCAAAGAAGCCAAACAGTTAAACAGACCACATTTTAGGATAGACCATGCTTAATTTTTCTTCTAAGTTTAAAACACTCCCTTCATTGTTTAACACCTCATTGCAACTGACATCTCCCCTGCAGTTTGAGTCAGCTGGAGGCTTTGCTTTGTAATTAATGCATAATTGAAACCTCCTCCACACAATTATAGTACTGGCTGTAACCCATAACTCATGTTGGCATAGGTTCTGTTTGGTTTCATGTAAAATTGAGGATTCTTTAATTTTTTAGTCCTTCAATAAATGAATGAAACAAAATAAAATAAAATCCACTATACCCCTGAGTACATAAATAGAAAAATTAAGTTAATAATATAAACATGATCTTGAGAGAAGTTATAATAGAATTTTTAAAAAAATAAACTGGTTGGTTGGGCCCTCCCTGGTGGCACAGCGGGTTAAAGCACAGCACTAAGAAGCTAAAGCCGCTTCAGCATGAGTTTGATCCTCGGCCCTGGAGGTGACCCACATGGTGCAGCAGTCCTCTCCTGACCCGCCCGCTGCTCCCCTCAGCAGTGTACTTTGTTGATCTGCCTGTTCTGTTCACCACTCTGTCTCTGGTAAAGCCTCTTACCGCCCCTGCTCCACTGGCCTATTGTACCCCAGTTCTATAAGCATAAATAAATAAATTTAAAAAAAATAAACTGGTTGGATGGTACTAGTGATTTGACTATGATGGTAACTTCACAGGGAAAACTTCTGAAGAGGAGAGTTGCATGAAGAGAGTGTCCCTAAAATAATGCAGTGTTTCCCTTGCATTAGTCAAACACTAAAAAAATGCATGTGAGGAAACTGTAATACTTGAGACCTAGGGAAAGAACAGGTAAACTATACAAAGTTCCTGGCAGCAACAGGCAATGCAAAATGATTCATCCACATTGAAAAAATAATAATGGGAATTTATTTTACTCTGATAACATTGAAAATCCTGCATTGTTTCTAGTTTCCATTGATGATAATGAAAGGTCAGTTAGTTTTATGAAGGAAATGTGCTTTTATCTTTGTTGTTGTTTTAAATTTGGTTACTTCAAATGGGTTTATCTTCTATATGTAGTTGTAGATTTCTTATTTATTATATTTGGTGTTTGCTAGACTTAAATCCTTGGATTTGTGTTTTTCATTAGTTTGGAATGTCTTGAGCCATATCTCTTAATTACTATTTTCCCACTTTTTTTTTGCCCCCTCTTCATCCTTTTGTGACATTAAATGAGAAAAAAATCTTAGACCTCATTTTATTCTCCTTGTTTCTTAAATAATTTTATTCCAGCTACTTAATCTGCATTCTCAGTATTCTTAAGGTTTAATTTTGGGAGGGGGGGCGCTTATGCTCTAATCTCATTCTTAGTTTATTAATTGTATCTTAATGTTTAGATACCTTATATTTAAATGTTAATGGTTTTGTTTAGTTCTTTTCAAATCTTTGTTCTTTTAAAATTTCCCCCGTTCTTATTTGCAACCCTGTTTTATATAAATTTTAATCCTTTGATTTCATCATTTGAAAATTATCTTTTATTTTGACTTTTCATTCGTGATACTCCTTTTCCTTATTTAATTTTTAGTTTTCATTTAACTGTTTTTCATTTGCTCATTTATTGTCTCCCCCCGGAAATTCCCCCCCCCTCGGAAATTCCTTGAGTTTCAAATTAAGGTAAGGGGTATCTCTTAAACACTTAATGGAGTTTTACCAAATGGTGCCAGTTTAAATTGTCATTTTATGGTTTTTTTTTTTAAAGATTTATTTATTTGTGCATACAGAACTGGGGTACAGGCCAGAGGCTCAGGAGTGGCAAGAGGCTTCAGCAGGGACAGAGTGGGGAGCAGAACAGGCAGATTGACGAAGTACACTGCTGGGGGGAGCAGTGGGTGGGTCAGGAGAGGTCTGCCATGCCTTGTGGTCACCTCCGGGGCAGGCGGGAATTGAACTCATGTGGAAATGGCTTTTAGCTTCCTAGTGCTGCACTTTTAAGCTGCTGCACCACCAGGGAGGGCCATTTTATGTTTTTTTTGACATCCAAAGTGATGATCATTTTTGCCCGTCACATTTCACCTTTTTTTTTTTGAAAGGGAAAAGTATATTTTTAACCTACAAATATCCACAAATAACAGAGTCTGAAACCTGGTTTCTTAGGTGTCACCATATTTGCATTTAATTCTTTGACAATACTAATATAGTTATTTTCAGTAGAGTCTACCTGTTTTAAGCAGTAATGACTTCCATCATACCAGCCATACCTGAATTTAAAGTAGAGTAAGTAAATTGCAAATATTGGATGAATCAATAAATGTCAAGGCATTTTTTGCCATTATAGTAGAAAATTAGTACCTCCTTCACAATAGTTCCAGCCAAAATGCTGAATCAAGTCTTTTTGGCCAGAATTAGTATTTCTTTATTGGTGAATTGATGACTGTGGCCAAGGTTGTTAATTTTTGCTGCAAATTAAAGTGATATCTAGTTTTATAATTCTGAGGGTTGATGTTCCTTTCAGTTGCATTGGTGTCAGTTAGGAATAGGGAGTGGAGAGAAGAATAAATGATGGGCATTTGGTTTATTTCTAGTTTATTGTTATAGAAAAATTAACCTCTGAGGGTTCTAGCTTTGTGAAAGGAGCTTTTAGTAGAATCCTACCTTGAACAGAATTTGGACTTGATTTCCTTTTCCACAAACTTAGTAAAATATAGTAAAAGGAAACATGGCTTAAATTTATTGAGTTTATTATTGAGAAGTCCCTTGCTTTCTTCCATGAATGTAAGTCTACAGAATTACTTCTGGGTTTCTGATTTTGCTCAGTCTTCTGCCCCAAGAATTTCGTATTTCTTGGTAACTATCTGAAAGATCTCTTTTAAGATGTGCTTTGTCCTTTTTATAAATTCTCATGGGTATTCATAGAAGAAAAAGGAAAACATGCCACAAGAAAACAGTACAACAATATTTATTATAGGGTGTTGTCTTTTTTTCTCCATCTAATATCCCATTTTTGGAACTACCCAAATGGCCAACTTATCCAATGGAGAATATATAAATAAATTGTGACATATTTATGTAATAGAATTTTACTCAGAAGTAAAATGGAACATCCAGTTTGTTCCACCAACATGAGTGTGTATCAGAAACATTAAATTGAACGAAAAAAATCAGGGACAAAGAAATAGATCTTGGTAATACAGTACCAAATCTACTTTTCAGTGATGCACACCTGAAAAATCTTACATAATGCCACAATGCAATATACTTCAATAAAAAAGTTCTTTAACCAAATATAAACATGTGAATGTTTTATATACAGATATAGCTAAAGCTCATTTCTAATGAGTTAGAAGCTGAATTAGGTATTCAATAGACTTGACTGTTGGGTATTGTAATCACTCATTTGTATATTACAATTCATTCGTTATTAAAGTTTATTACAACTAGTTTTCATAAGTAACTTTATACATTTGTGGTATACCAAACTTTCAAGACAGAAAAGAGGAAGTTGCAACATTATATTTCAGAATTAAAATAATTTAACTCCATATAGTTACAGACTCATAAATTAAAGCAAAGCATGTTTCTCTTGGTTATAAGACCCTATTGTTCTTTTTTTTTTTTTTTTTTTAAGATTTATTCATTCATACAGAACTGGGGTACAAGCCAGAAATGCAGAGGGTGAGAGGATTCAACAGAGACAGAGTGGGGAGCAGAACAGGCAGGTCAACGAAGTACACTGCTGAGGGGAGCAGCGGGTGGGTCATGAGAGGTCTGCCGCGCCATGTGGTCACCTCTGGGGCAGGCGGGATCGAACTCATGCTGAAGTGGTTTTCACTTCTTAGTGCTGTGCTTTAACCCGCTGCATCACCAGGGAGGGCCAGACCCTATTGTTCTTTACATCTGCAAGATAACCTTCAAGGGATCGTGGTCCGTAAATCCGTAAATTGTACAACTACATACATATGTATGTTGTGTAAGTTACCACATTACTTTGCTTTTATTATTATTGTTACATTATAACTGCATGTGTGTTAAATTTTAAAAAAAGTTTATTGTTTCAAGTAAAATGATTATCTAGGGAATATTTTTAAATGATATGGCAATCTTTTCCATTAGATGTGAAATTGATGTCAGAACACATAGCTCAGAAATGAAGTTCAATATTATCACAATTACCATGTAATAAAAATTTGCATGGGTACAAAACTAGTATATCTATATGTTATATGATGAACCCAGTATATGATATTGACATTTTTCAAAGCACCAAACTCAAGCTCTAAAAAGCTCTTTGTGCTTCTATGTCTTTAGAACTTTAGAAGAGAATAATACTCAGTGCAATGACTGCATGGCCCCTCACCCCTTCAGTTAATTGGAGGCACAAGACCATAGCGTTATAAAATACACTAACGGAGTATATTAGGCGTGCATGTATGTGCGTGTGTGTGTGTGTGTGTGTATGTATTTAAGAAAATAAGCATTTTAATATGTTGTAAACAGAAATCTGGACCTGGCAATAGCTCTGCTAGATTGTTAATTATATTTGATTTTATCTATTGATAATACAATACCAAATTACTAAGAGTTGGTAATTTACTAAATTACTAACATTTTTTATTATTAAGACTATTGGTAAACACTGAACTTGATTTCCCTGCTTTTTAAAAAAATTTGCATAGCAACCTTGAAATGCAGTGGCGTTTTTTGTCATTTACATAAAGTTAGGGCTACATTTTCACATCTCTGTATGTACACATGCTTCTTTCATCCTATACCAAAGCTCCTATGCCAATGTTTTAATCCCTATCCTAGTGCCATTTTTCCATTTTTGCTGAGGTGTAAATGTGAAACAGGTGTTTGTGAACTTCCTGGGTAGGCTAAATTATCTGTCTAGAAAGATGTCTGCCTTCACCATCATCCTTTGTGATGTGGCCATATCATCTTCAAGTGACCTGTCTGTTTGTAATAAAATTTCTCTCTAATAGCAGTTGAAAATCAATAGTTGTTTGATTTCTTATGTGACTTTGGAGAATACTAAATACTGGATGAATGACAATAATTTGTGTTGCGAAGGGAAGATCCATACTCTTCAAATATTATAACCTCTCTGTAAAGGACTGGTTCATGTAAAAATAAAAATGAAAACATTTTTATTTTAAAACTCAATAATGAAATAATTTCAAAATACAGTTTTCCTATTTGCATGGAATATATTCGAAAACACTTGAGCTTTTTCTCTTTTTTTCAAAGATTTGTCCCATCAGATGAAAAGAAGAAGCAAGGTTGCCAACGAGAAAATGAAACCCTCATACAGAGAAGAAAAGACCAGATGCAACCAGGGGGTACTGCACTTAGTGTCACAGTTCCTTACAGAGTAGTAGACCAGCCCCTTAAACTTATGCCTCAAGACTGGTAAGACAGTCTTTGTTATTTATATTGTTATTATTTGCAATATGGTTAAGTACCAGATTTTATCATGAGTTATAAATAGAATCTATCCTTGAAACCTGTATAATGTGTGATTTGGTCATCAAAAGTGTTAACATTGAGGGAATAACTAAACATTTTAGATAGTTAGAACTTTATTTTACTTAAACACTCACTTTTGAACAACAGAGACAGTAGCCTATGTTTAATGTTTAGTTAGATATATAGAGTACAGAGATTATCACTATAGGAGTCTGGGAGTAATTGTAACATCATAATAATTCAATAATACTAAAACAGCTATTCTCATAATTGATCATTCTTCACGTGTGAACCAGTACGCAGGCTTAATCACTTTCCCCTCTCGTTCTCTCTCCTCTTTTCTTATTCCTCCTTTTCCTCTCGTCTAGGACGTGTACTATTTTCTAGTTATGCTCTTGCATTTCTGTTTCCTCCTCTGTAAAATGGGGATAATTAGAGTACTCACCAATTGTTTTGAAGATTAAATTGTTAACATTAGTAATATATAAAGTGTTGAAAACTCAGTAAATGCTTATAGTACATCTTAGCAATATTAATTATTGTAGCTGTTACGGTTTTGCTCAGGCCTCTTTAGTTGTAGGCTTAAATTGTTTATGGTGTTTATGGCTTTATTGTAATTTCTCTATTTAATTGAGTATTTTGTAAACAAATAAAACATAAAGGCCTTGAAAGTGGTATGTTCATCTTAAAAAAGCAAAGGTTGAGGGCCCTCCCTGGTGGCACAGCTGGCTGAAGCACAGCACTAGAAGCTGGCAGTGGCCACTTCAGTGCAAGCTTGATCCTTGGCCCTGGAGCTGACCCATATGGCACAGCAGATTTCTCCTGACCCGCCTGCTGCTCCCCTCAGCAATGTATTTCATCGATTTGTCTGTTCTGTTCCCCACTCTGTCTCTGGTGAATTCTCTCACTGCCCCTGCAGTCTCTGGCCTATACCCCAGTTCTGTATGCATAAATAAATAAAATCTTTAAGAAAGAAAAAGAAAAGAAGGATTGGAAAAATTAAGAAGTCAGAATGGTTTCTATACCCAGATTACTTTCCAGAAATCAGAACTGAAAAACAAGGCTTTGGGGCTTCTTAAAATGGTTGGTGAATTACTGTAATTTAGTGTTTCTAATTAAAGTAAAACGATTTCTTTTTAAGATGAACTTTTTCAATTAATAAATCAACTTCTGTACCCCATTGCATTTGAATAGTGAGCCCTTATTCTAACTAATAGAAGAGCAAAGATAAAAGGCTAAAAAGATCACGTAGGATTGTACATGTAATTCTATTTAAGATTTAGGTGAAAACACAGATACATGGAAACTATTGCAATCATTAATGCATTCTAATGGTGATATTCTAACAAAAACTTAAGGTAATGGACTTTGTTTGCCTCACAGGAGTGTTGACAAGATATTATATCACATGAATAGTTATTAAATTCTTTCATTAAGGATTTACAGTGAAAAAAAGCGCATGATTAAGATATTCTGTATCTGTTCTCTCTCCCCCATTTCTGTTTATAGGGACAGGGTTGTGGCAGTTTTTGTGCAAGGTCCTGCATGGCAGTTCAAAGGTTGGCCATGGCTTTTGCCTGATGGATCACCAGTTGACATTTTTGCTAAAAGTAAGATTCTCCATACTTTAACCATTTATCCAATACAAACACATGCTTGCTTTATAGATAATGATAATTTTTAAGCACCTGTGTGATGTCTTTAAAACCTTTTTTCCACTCAACATTCACACTTTGTCTGAAAGTTAATACCACTTATTACCCAATGTTTATAAATACTAACTTGGTTGCTTAAGTCATAAATCTTGTTGGGTATTCACATATTTTTATTAAAATTGATAGCCAGTTTTTGTGTGAGTTGACTTTTGCTGAATATTTAGCCAGCTGTTCAATTCAGATCTCAGCTCAGTTATTCTCTTTTAGAAACTCCTTTGACACAGTCCTGGAAATAGTGTTGTTTATTTAATTTGCTCAGTTAGCTCTCTTACTTTCATTTTGACTCGTCTTATTTTCATGTTGGTGCTTATTGTTTGGGGTTGTATGTTCCATGATGGGAAGAGCTTACCTGCTTTGGTCATCCAGTCTCATCAGCACAGACAAAGGGCAAGCATTCAGTAGAGACCTGTTTGTTGAATGAGTAGATTTCATGAGGCCTGTGTCTTTAATTTGACCATATGTTGGTATGTACTGCAATTCCCAAAGCATATAAATTTAGCCATTTATTTTCTGGGAGTGATACTCCGATTTTTGTTGAACTTGAGTATCCAATTAAATTACTAATGTTAGTGAAATTTCTTTTTAAAAGGCATTCTCATGAAACCAAATATGTTACTAGAAATGTCAGTTTTAGTAGTCATGAAGGTAGACTGTGCTGTTGGGAAATTCAGCTTTTCTAAAGCAACTATGTTTTTTTTTTTTTAGACATACTATCACCATCTTTGGCTAGGAACTGTTCAAGCTTGAGAATTTTTTTTTTTTTATTAAAAAGTTTATTTTTACATCATTTTTCACATTTTTTTTCATCTCAATTGTAATCCCCACGGGTTTCCCATCAC
>NW_004567119.1:32372828-32584664 GCF_000260355.1 Condylura cristata
CACCCAGGTATTGAGGATCAGATTTGCAGTCTTTCTGCAGCCTGGGCTCCACTCACTGAGCTGAGCCGTCCAGCTTTACCTCCAGGGTTTAGCGTGGGGCAAAGCGGCTCCTGCAGCCCGCGGAACTTCCAGGGGCCGGGGTTTTCCCGGGAGTTCCCTTCTGGGAACTACCCAGTCTCCGATTCCCTCGCAGTTATCTACCTTCTAGTGAGTCCAGGGTGTTTTCGTTTGGGTTAAAACTTGTAGTAAATGAGTCTATAGTCTGTTTTCAGTCCTCAATTTCTATGCCGGCGGCCCAAGCTTGAGAATTTTAACTATACTTTCATTTTAAAAAAAATGGTAGTATTACTATATTATGAGTTTTATGCTATTTCTGAAACTTGAGTGATGCAAGAGTTGATAAATAAAAAAGGATACTGAGAGTAGAAATTGTAATTATCATTGAAGGCAAATGTTATATTTTACCTACTTGTTCTTTTGGATCCTATCATAATAAAAATAGTTAGAATGTTTTTAGGATGTAAATACTATTTAAATTTCATTAAGAATATAATGTTGTTAAAATTGCTTTTGTTTGGATTGCTAGTCCTAAAATTTAGTTAAGGAATTTGAAACTTCTTAAAAACTACTATCAAAATAGATTTTATCAGGTCCTCCCTGGTGGCACAACAGGTTAGAATGCAGCACTGCAAGCTAGCCACAGCCACTTCAGTGCTATTTCAATCCCCGGCCCCGAAGGCCATCCACATGGCACAGCAGACCTCTCCTGACCTACCCGCTGCTCCTCTCAGCAGTGTACTTCGTTGATTTACCTGTTACGCTTCCCACTTCTGTGTCTGGTGAATCCTCTCAACCCCCTGCACCTCTGGCCTGTACCCCCATTCTGTACCCCCATTCTGTATGTCTAAATAAATAAGTAAATCTAAAAAAATAAAAAAGATTTTCTTCCATGAATTATTCTTTCTCTTCTTCCTTCTTGACTGTCTGCTTTCTTAAAATGAAAGTTCTTTTACTCCTTTCATTGTCAAAAAACAAACATCAAAACCCATTTCCTTGATTTCACTTTTCCTTTCATTTCCTTCTTTATTTTCCTTTATCACTAACCCTTTGAAAGACTTGTCTCTACTAACTCATTTTGCATTAAATTCTCTACTGTTGTGTGATTCTGACTACACCACACTATTCCCACCAAATTAATACTGTGATCCAAATCACTGGATACTTTTGATCTCCTTATCAGAATTTGATTTTCCCTCCTCCATCCTCTTTTTAAAAAATAGTCTTTTCCAAGGCCTTGTTGTTACACTTCCTTGGAATTTGTAACATCTTTTCCTCTGCCTTTCAACTACATGTTTTTTTTCCCTCAAATTTTCTAATTATAAAATTTTAAAAGGAGAAAATATATTCTTTTTTTATTACATTGTTTATTTTATATATTTATACATCATTCTTCATTTTGTGCCTTTTTCCATCTCAGTTGTAATCCCTGTGGACTTCCATCACCAATACACCCCTGTGCCATCACAATAGTTGCATGTGCTTTTCCATCCCAGTTTTGATCCTGTTCTTCTTTCTGCCCCCATAAAATGTCTCTGGTTTATAGTTGTTTGTTGATTTTTGTTTTTCTTTATTACAATTGTTTGTTTTATGTTTTGTCTCTTTTTTTAGATTCTGGGCTTACATACATACCTCACTGATTATCTGGTAGTTCTCTTGATAACATCAAATGCAATCTGTTCCAAATGGAATTGATTGTTTTACACTATTAGATCTTCCTCAAGCTGTTTTTTTTCTCAGTTTTTCAATAATTTGCTTGAGCCAGGCTATTGCTTGCCTCATCAAGCTTTCCATTCTTCCTCCATAACAGAGAAATACTGACTGACTTTATAGCATAGAGCGAAAACTGAGGGTACAAATATCCATATAGGCTTTGACAAAAAAAAGTTGTATTAAATTTTCTATATTGTATAATACAGATTTTTAGAGAAAATATTAAATATTGATTTGCATAAAATTACTATTTTCAATTTTTTAGAAATTTGAATATGTAATTGATAATGCTCTTTAGAGCTTTTTTAATGCTTAAAGTGGCTGTATACATTTGTTGATCAAGATTTTTAATTTCTACAAATTTTATGTTGTCTCTTTGTCATCTGATGTGCCTTGATTATCTATAGAACATTATTCAAGAGCAACTTTTCTGTATCTTTTGTCCTTTGTTCCTTCAATGAAAAGGGGGAGACAAATTCATAACCATTAGTAAAAAATAAGTAAATCTGAATTGTGTGAATTATACTGCTTTTAGTGTTTATTATGCTACCATAAAAATATTTTTATATACTTATCTTGAAAATGGATTTTCTGAGGCCACAAAAAAAGCCTCTTTAAGAAGAATTTTTTGATTCATAAAAATGAATTGAATTCAATAATGAATAACCTGTTAACAATGAGACCTTTATTTCTAAAACCAAATAAAGTTTGTGGTTTTTATATGGCATAAATTTTGATTTTTCAAGAATTATATGTTGAATTATTTGTTAACGTCAAAAGCCAGTATAATGCAATGTGCCTATTAAACAGAACCTTCTCGGATGATAATGTGATTGAAAATTTAATAATAAAGTAGAATGTTTCAACTGATGAAGGATAAAATGACCAGGGGGAAAAATTGAAAGTCAATATTTTATGGCTCACCTGTTAACCTGTTTGCAATAACACCAGTTAGGGAGTTTGTCTTTGTGCCCAGCATCCAGAGTTACCTTTTAAAAATGAAAATCAGGTAATTTTCACCTTCCTGGTCCTAAACTTTCTGGTCCTGGACTGTCATCTTTGAAATAAAATAGAAGTGTTTTAGTGTATTAATCATACCAAAAAGTGTTCTACATAGAGGACATTGTCTTCAAAAGAATTTGTATGTATTTGTAGGCATTCCAAACCTGCTCACATCACAGGGCCTTTGCATCAGCTGTTCCCTTCCTGGAAATTCTCTTCTAGAACTTTGCTAAGATCTACTTTTTATAGCATTTAAATTTTTTTTACTTCTAGGTAATCTTTTTAAAAGGCCTTCCTATTTTTTCTTTTTCTCATCATTTCTTACTAGCTCCCATTATTCTTACTTCCTGATTATCCGTAGTATCTTCCTATACATTTATCTTCTCCCTAAATGAGCAAATTTCTCTCCTCTTAGCATTAAAGTATCTTATTAGTCTCTGTAATGAATCGTTAGGTCTAATATTGTGACCTAACCTAATTTGCCCATGCAAGCCCTTTCTGAATTTCATAGTTTTCTTGTTATCATACTCTATTTAAATACTTTTTTCTTACATATCCTTCACCAGACTTACATGTGTTTTGTCTTATTATTCCTCATTTCAGTGTTCAGGGACTGTTAGCATAAACTCGCATTAAACATTTATTGATATAGTGTTTTTGAGGGTACCACAGTGCTTAAGTTAACATCTATTTAAGGTATCACTTTGGTTATATATAGCTTTG
This sequence comes from Condylura cristata, assembly GCF_000260355.1. Taxonomy (NCBI): domain Eukaryota; kingdom Metazoa; phylum Chordata; class Mammalia; order Eulipotyphla; family Talpidae; genus Condylura; species Condylura cristata. The sequence goes on from NW_004567119.1 coordinate 32,376,324, forward strand.
GTTGGTGAAAGGATTTATTTGATTTATTTATTATACTTTTTAAGGTACTGTCTGTTGAATATTTTTATTCTTTAATAAAACATTTTCATAATTTTGATTGAAGCTTGAATAAAAAGTATTATTTTCCCCTCTCCCTGTATAGTTAAAGCCTTCCATCTTAAATATGATGAAGTTCGTCTGGATCCAAATGTTCAGAAATGGGATGTAACAGTATTAGAACTCAGCTATCACAAACGACACTTGGATAGACCAGTTTTCTTACGGTTCTGGGAAACATTGGATAGGTAATTCTGATCCTAAAATGCACTAACTTCTGCTTTATTGTAGTGATTTTCCTCAGTTAGGTTTTAGTTTATTTTAAATTGTGAACCACATTCCCCTTGCTCCCCTTTTGAAACATTGTCTACAGTAGTTAATTAACTGATCTCCATAGCAAGTGTTTGTTATGTTGACTTTTTAGGACTTTTTATAGCTTAGTAGAAGGATGGCTAAGAGTATGAGTCAGAGACCTAAGTGGTTTTGTGATCTGACTCTAATGAACTATATGACTTTTCTAAATGCTGTTTTCTGTATGTTCAATGATTAAGTGATCCCTACAGGTTTTTGTTTTGTTTTGTTTTGTTTTTTTGTTTTTGATTGAAGGGAGGGGTGGTCAGCACAGGAAAGTACCTGGATTTGCGTTATTGGGTAGCCCATGAAAGAAATTCAGTTGTTGAATTAATTTTAGTTACTTGTAAAGAGTCCTTAAAGCCCTTTATAATATCAGTATTGTAATTGGCAACTTTTAAAACAGTATATGATCACAGTTAACACTACTAAATTTTTTATCCTAATTTAGGTCATTAAAATCCTTAGCTTTTTTGGTATAAATCTCTGCTGAATACTGTGGGTTTCCTCAAAATCAGAAGTGATTGAGTTACTCCAATGATTATAGTTGTTAATATATTAAAGAGCAATATATTGTAATATGCTTAATTTGAGTAATATAATTATATTAAAGATTACATTAAAGGAAAATATGTTACTTGAGCCACAGCCTGTTAGATTATAGTATTAAGAATGTTTCTTCTGATTTACTTCAAAAGCCCTTATATTCACAAAGGTTACAATGCCAGTTTTATGGTCTTTTGGAAATATCCTTTTCTCCTGTTGATTTTTTTAAAAAATATCAATTTATATGTAATAATCTAAATAAAATTTCTGTAATCACTGTAACTTATTATAATACTCTTTTTTTCAGGTACATGGTAAAACATAAATCCCACTTGAGATTCTGAATTACTTGATTTCCCTTTTTCCTGGAAATCTGGATTAAGAAGCATGGATATACCTTGATGTAAAGACTGACACTCAAGCTTTATGAATTTATCAAGAACTTACAAATGAAGAAGGTCACAGATCGATCTTTTATAAGATCTTGTTTGATGCTTTATGCTTTAATGGGATGATGCCTGTCATCCATATAAGCAAACTTTTTGGCTTACAATTATTTTTTTAATATTAGCCTTTTAGTCTGTAATGGAAATTGTATATTTTGATAGAAGTTTTTTCTCCATTGGTTAAAATTAGCATTACTTAAATTTGTTTCTTTAGAAAATAAATACAGGTTTAAAATGTGTGTAATATTTAGAGGTTTTAAGGCTCTTTAAGCCATCTTGCTTCTGATTTTTCATTGCTCTTTAATTCTTTTCATTGAAAATACTATATTATGAATGGTATTAAATTTTAATTTCTGGAACTTTCAAAAGCAAGCAAAGGGATGTGACTATTTCAAATGACTCAAAATGTCAATCTGTATGTGTACGTTCTCTACACTTTTTATTTTAAAAGGAATAATGAAAAATCAAAAACAATTCTTCAGCTTTGGTTAAACTCTTAACTTTTCCAAGACTTCTTTACTTGTAATGAATACATTTAATGAATGTACATTCTTCTCACTGACTTTGGTGATTTTAAAACTTAGAATGCTATATTTCTGTGATATCTTCCCACTTGAGAAATTTCAAAACACAGATTAAAAATCTAATAGGCTATAGTTCTTTTTATTTGGGATCCATAGTATGATTTGGGGAAAGTAAGTGTGTTAGTCCTACTGCAGTGTAACTTAACTTCCTTATCTTTTTCTCCTAAGTTCACCTTTGATCCTTAATATGGAATTGTATTTTCAATCTTCTATTTCTAAGCATGTTGATCTTAGAATTCTTATCTTCCATTATCCCTAAATATTGATTACTCCAGACACCAAAGAACACATTTGCTTAACTAAGTGTCTGAACAGGAACAAGATAAAAACACTGGTATTTTTATGTGTGTATTCAATATCGTATAAAATATAAAACCTATATTTTAACTTAGTGAAATATTTTGCTACTTCTCTACTTTAAACAGAGTATTGCATCCAAGGTACAGTGAATATGCATCTTCCTTGAGTCTTGATTTCACCTTTTATTACTTAAAAGCAACTTGGAACCTAAAGGGTTTTTGTTATTAGATTTGTTGCTGATCATTCATCTCATGTTATTTTTCCCCTCAGTGATCTCTCTTGGAGAACATAATTTCTTACAAACATTTAGCTCGTTTTTATGTTAAGCTGACATTACCTAGCCTCACTTTCAAATCTTATGCTATCATACAGATGAGAAGCACTTACTATTTATTTTTTAAGTAACCACACAAGTTCATATCAGTAGTGAATAGAAAAAGTATTTATTCATATGAAATTCACTAGATTCTTCTGAAGAAAGGCAGTTAACATTTAAAGTTGCTGAGTTTTAGGATAGGTATAAAGGTTTAAACAGATTCTGCCCCTTTCTTTCCTCCTTTTCTGCATCCTTTCTTGAAAAATAAAAGAAAACTCAAATTTGTTCACATTAGAATTTCTCAACACATGAATCTGTTTTCAAAATAAATTATGTATTGTGTAAACGTTCTCCATGATAAAATAGTTAAGTACTAGAATCTGTAATATTTTAATGTAAATTTACTTGTTAAGACTACTACAAGTGAACATGAACTACCTTTCTATAAAGATTTTTAGTATTTATACTTATGTCATGTATGAAATTTACTTGATAAAGAATGGTTAAAATTGGGAACATCTACTTTAAATAGGGTTTATTTTTCTATCGTGAATTGCCTTATGTATATTCAAAGGCTTCTGGAAATACTGTAAGAAACATTAGGAAAAGAATTAATATGCTATGCCATGTATCTTAAAATCAAAGTCTTAGTGTGTATCTCTTTTTTGTCAGTTTTAGCCCATACTTAGTTCCTTATAATTTATTTTCTAGCCACTGATTGGGGGAAAAAAACTTCCAAGTGATCACTAGTCATTCTCTTATTACTCCAAGTCCTTCAGTAGCACCTATCACAGTGCCTTGCACATAGTAGGCATTCAGTAAATACGTAAATGTGTGACTGAATGGTGTATTTCCAGTATATCAGACTCATCGCAAAAAAGTACTTTGACTTCTTATAGTTGGTCTTGGAGTTTGAGCATACAGAACTGTAGGGAATGAAAAAGGTATTTTAATGGACATGAGTACACATCAATAAACTGTTAAGTTACTGTTAACTGGAGACACCCTTGACCTGTCCCACTAGTAAAGGAAAATTCAATTTCTTTATTCATAGAACACTTGGTTCTGAGTCAGGTAACAAAAGCTTAATAGGTTTTAATCATAGTTCTCAACCCTGACTATCCAGAATCATTGGAGAGCTTTTAAAAATAACAGTGCCTGAATCCTGATTCTGATTTAAATTGTCTAGGACAAGACCTGGTCATCAGCGTTTTTTAAAAGTTTTCCAGGTGATTTTATGCTCCAGAAAGATTAAGAATCTCACTGGTTTAACTTGTAACTGAAAACAATACCAGTATTAAATATATCCTGTTTTTCTTATTTTCTTTTTTGCGGCTGCCCTTCACACTAGACCAACTCCATTATTGCTGGTATTGGCCTATAGTTCCACAGGATATAAATTCAAGTTTTATTTATTTAATATAGGAGTGTTTTATTGTTTAATATTTAAACAATGTTTAATATATTCATGATAAACAAATATAGTTTAATTTGTTTCCCATGTGTCCATATCCTTCACTAACTTTTTAAACAGTATGACAACAGTTCATACGGAAATAATTAATTCATAAGGAAAAATTCTATAAATTTTAAGATAGAAGAAAGTAAAGTATTAATTTATCTGCCATGCAGAATTAGACAAATAGTTTGCTTATGAAAGGGAAGAGGCGTACTTTTTAATTGGTCTACAGAAAAAAAATACTCATTTAAATAAAATTCATTATTTAATAACAATTTAAGGAAATAATTTTCCTAAATAAAAATTTTGTGACTCCTAACAAAATTAAAGCAATGACATTTTTCTTTTTTTGAGGGTGGGGAAGGTGGTATTTAGTTGCCATACTTCTTACTGTTGAACAGTTCCATTTTATTGGTGTTAACAATACAAATGATAATAGGATATACATATGCAGCCAGAAATAAAATGCCATCTTGCCATAACTATTATTAGAATTTTAGATGTTTATAAAATTCTTTAAACCCAACAGTGTTTTTAAATTTTATACTCACAATTATAGAAGCTGTTCAAATTAAACATGAAAAATTTAATTGCTTTAGCTTTAATATTCCTTGACTGAAATTGTATAACTTAGTTGGATTTGATATACAGCTGGTTACTCTAACTATAGTTTATTAACTTTAGAAGTAAAAAGGGGAGAAGTGGCTGAATTGGACTAGAAATTTTGAAATGCCATGTTCTATATGTTCTGACCTATTCATTGCCCAAATTTGGATATAAATTAACCCTCCTACTTAATGGTTTTTGTATAATATGGTAGAATAATAATTACAATAGATGTATAAAGAGTCACATTTAGTAAACACATAGTAGTTAATAGTATTTTAAGGGTAATTGATTTGTTTGGGTTTATATGTATTATTTAGGTAGTGTTTATAAGAGTTGACGTTATAAATGTGTGCTATTAAATGAATAAGCTAATAATGGAAATAAAACTAGTTTTATCGCCAAAATTCCAAAAATGGGTTGATACTGTGTCAAATTTAAGCAAATGATCTCTTCTCGAGAGTTTTGTTTGCCTTTCAATTCCACTTCTAGCCCCTTTAAATTTACTATGACACTTAATCTCCACATTTGATTATAGTGCTTAATATGTAATATAGCTACCACTATGCTCTTTTTCAAGCAAAGTAGTTCCTGAATGGAGCATTTAGACTACCAAATGACCCAGTAAAGTGTTGTTCTTATTCTGATTATTTCATTAGGTTTTAAGATTTTAGTGTTAATTTTAAATAAAACATTTTGAAGTTCTTCACATTAAGCGTCTTGGGGACATTTCCTGACCCCCTTCCTCTCAACCAAAAGTTACATTCAACCAAGAAGACATACTGTATTTTGGGATAGGATATGGATGATTTTAGTTTTTATGTAAAAGTGTTTCATGGGAATTTTCAGGTGTCCTGTTTTGGAAATAAATACAGAAGTTTCCACTTTGAAAACTAGTGACTTAATTATGCTGTCTTTAATGAGTTAAATGTAGAAAATAATTCCTTATAAAGGTAAACTACCTGCTCTCCTGAAGTTAGATTATGGTCAAATGTCCTGTGTTCTTGTTTTTGCAATAGAATTAAGAGTGTATACTGGGTAAATTGCAGTATCTTTACAGGTAGAGCATCTTGAATTAACATTTTATATAGTTTCAAAACAGACTATGTCCATATAATATCAAGTCATTAACACATCACCATATTGGTGGTGCCACTTAATAATAATGTGTGGATCTTCTGCAGCAGAATTTCTTTTAATGAAGAATTTAATGGGCCATATTTGAACTTAATTTTCATTCAATTCTTAAGTGCCCACTAAGTATGTATTTTATTCTGCTCTTCTGTTCCCTTTGGTCATCTGTTCTTGACTGAGCATCCATATAACTAAAATAGATATAGCTTGAGTTGTAAATGCTGTTGAATATTTTTAAGGCTCTAAGGTGCTAGTATATAAATAACACATTGTCAAATAAGCTTATTTCTCATTTTGTTAAACACTTTCAATCTTGTAATGATTAGCATTTATGGTGGGTTGGAAGACTTTTTCCTCCAAATTTTCATAAATGATCATTAAAATCATTAAAAGTGATTCTGGAGAAGGCTGTTCTGTTGAATCTTATAATTTGTAGGTCTTGTAGCACAGAATTATTTAATTTATAACAGCATCATCCAGAGAATATTGAATTATATTACATAACTAATGTAAATAGTGTTGAGGCTACAGAGAAGTGTGTATCACATTTGGGTAGACATTTTATTGGGCTGTACAACTTACGCCAAAAAATTCCAAGTGGACTATATACAACAATCACTGTGATAAAACATGGCAATTACACTCATGGAAAAATGTCTTCTTGGAGTTTACGGTATTAAAATTGAAAATATGGTAATGGCATCTTTCTCTTAAAATTGTTAATATATAAATACATTAATGTTTTTCTTAAAATGAAGTAGTTTGAAAGTTGACATATCAAGATGGTGTAATGGTTGGGGAAGACTTGGAGCGCTTGCTCATTCTAAGCAGTTATTTTTGCATAGTTGCACTTCTGTGATGTTTATGGTGGTTTTGAATGTATACCAGTTTTAAAGTATCTGTATTCTTTTTTTTTTTTTTTTAAGATTTATTTATTTATGCACACAGAACTGGGGTAGAGGCCAGAGGTGCAGGGGCAGTGAAAGGATTCTCCAGAGACAGCAGGCAGGTCAGGAGAGGTCTATCGTACCATGTGGGTCCCCTCCGGGGCGGGTGGGGATTAAACTCATGCTGAAGTAGCTTTAGCTTCTTAGTGCTGTGCTTTAACCTGCTGTGCCACCAGCGATGGCCCTAAAGTATCTGTGTTCTTAGTTCTGTGTGTTTTTGTTGTGCAGTGCACCATTCAGTTCAAAAGGAAGTGTAAGAGTTATTGATGGTAAAATAAATTGAGGAGTATTAGTGTAGTTTAAAAAGCAAGCCGATAACATGAACTTGAGGGGAAATAAATTATATGGAAAGTCCAACTTAATGAAAAATGTAGTAGGATTTGGGAAGCAGACCACTCTGGGTTTTGGTTATGAAGTGAAACAGCAAACCTGTGGTGTGATTTTTCTCCATCAACCCTGAGCTGTTTAATTGTGGGTGTAAGAGAAAGAAAAGTTAGATTTTAAACTTTTGATAGAAACAGTCCAGGGAGTTGAAAATTACAGGTATCACCCACTTTTTGAGTGCATTACACCATTTTGCTTTTATGAAAGTATCTTTTTGCTAGCTGAAAATAATATGAAGTTTTTTTCCTTGTGTGATAAAGATGCACACATTTATTTAACAGCAGCTGTTGTGAAGGCATTGTGCACCCCAGCATAGTGGCACCACCAAGCTCTTATTCTGCAACTACTTTAGGCTAGATATTTGTTCTACCATTTGTGCTTTTATTGCATGTGAATGTTATTTTAGTTTTTATGTGTTATTTGGTATGATTTGGAAAGTTTTGGATCTGGGAATGCTCAAGTACTTTCACGTATCAGTTAATAGTAATTTCCTCTTTGCTTCAGGCCTTTTTGGCTTGTTGAAAGGTTTTGCTTTTACAGGTACATGGAACCTAAACTATTTAAGGAAAAAATGTTAGGAAAGAGCTAGTGAGTTGAGAAAGTCCTGCTATCACACAAAAGATGGGATGGTCAGATAGTGGGATGTGTGAAAGGAAGATTTAAGAAGTAATATGATACTGAGAAAAGTCAAGACCTGGGATGTGACTGAAATAAGGGAGGAGGTTGTTGAGGGTGGGGCAATCTTTGCTGTGAGAAGTCAAAAGATTTGTGAGGTGGTTATCCATGCGAGTGTTGAAGTCATAACAGATTAGGGATGCCTAGTCCACATGCTAGCCTCAGCTAGTAATTCAGGTCAGTGGCAACAAGAAAAGGTAACTGGGCATGAGCATGAACCTTAAAGAATCCATCAAGATTCTTTGGTTGTATCCCAAGAGATCAGTGACCATACATTTTAAATATTTATAGCTTTAAGAAGGTTTAGACTTGCCCGCATGCCTAAAAATATAAGTAGTGTTTGCACAGTTAGCACAAATTATGAGGGTTTATACTGAATATAAATTCTGATAGCCTTCAACACCTTCTGGAGTCTGATTTGACTTTACACGTTTGCTTCCATGTGAGCTTAGTTCTTTGTCTTTTACCTCTTTTGAATTCAACTTCCTAGGGGGTATGTAAAATCTTCATTGGAAGACTGGAACTGTTCTTCAGAGGTTTCATAAATGGCCAGTACCGGGGTCACTCCCCTTAGTTGTATGTGCATTCCTGTACTTAGGGAGAGCCCCATGAGAGCTTCCCAAACCGGTTGTGGGCACTGAAAAATCCCTACAGATGCCAGTGGTAGAGAAGGGGTTTTCACTGACACTTCTGTGGGCAGCCTCTTAATTCCTCGGCTTTGTTTTGATTTTGGATGAGAAGTCTTAGAATGTGGTCAACTTTTCCTAAAAAGGTGCGGGTTATATGTTACTTTCAGCCTTACATAAACCTTGTACTGTGTGACCCAGACCCACCTATGATTCCATTTACTTAAGTGTCTCATCCAGAAGTGACCTGACCTATTCCTGGTCAGGGAATCCGAAGCCCTGAATTCCCAGTACTGTATTTCACAAGCATGTGTGAATGTAATAAGCGTTCTTTTCTCTTACTGGAGAGGGCAGCATGTTCTGTCACCATCAGACACTTGTCCTTTCATAAGTGCTCCTGAAACCTCCCACTGCCAGTTTTGCACCATTCTTTCCTTCCTAGCTTGTATCTTTGTCCTGGAGTTAATCTCTTTGTAACACATTTAAACTTAATTGCCTCTTTCCTCTTAAATAAGCAGGACTTGAGGAAGATGATTTTAATTGGTGATAGCCTGAACCGAAGAGCCCTGAGTTTAGAGGAAAAGCCTTACAGTCTACATGTGCTGTGCTAGGAAGACCAGCTTCTGGGTACCTCACGCTAGGCTCAGCTTCACATCTTCCCATGAGGTTGGGGGAGCGCGAGTTCTTGTAAATAATAGGAAAGGAGGTGGAATAGATTGGCAACTTGGAAGCAGAAATGACTGAATTCTCTTGGGTTTATCGCTCCTGAAAGCATCCCACAGTTTAATTTGTCGAAGTGTGAGTAGACAAAGGGAAATAAGTCTGAAGAAACTTAGAGATGGCATCCAGAGAACTTTTCAGAATAGGTGGGGTCATGAGACAAGTGCTGGTGGAGAAGGATGTCAACTTTCATTTTGAAAAAGCACACAAATTCAATCGGTATAAAACTTTATAGACATAAAAAACCCTCTACATCAAGTGTAGAAGAAGTGGAAGATGACCACTCTTGATGGAGTATGCCTCCGATGTACAGAAGTAGTTGTCTTTACAGAAGCAACACGAAAGACACGGACAGTGTAGCAAGAATGAAGACTCCTGGACAAGTTTGGAATATTTAATGTAAATGAAGAACTTCAGGAACAAAGGAAAAGTCACAATTACCAAAATCCAGAGGTAAACTTAATTCAGAAGACTAGATTGCAGACAACACGGCGTCTTTGAGGATGGGCACTCAGGCACGTGTTTCATTCATGTATTTGTCCATTTTGTGTCTGTGACACAGTAGCTGGGAATGCAGGGTGAGCAAAGCCCTGGGGTGGGGGTGGGGTGGAGAAAGCAAAGCAATAAACTCAGATAAATTGGTGATGTAGAACTGAAGCAGAGCAGCAAGGCTGTGTTAGGGAAAGATTGAGGTGGTGGCTACTATTTTATATGGGTAGTCATAAACCTCTTGAAGTGACGTTTTTGTAGTGAAGTGAAAGAAGCCGGGGAGCCATCCTCAAATACTTGGTAGGTAACATTTCAGAGGAAGAACAGGAAGCTAAAAGCCACCAAGTAGTAGTCCTGCTGTTTTAAGGGGACTGGTGAGGGCTTGAGAAGCAGAGATGCAGGCAGAGTGATGACAGAAAGTACGAACTTTGTAGACGGCCTTCATCTTCTCACCGGCACATTTGAGAACCACTAGAGGGGTTGGGAGCAGAGGGGTGACATGTGACTTGAGTTTTAAGAGTCACTCTGGGCATAGGTGGCACGGGCTGAATCTGGAAACCCAGTCACTGGACATTACAGTAATTTAGAGAAGCAATGCACCCTTGTGGAATCATTTGGTGGAATGACTCGTGATCAGATTCTGTAAATATTTTGAATGTGAGGGTGTAATAATAGTCTTACCTCCCTCCCCCAGGGTCCCCAATTTACCTAGAAGGCAGTTTTCTACCTTCTGCTTTCTCTGACAGAAAAGATTGTGTAAAGATCAGATTTTGGGTTGTTAACAGCTGAGGGAATTAGGAGTTTAATTGAGAATGTGGAGTTTGAGATGCCTAGTAGATATGCAGGATGAAGTACCTGAATTTCTCAAATTTCTGAGTAAAAAGGAATTTACACATTAAAAAGAAAATAGCACTTACAAGCTTTAGAGATTATTATAGCTTAAAATTCTTTTCCCAGGTAAACTGTTTATCTCAAGAATATGAGAGGAGCTAAAGAATTTTTCTTCTAACTTCAGTAAAGGAAACTGCATTGGGAACTTTAAACACAACAACTTAAAAAAAAAACAAACTTGTGTTCTCTGATAAGAGTGAATAGGAACATTATGTTAAGTATTATTAAGTATACTTCAAGTAGGAAAGACATACTGCTTGGAAAATCACCATCAAGATCTACAGGCACTAAGCTATCTCGCAAAACCTATACCTATGAGACACAAGCAGGGAATAAGTGAGGGAACTCATTCGAAATTCTTCATCCCTGTTGTGAAAAATTACTTCATGAACAATGGACAGCATTTATTCCTGAAACTAATCAGAAGTTTTACTTTATTGACAAATAACTTTTAATACTCACTGAAACACTTAGGATTATGAACAAAATCTTTATCAGGTGTTGAGGATTTTTTATTATGTCAGGAATTATTTCTACATTTTGCTGATGTTAAAAATTTCAGATAGGAATTACACCATCAAAAGCACAAAACAAAATATTTCCAATCATTTCAATTTTTTTTTTCATGGCACAAATTTTTCCAACAGCAATTACTTTCTCATTCATTCACAGATTTCTGATCATCTGATTTCATAATTTTTGACTTTTGTAATTTGGCAAAGGGCTAATTTAGATTTAGAAGAAAGGTCAATTCAGCCTTTTCTTGTTCCCACATGCTTCAATTAATAGTAAGCTATGTGTGTATTTTTTTTTTTCCTCTCAGAGTTCATTCAGTGCCATTTTTCCATTTGTTAATTTGTAAAGTATTGCCTGCCACTATGCTGGGTGGGGAGCGAGGGCCTTGCCATGAGGTCTTGTTTGTCTCTTAGTTCTGTATACAGGAAAGTGAAGGCATCTTGTTGATGCATATCTCAACCATTAATAAAGCTTAATTTAAATAAAATACACATTTTAGTGTCTTCTTCCAGCACCCCTGAGTCACCATTCCTTTTGTGTGTCTCCCTGTTGTGGAGACACATCATTAAACATTTTCAGATAGTCCTCGCCGGTGATGGTGTGTGGGTTGTGAGTGTCAGGAGCCCACAGAGGGGGCGTGTGATTGTTAAAATGCACACACACTCCTTGACCCTTGTCCCCAAAACACTGAATGGGTTTTTGTGAACATAACTTAGAAATCTACATGTTTCTCAAGTGCTTCAGAGATCCACTGTTTTTTGAGAGTCAATGATTTTGAAAACCTGGAGGCAAATCGTTGATCACAGAGCTGAGAGAAATGTGCACCTCTCAGTCAGTTAAACCAGTGTGGAGTTCCAGCCCCAGATTTTTTTTTTCTCCCAGCCCCAGATTTAATGTGCAATGCAAAGATCAGGAAACATGGCAGAATAACTGCTCCCACCCCATCGGTTGGTTTCATTGCTCTCACCACCTCAGCTGACATCCTGGACTATGAAGCAAGATGACAGGTCACAGGAGGGAATAATCTTTTCTAGGGATGTAGTAAGTACATGCAAATAAAATGTTCCCATGGAGAAAAAGCTTCCCTTCCAAAGACTTATGTCCAGATATGCTGCCTTACGGTCTTTCAACATACCTGCCTTTTTAGATCTCCAGGCCTACTAAGTATTCCTGTCTGTGCCAGGAAAATATATGCTGTTAAGACTCAACTCAGTGCCACATCTGTGAAATTTGCCTCTGTGTATGTGGGAAAGGCATATTTCTGCCTATTATAAGCAGCATAAGATGGTTGCCATTATTAATATTAGTATTTTCAGTGGAAAAAAAAAAACAGGACAGTTGCTTAAAAGCAACTGAACAGAATATACATTGCGTCCATACATATTGACTGATTTAAGAATGGAAAACCACATCTTCATGTTCCATACATAACTGACTAAAGCCTTGAGGAAATCCACTATGTGAGGATTATCACAGAAAGTGGTGATAAAAAAAGAAATTTATATAGAAAACAAAGCAAAAGTATATCAACTTCTAATAAGGAGTAATTAAAAGTTCACATTTTTTTCTTCTGAATTTTCATAGCACTAAGTATCCCCTTTAATTACAGCACTCATTTTGCTACAATGCATCATATTTCAAAGTTGTGTACCATTTACCAATTTGCTGTCTGTCAGCTCCAAATCCACCTTTGCCTTTTGTAAGAATGACATTGGAACCTCTATAGACTCCTCCTTGACCAGCAGACTTAGCATTAGGTTTTGACACTGGAGGGCTAATGTAGGGACTCAGCCAGCAACTTGCAAGTCGTTTCTGTAGACCAACAGTGGCTCACCTATGAATGACCTGTGCTCCACCTTTGAGGTGCTGCAACCGGACAAGCTCTGACTCTTCCCCTGTAATAACCACAGTCTGTTCCTGGGCCAATCTGCCTTCTGCAAAGACTTCTTGGTCTCTGTACCAGGGCAAGAATGAGTACGCTTCTTGTAGCTTCTCAGTTTTTTTTGTTTGTTTGTTTTACTATCCCACAACCATATGGACGGAATTGTTTCTGCCATATTTAGCTTTGTATCCATTAAAGTCTTACCCATTTTAGTAGTTAACCATATTTTATTAACAGATCTCTATCTAATGTCCTTCTATTTAATGTCCTCTGTTGAAATGACTGATGTAGTTTTTTCTCCTGATTGGATTCTGACTGTTGACATCTACTGCTCATGAGAAAGAGCTTTCAGAGCAGGGGATAAGCAACTTCCTAAAATCTATGTTGCAGCAGCAAAGCCCATGTGTTAAAATTATGTTCTGATGTGAATATTTGCATTATCAGAAGAGCCAAAGGCAAAAAATGCTGGTGAATGTTGGGAGATCAGAGAAAGATAGAAAGACACATGATAGATGGATTAATGGATGGATGGATGGATGGATGGATGGATGGATGGATGGATGGATGGGAGAGAGGAATTGCTTTAATAGTTTTGCTGGCTGACTTGATGTAACCATGGTGATGTAGGAATCTTTGATCAATAACTATTGATTCATTCACATGCTATAAAAGGCAATTCAAAAGTCACTTATTTTCTCTTACTGGAGGTGATTATTATGTCCAGATTCCTGGGAAGCTTCCAGAGCTGTTATGCGGACAGATAAGTCAATATATACATACATTTCTGTCTCTCAACATACTTAGCATTTTTTTATCTTGCTTTGTCCACCAACATGTCTTGAGGTCCTCACAAAGCATGATCCCAAGGCACCCAATGGCCTTTTTCCCTCTTTGATGGTGATACTTTAGATCACCTGGTCAAGGTGTTGTCTAATTTCTTCACTACATACTTAAAGTATTTTAGTAAGTGTTGTGTATTTAGTAAGAATTTGAGAGATCCTCTAAAACTGTACGAATGTAGTGTTTCTCATGCAAATTTTCCATCTAGACCAAGGATTCTTTGACACTTTTTGCCCAACTAACCTTTCCCATGATGATTCCAAAATGATGGTTTATTTTTACATTTTTATTTTTTCAAATTTTGTTTTCCTTTAATGAACATCCCATCTCCTTGAAAGGCAGGTGCAGGCATTTGGACAAGGGCAAGAATTGTTCACTTGAAGATCTTGCCCTGATCATGCTGGAAGGACTCCTCCCAGTGAAATTATTCTTGAACCAGGGTCTTCATCTCCTCCCTGCCAGGATCCAATTTCCACCATGTGTCTGATTTGTGGCCCATGTGCCAGTTTAGGCTTAGTAGAAAGGCAAGCTCTTGGTCTTAGAAGACCAGGCTCCAGAAATTGAGCTGCTGTTGTTTTCAAAAAGGATGACACCAGCAAATGCATTGTTTTTCCTTTTTAAAAATATATATTTTTTCACATCATCCTTTGTTTTGTGCATGTTTTCATCTCGGCTGTAATCCCCATGGGCTTCCCACCACCAATTCACCTGTGCCATAGTCCAGTGCATTCTTCCCACCTCAATTCTGATCCCATTCCCTTTTCCACTCCCATAAAATGTCTCTGGTTTATAGTTGTTCATTGTTTTTATTTTTATTCTATTACATTTGCTTTCTCTCTCTCTCTCTTTTCACCCCTGACCCCTTACACTCCTGCTATGAGTGAAACCATCCAGTATTTTTCTTTTCTTTCTGATGCATTGTTCAGTGGTGACATTGCAACTCGGGAAGGTCTGGGTGAGCTCTTAAGGGAAGTGGCACTGGGAATACCACAGGGACCAGACATTTTTATTAAAGGGCTTCCAAAGGTCTGGTGAAACCAGAGAAAGCATTTCCTTATTGGAGGACTGGTGCTTAAATTCACCCAATACAAAAGTACCCCTATGCAGGGAAGCCAAGGCACCCGTGGTCTTGGAGTCAGCAGTCAGGATCTGCTCACCACAATGATAGTTTTATGACTCTAGCACTCACATTATAATTTATCAGTTGGGACTCAGCACTCTGCTGAGAACTAAATGGAGTTCTCCCTTCTCCCCTTCTTCTGCTTACATGGTAATCAAATTCTTTTAGTTTGAACTCTTGAATTCCTATTTTTTCAATGGCATACACTTAATTATCTTCTCACACTTGGCCACAGGATTCCTTGAAAACTATTTTTTGTATCCTTGTAACAACATATTATATCATGCTTTTTAAATTTCTGGCATGATGAGATTCACAAGATTTACATGTCATTATTTGAATGATGCAATGTTGTAAGTCTAGTATATTTTATTTTATTCACATATGGAGTCATCATGTAGTGATGAAATTTTGAAAGAGCTGCCTAAACCTAGCCATTCAAAGGCAGTCAGCTGAGAAGTCTGCTGTTGCTACACCATTGATATAAAAGCTAGCTGTGAGATACAGAATAATTTAAAACATCTTAATAAACCCTCCCTTTGTAAACACTGAAAGTTTTTAGTCAGCAACCCACTTAAAAATTCAGACCAGTGGAAATGAACTGAGAGCCCAGAAATAAACCCACACCTATATGGACAGTTAATCTGTGACAGAAGAGCTAAGAATATACATGGGAATAGGGATTGCCTCTTTAGTAGATGATGTTGGGAAAACTGGACAGCCACATGCAAAAGAATTTAGCTAGACCTCCAGTCACAAAAATCACTTCTAAATGGACGAGATAGTTGGATGTAAGACCTGGAACCCTAAAATATATAGAATAAAACATAGGCAAAACTGTACATGACATGATTCTGTGGATTTGTCCCCAGCAGCAAGGAAAACAAAAGAGACTATATAAACAATGGGACTACATCACGGAGAAAAGCTTGAGCACAGTGAAAGAAACTTTAACTAAAAAAAAGAGACACCCTACTGAATGGGAGACTATATTTGCACACTGTACATCTAATAAGGACCTAGTATCAAAGATCTATGAAGAGCTCATAAAACTCAAAAAGAAAACAAATAACCCAACCATAATAAAAGGGCAGAAGAGCTAAATAGACACTTTTTCAAAGGAGACATGTAGATGGTCAACAGGTACATGGCAAAATGTTTATAATCATTTTTTTTAAAGATTTATTTATTTGTGCATACAGAACTGGGGTACAGGCCAGAGGTTCAGGGGTGGCAAGAGGCTTCACCAGAGACAGAGTGGGGAGCAGAACAGGCAGATCGAAGAAGTACACTGCTGAGGGGAGCAGCGGGAGGGTCAGGAGAGGTCTGCCATGCCATGTGGTCACCTCCGGGCAGGCGGGAATTGAACACATGCGGAAGCGGTTTTAGATTCTCAGTGCTGTGCTTTAACCCGCTGAGCCACGAGGGAGGGCCTATAATCATTTTTAATTAGGGAAATGCAGGTCAAAACTGCAATGTAGTGCCACTTCTCCCCTGTGAGAGTGGCCCAGATGGAAAAGACCCAAAACCATAAGTGCTGGGGAGGGCCATGGAGAAAGGAACCCTTTTCCCTGGTTGATGGGAAGGTTCACTGGCCCAGCCCTTATGGAAAGCAGTATGGGGTTTTCTCAAGAGACTATAAATAAATGCCCCGATAACCTAGCAAATTCATGCCTAGGCATGTACTCAAAGAACACAAAACCACTAAATCCAAAGGAAACCTGTGCTCTCATGTTCACTGAAGCACTATTGCCAATAGCCAAGCTACAGAAGCTCCTTAAGTGCCCCACAACAGATGACTGGATCAAGAAGATATGGGATATGTACATGGTGTACTATTATTCAGTGATCAGAAAAGACAAACTCATGCCATTTGCAGCAGCATAGACAGAGCTGAGAGGGATTATGCTAAGTGAAATAAGAGAAGGAGAAAGATAAATACCAGATGGTGTCACTTATATGTGGAATGTAGAGGAACCAAAGAAAGACTCAAAGACAAATTTTAAGCGAACCCTTGAGGCTAAAATTAGATCAACAGCATCCAGATGGAGATGGGTACTGAAAGGGTGGGGAGAGTACAGTGGACTCTGGTGGCAGATAAGGGCCCTTTGGTGACTATCCCTGAGGAGGTCCTATGCTTCTGGAATGCTAACAAGGATGTAAAACAGTGGTACTTCAATTATAAATAAAATAAAACTGGTGTAGTGGCTATTTTTAAACTATAGAACTAAATTAAATAAGTTCTAAACTATAGAACTCATTAAATAAGCAAAGCTTTGAAGATAGATATTCTCTGGAAAAAGATGTTTAATGATTGGGTTTCAAAATGGAAGTGTTCATTTAGTTAGCTATTATTTTGTCATACTCTAAGAAATGTATTTGAGATTTCTTGAGAACTTTTGCTCCAGACAGCTCCTTTGGCATTTCTATAATTCAACAGCTTATCAATATTTCATGTTAATTGTCAAATTCCTCTATCTGTGCCTTTTTGTTTCATGCTCATGCTCTCCCTTTCCTGACATGTTTTCCTGTCAACTTTGGCTGCAAGAGAGAAGTCAGAGTCATCAAGATGAAATCTTCCTCAGAGGTCTTATTTAATAGAAATGTCCCTTGTGCCATAGTATTTGAGTGGTATTTAGAGTCAATTTTGAAGAGAAAAGTATTTTCTTTGTGAGTGTTGTCCTTTGAACTTAGTTCATTGTACCTTGATTTTTTTTTTTTATTACATCAAGGTGAACAAACATACAATAGCCTGCTCTATTAAAAGGTAGTTTAAAAAATGAGTTCACAGGCGACTCTGGTGGTGGCAGTTGGTTTGAGGCTGGGACCCCATGGAGCCCAGAATGGGGAACAAGACAATCAGGACTGGGGGAGGTGGGTCCCAGAAACCAAAGGGCGCAGGACACCTTCTTTGTGAGACCTGCAGAAAGGAACATGAGAAGAAAACCCCAGAAGTCCTTGTCTGTTTTTACCAAGTAATGCTCAGAGAGGTGGGGGATGTCGGGAGAGAGAAGTCTAAATTTGGGGACACAGCAAAGGCAGGTGAAGCTGATGGTGACTGGGAAGTGAAGGATTATGGACAAGCCCATGGAACAGGAAGAAAGACCACGATGTCCCCAATGGTCACCATCTCGATTCTTTCTGCTCTATCTCGAATTCTGCCCCACATGGGTCCACAAACCTGGAGACACAGCAAAGAAATGCAACAAAGAAGTGGGGTGAAATGTGGATTAAATGGCAGTGAAAAGCAGCCTGACAACAATAAGGCAGCAAAGCTGAAGAAGGATGAGAAGAATGTTGCAGATTGCATTGAGAGGGAAGTTTGGTGGTACAAAAGGTGCCTCTAAAGATGCCAGGGGGAAAGGAGAGGAAGAGGAAGATGAGGAAAGAAAGGGAAGACGGATTTAAAAAAATCTTGTCTCCTTGTGAACACGTGGGAGCTGGGGAATGAGGTGATGATGTGCCTCTGGGCTGAGGGTTAACCACACAGTTGGCTCACAATCCCCTTGTGGCTCTTCAAAGTGCTGTAGGGATTTCAGTAGCCACAGGTGGTGAGAGCACCCTGAAACTGGTTCGAAAGTGTACGTATTTTCACACATTTTAAAAATGAAATGCTTCTGTGTGTACTTTGCTCTTGATTTGACACGCATTTTTAAGGCGTTTTCTGTTATTTTCTCTTTGTAATTTGTATGGTGGTGTTCACTATTAAGTTACTGCCTAGAAATCCTGAGTTATCAATTGTAAATCACTATAGTTTGGAAAAGAATAAACAACCAGGACAGACTCTTGATGCTCCTGCGGGCTCTGGGACCTGCGGGCAGCTGGGTCGGTGGCTAGGGGCAGCACTGTGAGGCTTTGTAAGTGGTGACAGAGCATCTGCTGCCATTTTTAGCTTGCAAAAGGAGAATCAGCTGGCATGAGAAGTGTTTGGATATTTTTAAGTGTGATGGTTTTAAACTGTTTTGAACAAATTGTAGAACATTTTATTGTCAGCAAAGGGAAGAGTAGCTGCATCAGTGAGAGCTCAGGAACCATCACTACTAAACACAATTTGAAACAATCTGTGTGTGTGTGTGTGTGTGTGCTTTGTATGTTTAGAATACTGAATTTTTTAACATAAAAATATTACATAAAAAGTAATCCAGAAATTAATTTTGGAGTGCTTTACCATGCACTATCTATTTACCATGCACTATCTATTTACCATGCACTATCTATTCCCACGAAACTTTTTTTTTTTTTAAAGATTTATTTATTTATTCATACAGAACTAGGGTACAGGCCAGAGATGTGGAGGGTGAGAGGATTCACCAGAGACAGAGAAGAGCAGAACAGGCAGATGGACAAAGTACACTCCTGAGGGGAACAGCGGGCGGGTCAGGAGAGGTCTGCCCGTATCATGTGTTCACCTCCGGGGCAGGAGGGGATCGAACTCCTGTGGAAGTGGCTTAAGCTTCTTAGCGCAGTGCTTTAACCCGCTGCGCCACCAGGGAGGGCCCACGAAACTTTTAAGGCTTTTCCAAAACAGAAGACAGCTGCAAGCATTTTAGGTAACCACTGGATTGGATAGGAAGGGGGATTACTGCCTTGATACATTATCCCCAAAAATTATACTTCAGAATGTATGACTGATCTATTGGTATTTAGTGAAGTGTCCCATCCTTAGCAGGTTAACACACCAAACATTTATTTTCTTGCATGGTGTCTGAGGGTCAGAACTCCAAGAATGATTTCTCTGGGTGTTTCTGACTCGAGGACTCTTTTTTTTTTTTTTTTTTTTTAAGATTTATTTATTCATATAGAACTGGGGTAAGGTCAGAGATGAACGGGGAGACAGAACGGGGAGCAGAACAGGCAGATCAATGAAGTACACTGCTGAGGGGAGCAGCGGGTGGGTCAGGAGAGGTCTGCCACGCCATGTGGTCACCTCCTGGGCAGGTGGGAATCGAACTTATGCGGAAGTGGCTTAAGCTTCTTAGTGCTGTGCTTTACCCCGCTGTGCCACCAGGGAGGGCCGAGGTCTCTTTTTTAAGAAGTCATATTTCTTTTTATTGGGGCAACATTGGTTTACAACATGTATATGATTTAGGCATACAGTTTCAAACCTCTTTGGGTTTATGTCACCAGCCACGCCCACCCCCAAGGACCCTAGCCTCGCCCTCCGCTGAGTTGAGTGAGTCAAGTTTCCAGGCAGAGCCCTCCTGCCAAGGCTTTGCTGGGCTGAGATGCTTCCATGTCATGGTGATGACTTTGCTGAATTTGTTTATTAGTGATAATTGTTGTTAAGAGAGATCTTTAGGGCCTTTTTTTTCTTAAGCTTTATTTATTTATGCATACAGAACTGGAGTATAGGCCAAAAGTGCAGGGGCGGTGAGAGGATTCAAAAGAGACAGAGCGGGGAGCAGAACAGGCTGACTGACAAAGTACACTGCTGAGGGGAGCAGCAGGGGAGACAGGAGAGGGCTGCTGCATAATGTGGGGCTAGGGATCAAACTCCGAAGTGGCTAGCTTCGTTGAAGTGCTGCGCTTTAACCCATTGAGCCACAAGGAGGGCCCCTTTAGGGCCATCTTATAGATCATCTGCAAATAATCTTGGTGGAACCATGGATGAAAGCGAGGGAATAATGTTCCCTATGATTATGTTTTGCTGCCTGTTCTCCCTTTCATGGTGTTAATATTTGCTTTATATATTTGAGTGCTCCTATGTTGGGTATATAATTACTTTGAAATGTTACAGCCCCTGGCTGGATGACCCCTTTATCATTATATAGTGACCTTTGTCTCTATTGCTGTCGTCTTCTTAATATCTGTTTTGTTTGCTATAAATATAGCTATCCCAGCTCTCTTTTTTCTTTCTTTTTTAATGTTGGCTGGAGGTTTCAACTCCTACCAAGTAAACCTCTGTGAAGGCTGCTGCCATCATGGCCTTGCTTCCTCCAGAGTGAGCGACTGAGTGATGGGAGAGGGAAAGAGTGAGCACCCATAGTGGAACCACATTTGTTTTTTCTTTTTTTTTTAACTTTTTTTTTTAAGACTTATTTATGCACATAAAACTGGGGTACAGGCCAGAGGTGCAGGGGTGGTGAGAGGATTCAACAGAGACAGAGCTGGGAGCAGAACAGGTTGACTGACAAATTACACTGCTTGGGGAGCAGCGATGGGTCAGGAGAGGTCTGCCGCGCCATGTGGTCACCTCCGGAGCAGGCGGGGTCGAACTCATGCGGAAGTGGCTTAAGCTTTTTAGTGCTGTGCTTTAATCCGCTGCGCCACCAGGGAGGGCCATATGGTTTGTTTTAATAAGTTAGTTTTGTGAGTCCCATGTGCTGTCGGTTGGTGATACAGACTAATCCCGGTCAAACGTGGAGGGTGGTGTAGGGTAATGGAAGTGATCAGGTTTCCCCTCCCTCCTGCCATTACCACCAGGGATCGACACCTGCGGCCTTGCACGCGTGCGTGGTGACGGCGCTGGACTGTGGCGCACGTGCGTGCACGGGCGCGTGAGGAGACTCGCAGAAGGGCAGTAGCCGCGCACAGAGCGGCTGGCCGAGGACCCGCGGGGGCACAGGGCTGAGCGCGGGGTGCAACAGAGACTAGCGCAGAGACCCTGAGACGACGCCAGAGAGCCCAGAGACAGCGAAGATTCCCCGGCCTCGGAGGCCTCTCCGGGCCCCGGGCTCTGCGGCCTGCCCTTCTCGGCTGCCTCGCGGCAGACAGTGTAGAAAAATGAGTAGACGCTTCAAAAAGCCACGGCGCCTCCGGGGCCTCACAGAGACCAGCCTGCCCAGATCATCCAGAACTTGCTCGCGAGGCCCTGGCGCTGCAGGTGGGTCCCAAGAGGCAGGATGGGGAGCCAGGGGATGCTGTCTGCCACACGGAGGTCAGCTCCGGGGAGGAAAGGGTGCGGACTCGGAGGCAGCTGGGGGGTTTGTGCCTCTCTGCCCCACCCACAGGTGGGTCTGGGGGGGGGGGCAACGGCCATTCACAGTGGCCAGCTTGGGGCCAGGATTTGGGTGGTGGGTGAGACAGACCTACTTCAGGAATGTTGTGGGGTGAGGTATTTGGAAATACAAGATCTGCCCTAGAGATCTTGCCTTTGCTCTCGCCTCTTGTTACATAGTCTTAAATCAGCATTTGTCTACTCCATCCCAGTGTATTTATTAAATCTTGGGGGTAACAGTGGTAAACAAATAGAAATGATGCTTCTTAAAAAATTTCAGTGTGAGACGTGAGATACATGGTAACTAATTTCACAGAAAGAAGATCAAGCCACATTTTTGTTTTATTTTAAAAGATTTACTTATGTATGTGTACAGAACTGGGGTACAGGCCAGAGGTGCAGAGAGGATTCACCAGAGACAGAGTGGGGATCAGAACAGGCAGCTCCAGTGAAGTCCACTGCTGAGGGGAGCAATGAGCCAGACAGGGGAGGGCTGCTGGGCCATGTGGGTCAGCTCCCTGTCGGGTCATGGGACTCCTGCTGCAGTGGCTGTGGAGCTTCATAATTCTATGCTTTAACCTCTCATGCCAGCAGGGAGGGCCCACATTTTTGTTTGTTTTAAAGTGATGGGAAGTGCCAGCTCCTCTGCCCCTAGGCAGGGGCCCAGTTTAGCCTGGGAGCAGTTCTGCAGAGGCCTTAGCATCCTCTTGCAGGTGTAGCTTCACTGTGGCTGACGAACAGGGTTCGTTCTGTCTCCAGCCCCACACTGCCATCATATTGGCTGTATCGTGTTCTGAATCTCAGCTGCCATGAAAGGGAAGTAGGCAGTAGCTGGGAATGCAGGAGGAAGGAGGCAGCTGTGAGGTGGAATGAAGAGGAAGTTCAGAGATTTAGGGTTTTGTATTGGTGGTGGCAGCCATGCTCGTGACCTCCTGGTAGATAACCCGCTTGCACAGGAGTTTGTGAATTTGGGGTGTCTGCTCCTTTCCTTGCTCTCTAGGACCTGACTAGCCCCTTGCTTTGCTTCCTGCCTGCGAGCACCCTGGACTTGTTCTCCTGTTGGCTTTGCTGGTGGGCCTGGCCTGCCGGGTTGGCTGGGCATTTGCCCTTGAGAGGCTGGGTGAATGCAGAGTTTGAGCTGGAGTCTGTTGCTTGAATTCCTTCTTCCTCTCTTTTTTCTCTCACTGCCCTTTGAACTTCTTATCCTTAAAGATCTTTGAACACACTAATCACTGACTTCACTAACTTCCCCTGCCTTTGTGAGAGTGGATGGCCAGATCCTCTGGCTGGTCATATTGGTCTTTTTACCTTTAATGATTTGGGGTCCCTGGGCACCCCTCAGTTTGTCCCAGAATTACTTCTGTTCCCTAACAGGGAAATGAGCTTTCCCATTTATGACTTTGTAACTATAAATTGGGCAATCGTTATCTTGGGTTTAGAACATAAGCCCTTTTTAGGTGGGTGAGGGGTATGGCTTGGAAACAGCTGCTTCTATGATGTGATGAGTTCTGAGAAGCCATGCATCATGTCCTTTCACAGATCTTTATTCTTACTACATGTTTTGCATGTTGAACAACAGCATTTATGGAAAGACCAACATTATGATGATTATATTTGTTTCTATTCAACACACGTATTTTCTGCTGTGGTTACATTAAAAATACATTAATAATCCATAGAAGGTATTGAAGCCTGGGAAATTGGTTTACTTGATATTTGATGTACTTTTCATCTTTTAGCTTATTCATATTAAAAAAAACTCAGTTGAAATTTTAGGCTTTTTAAATGCATTTTCATCACAAGCCTGAGTTGTTGGTCACACTTCTTGCTTTGTTTCTATAATTGTATTATGATGATATCTTAAGTGTTTCCTTTGACAGAAATGTGCCTTGTATAAGTATATAGATATTTTCAAATTCTAAAATAAGTATATTTTTTCCCATCTGTCTTGAAATACAAAGCTGTTTGGTTTACTTTTCATTCCTCCATAGTTGCGGGAAGAAATATGAAAATAAACAGTTCACTCTCCTCTTGAAGCTTTAAAAGGAAAAACAAGAGTGTATGCTGAAAAATGGAAATCAACACTTAACCCTGAGCCAGGGAGGCACCAGGGAATAGTAGGGTCTCTGGCAAACTGCAGCTTGTTATGTTCAAGGGAGCTGCTTCTACACAGGTAGTCACATGGGAATGAGGGCTATTATTGAAAGTGCTTCCAAAATTTCAAGAGAAGTTATAGATCCAGATTTTCATGTGAAATCACCTGTCATTTAAAGGTTAATCTTAGGCAAAAAGGAAACAGCATTTGGGCCAAACAGTATCTGGGCTGAGTTTGCCTTCTGGGCTGCCACAAACGGGAACTTAATAGTAGATGAGAAAGGTAGACACATGCACCTGAGGTTTCAGTGCTGGGTTTGGGAATGGCTTGGGCTAGTGGGCTGCAGCAAACCTAGGGTGTGACTAGTGTCGCTAATGTCACAGCAAGGAAGAGGCAGCAACCTGCTTGGACCCATCCTTGTCTAGCGTTGCTGAGAAAATAGAAGGAAACCAGTTTGCTTTTCATTTGGAAGCAAATACTGTTTTGTCCGGCTTCTGTGACCAGCCGCAAGAAAGAAAGATGGGAGGCAGAAAGGCCGAGCGAGCAGCGTTTATTGCTCCCGGGCAGCAGCTGAGATGGACCCCCTACCTTGGTAGGGTCCACAGCTACTGCCAACTCAATAAGGGGGAAGGGCCTCCTATATAGGGCCTAAGCTCAGATTTCAAAGGGGTGACTCATTGCTGGGTCCTTGTGAGGCCCAGTTTGTATTCAGCTAGTCCCATCCTGGATGCAAGGTCAGTTTATTACCACCTTATCAAGCTTCGATGCAGGATTCAATTAATTATTGCCCTAATTCAGTCCTTGTCAGTAAATCGTTGACTGAACACCAGTGTGCCTGGATCATTGAGGGAGAGACCTCAGGAGACCACAGACCTCCTTCTGAATGGGCATGTGAGTTCTTTTTAGTTGATTGGAGAGAGAAAGCTTGCCCTTCGAGATTGGTAAAGCAGGCCATCACATTTACAAGTGCTTTAGGAAGAGATGAGGAGACATAACAGGAGGATAGGACCTAATCTATGAGAAAGAATTCTCCCTGCAAAAAGAAATTTAAGCTGAGATCTTAGAAGTGAGTAGTGGTCAGGCAAAGGCAAGAAAAGTCACGAGGCACTCATGTGTGAGCTGCCTTGAGATAGGAAGTGTCAGTATGCATTTGAGGAAGCTGAGGTGCAGAAAAGGAACTAAGGTATGGAAACAATCTAAGTATGCGGCCGGGCATGAGTAGATAAAGAAACTAATATACATAGAAAGTGATAGGAGTAGATCAAGAAACTGATATACATACCACTGCAACAGTATGGACAGGTTTTGAGGGCATTATGTTAAGTGAACTAAGTCAGAGAAAGACAAATACTATATAATCTCACTTGGGTGTGGAACCTTTTGAAAAAAGGTCAAACTCATGGAAACAAACAATAGAATGATGTTTTCCAGTGGCTTAAGTATGGAAAAAATGGGGGATGATGGTCAAAGAGTACAAGTCCTAGGCTTCCAGATAAATAAGTTTGCTGCCATATAGAATGATACTATAGTTAATACTATATGGTATGTGTGGAATTTGTGAAGAGAAGATTGTAAATATTTTCAACACACACACAGATGGAGATACATTGATTAATGTGATGGTAATAGGTATGATGGTACTTTGATATGTACACTCTACAGCTTAAATACCTTTTTGGGGGGGTAAATTTTACTTTAGTAAAGCTGTAACAGGCTGCCCCCAAAATCTGTTACAGGACAGGGAGAGAGGGGCACCTCTAAAGCTTCAAACCTGCCTGCTCTACGTGGGTTCTGCCATCCGCCGCATCAAGACAAAACATATAAAACTTTAATGAAAAGGGACTTTAATACAGTAAATATACAATACAGAACACAAGGAATATAACTTCTAGATCATAGATCTGAAGTTACCCATCCCCTTGTGGGCAAAAGTCAACCCAAAAGGGGTTGGTCCAAAGCAAGGCCTGAAAGCCTGCCACTAGACTAAAGCACCTTCTGGCCGGGACCCATGGAAAAGGGTCAGAAATGGCCAGACAAATCGGGGAGGAAAAGAGCAAAATCAAAATCAATATAAACACTGCCATAGTCACCTCCCTACAGATATCTCACCCACATTTGCCTTAACCAGTCCAGGGTCAGGAAACAAGCACGGTTTCTTCCTCACATGCTTGCTGCTTCATGTGGCTTCCTCAGGTCTCCTGTTCTCCATCTAGCTTCCTTCTTCTCTCTTGATTCTTCTCTTCTCTCCTATTTCTCTGCTCAGCTCCACCCTCCTTCTGGGTAAGGCAGGGAACCTGGAATTTCCCCTTTTCCTAGGGACCACCCCGTTACCATGCCAGAGAAGAAACAGATTAGTTTTGCCTTATTTTGAATACCACTTGAGAAGCTTAAGGAGAAAGAGGTGTGGAACTGTCATTACTTAAGTTGTTAAAATGAGGATTTTGTTTTCATAGAATCACACTACAATGGTACCTCACTGAGACTAGATTCATAAGAAAGTATGTATGTAATTATAATTAAGTGCTTTGTTTCTGATTTATGTCACTCATTATGTTTCTGAGATTCAGCCTTGTTGCGGCATCTGGTTACAGACATTCTATGTTCCTTGCCCTGTGGAATTCCAAGGTATCATTTCTGCTGTTATGGACATTTGGGTTGTTTACATTGGATAAGTATTGGATACTATTACAATAATGCTACAAGGAATATTCTTGTACATGTCTTTTGCTAAAAATAGTATAGTATTTGAGGGGATACTGGTAGTTAATATACATATATATTTAATATTGTAGCTTCTGTGGTAGAATGTGGTGGAATTAAATGGAGGCGAGGCAAGAGTACAGGTAGAGAGGCATGGAGACTCAATAATGTAGGTACTCAGGTGATAGTAGCTGGGATGAGGGCATTGCCAAGGAAGATGACAAATGGATGGGTTAAAAAGCATTTTCAAGACTTGGTTGCTGATTATAGTGGATGATGGGCAAATGTGAATAGTATTTTCAAGATCTCCAACTTGTTTAATGAGGAAGTGGCCTCTATTCCTCACAAAAAAATTCTGGTTTTATTAACTTATACATCATGGGTAGAAATATATGTTATCACTAATGGAGCTCAGAACTTTGAATTTAAAGAAATAATGATTTTAAAAAGTCAAAGTATAATAATTTGCATACAATTTTTATAAAAACTTGATTACTGTAATCTTAAATTTACAGAAGAGATAAATTTACACTTCCCTAAAGTGGCATTAAGTATGCTTATTAGTGATATTCCAATTAAAATAGTGTTCACATAAAAAAAATAGATGCATGGGGAGTTGATTTCTATTCCTAAGGGAATTCAAGCATTTTCATTTTGTCATGGCTTGATAGAGATTGAATTATATCATTTGATGGCTAGATATTGTGCAAGATGAACTGTTCTCAGTTCAATTTCTTATAGAACAATGCCTTCATCCTCTAAATTGCTGTTGCAATGGCTACCTTATTGGTAGTCTTAGTGACTGAAGCTGAAGTTGAATAAGTAGAACTCAACCATTGATTTATTCTGAGAATGGTTTTGGATACCAGTTAAGCTTAAGGGAAAAGAGGTGTGGGAACTGTCATTACTTCAGTCGTTAAAACGAGGATTTTGTTTTCATAAGATCACACTACATCTGGTACCTCACTGAGACTCGGGTTCATGAGACAGTATATTCATTTCTAAGATTCCTGGAATCTCATTTAATTATGGTTATTTTTTTTCTCTCTTTCCATTCTCTTTCTAAATAACGATACGTAATATATGGAAAAAATGAGTAGTTAAATTTGGAGATAGCCATAACCTTTATTTTAGGTATCAGTGATTTTATCACTTTAAAGCGTGATTGTTCTTGGAAACAATTCTAACTTTCCTCGCTGTATTCCTGCAATTTGCTGTGATTTAACTTCATGGCACATGTTGTTCCGATTCTATTTCATTTGTGTTTTGCTCTTTTTAGGTAAAAAGACACATCCATTTTAGTTCTCACCTTGCCCCTGCGGTCTCTCTGGCCCTTCCCCTATGTTTCTTGCACTGATAGGACTTTGGCCAAATTTCCATGCACTGAGGATGACATGAGCTATGGAAAATAGGACTTTTACCTCCAAGTTCTGCAGTTTTAAATACCCTTCATAGAAAAAGTTAGGTTAATTTTTTGGAAAACATTTGTTGCCTTGTACCTAATCAATAAGACTCGATCAGAGGGGTATTATGCTATTATTGTGAGTGTGGACCAGGCTAACTCAACTACAGAGCAGCACAGAGGAAGAACATTTGACAGCGGGCTATCAGGCATTCCAAGTGGAGCTCTGTAGCCATCTCATGGTTTCCCCATTCTAAAGCCAGGGTAGTTATGTCTGTCCTGGAGGCCTGATGAGGTTGTTGTGGACATCAAATGAGAGGAAGGGGGATGTTTGAAAAATAAATGTGCTATTTAGAATGCAGCATGAAATTGATACTTTATAATGGTCAGTTGTATTTGTTAAGTTATTGTTTTGGTTTCTTGAAACAGAGACTCAAGTTAACAGCGCCCTAAAACCGTTGAATTGGATGATTCTCTGATGAAACATTGTCTTCTGGAAGTCACTGGGGAATATGTCTTTTATCTTGCTGCTCTGCTATTTGTAGGCTTTTGCTCTAATTTGCAAGGTCCAAGGTGGTTCATCACTTTGTTCAAATTCCACTTCCTGGTGAGAATGAGGGAAGGGGAATCAAAGACATCTTTTTAAAATACATAGGTCACTTTTCATAAACCATTCATTGTGCAAAGCCAGTTGGCCATACCAGCTACTTGGGAGGCTGAAAACTTGCTTTTATTCTGTTACCTACTCAGCTCAAAATTGTAGATACTATTACCAAAGAAAATTGGCAAAAATGGTACTAGGGTATAATCCTAAATTACCAAAGAAAATTGGCAAAAATGGTACTAGGGTATAATCCTAAATTGCTGCCTCAGTAATTGAAATTAATAACAACACTGAACTTTTTTTTTTTTAGAGATTTATTTATTCATACAGAAGTGGGGTACAGGCCAGAGATGTGGAGGGTGAGAGGATTCACCAGGGATAGAGCAGGAAGTAGAACAGGCAGATCGACGAAGTACACTGCTGAGGGGAGCAGCAGGCGGGTCAGGAGAGGTCTGCCACGCCATGTGGTCACCTCCGGGGCAGGCGGGGATCGAACTCATGAGGAAGTGGCTTAAGCTTCTTAGTGCAGTGCTTTAACCCGCTGCGCCACCAGGGAGGGCCCCAACACTGAACTTTTTTTTAAAAAGATTTATTTATTTATGCATACAGAATTGGGGTACAGGTCAGAGGTGCAGGGATAGTGAGAAGATTCACCGGAGACAAAGTGGGGAGCAGAACAAACTGACTGATGAAGTGCACTGTTGAGGGGAGCAGTGGGTTTGCCAGGAAAGGTCTGGAGCGCCATGTGGGTCACCTCTGGGGCTGGGAATCAAACTTGCATGGAAGTGGCTGCAGCCCGCTTATAGTGCTGCGCCCTAACCCATTGTGCCACCAGAGAGGGCCAGCACTGAACTTTAAAAGACAAATTTTGGAACAATCCATGTAATAAATGAAATTGGCAAATGTTATGAAAATAAGAAAACAGAATAATGTGGGCCCTCCCTGGTGGCACAGTGGGTTAAAGCACAGCACTGTGAAGCTACCACGGCCTCTGTAGTACAAGTTAGACCCACAGCCAAGAAGGTGACCCACATAGTGCTGCAGACCTCTCTGAACTGCCTGCTGCTCCCATCAGCAGTGTATTTCACTACTGTGCATTTGCCTGTTCTGCTCTCCATTCTGTCTCTAGTGAATCCTCTCACCTGGTGAATCCTCTCACCCCCTGCACCTCTGGCCTGTACAGCAGTTCTGTATGCATAAATAAATCAATCTTAAAAAAAAACCATAATAATGTTATGTTTTTTAAAATTTTGTCTTCAAGGTCAAATGTAATTTTCAGTTACATCATGTCTTAATTTGGGTTGTTACACTATACATGCTCAATAGCCATGTGTGTCTTGTATCTTCTGTATTGAACCCTGTAGTCCTAGGAAGATGTTAAGTGATCACAATGGAAACTAGACTTTATGCAGCATTTTTTGTCTTTTTCCATTTCATGCAATTTTCTGTGTATTTATTAATTCAACACACATTTCCTGAGTACATAATATTCCAGGTACTGTATTAGGTGCTGAAGACTTAGGGAGCACAAGTAACAATGTCTCTGTACTAATGGAGCATAAATCCCATTCAGGCAAACAAGTGAATTAGTTGTCACCTAGTAGTAAGTAACAAATATTATGGAGAACAAAGTAGATTAAACAAAGAAGTGAAGGAAGAGTCATTAATTTCTAGAAGAAGTTTTTTTTTTACAGCAGTAGGAACAGTGAGTTCCAAATCCCTGAGGCAGAATACTTGGGCATTATTTAAGGAATTCTAAGAAGGCCAGTGTGAATGTGTAGAACTGGTCAGATGTAGTGTGCATAAAAGAACATCAAAGAGATATAGGAAAATGTTTTAAAAGGACAACTTAGGCTGTGCCATTGAGAGGACGCGAAAGGGCAGCAGAGAGGTCAGGGCCAGGGCTTCATCAATCCAGCTGAGAGATTATCTTGTTGGTGAGGTGATGAGAAATGGCAGGATTCTGAGTGTATTTTGAAGTTAAAGTTAAGAGAATTTGTCAATGGTTTGAATGTTGGTTATGAAGAAAAGGAAAGTCAAGGATGTCTCCATTCTGTAGCAGATAAATTGGAACATTGCTGTGTTAACTTTTATTGTTGGGAAGACCTTGAGATGAGTAGGTTTGTGACAGGTATAAGTGAGGCAGGGGGAAGGTCAGCAGAGTGTAGGCAACAGTTTATTTCTATACTTGTTAGGTTTGAGGTATCTGTTGGATATCCAGGTGGAGATAACTGGCAGGCAACTGGATAGGAGCATGAGGTCAAAGTAGATGAAGGTCAGAGGGATCAGGGCTGGAGGAGTCATGGTAGATCTAGGTTTAAGGCATTCTGTCATTATCTTTTATTATATTATCATCAGGAGAGAAGAACCAAGAGGAAGAGAGGCAAGGACTTGATCCTGGGACATTCCAGGGTTCCTGTGTACAGGCTCTCATCCCAAGGGGTAAGGAAGGAGGGCCAGTAACCTAAGAAATAGAAGATAGTTGATACCAGAAGCCGAAGGGGGTGTTTCTAGAAGGTGTGGCTGATCAACTTCTAATGGCTCTGTAGGAAGAGGATTTAGCATGGAAATCATTGGTGTCCTTAAAAAAAATTATTCTTGGGCATTGCTTGATTTTTTTAAAGATTGTTGTTTCAAACAGTTATATGCACATTACTATACATACATTTTGGTCAAGCATTCAGTTGTTTCATTAGGCTCTGCCTTTAGGTAGAATTTCTAGACAAATGTAGTCATTGAAAAAGACTTTTGGAAAGACAAAATAGGTATATACCATAGAGAAGTATTGTTACTGGTTACAATATAGTTTTCTTGTTTCCTGCCATCTTGATCCATCACCCCCCATAGCAAGGTAACATTTATTAACAGTTTAGTATGTATCCACTATAGAAAAAAAATTACAAACAACAGAAAAAATAAATAAGTCGTCTGGTGTTCATCCATTGTAACAGATTATGATTATCAGATTGATAATAATATATTTAATATATGAAAAGTTTGCATATTATAGTAAATGAGGAAGCAGGTTATAAAATAGTAACTTAAAGAGATTTATTTAAAAGTTAGAAAGATAAATAACCCCAAATTTAAAATGTGTATATTTGGATTGTGGAATTCTGAGTTATTTTAGTTTTTCATTATATCTGTTTACATTTTTCAGGAATTCCATAATGAAGGTGTGTAACATTTACAGAAATAAACTTGAAAAATATATTATTGCTGTGAAAGAGAAAATGAAGTGACAAAAATGATTGAGAGCTGAGTGGAAAAGTTTTGTATAGAAAAACATAACACTCTCCTATATACAATCCGTGGTGTGTCTGATTGGCTGGTGAAATCTGGGCTTATTGACCAGGTGCAGGTTGGCCTAGGTGGAGCTGGACTTTGCTCTGTGTGTGTGTGTGTGTGTGTGTGTGTGTGTGTGTGTGTGTGTGTGTGAGAGAGAGAGAGAGAGAGAGAGAATGTTGTCTAACAACTATATCATTCACCTGTTTTTTTGTGTTTTTGGTCAAATGAGGATTCTTACTTGGAGTTATGGGACTCAGTAATGATTTTAGCTGCCTGATCATGTCAGTGTTCTTCAATGGCAAATACACATTTTGCATTTATTAGATAATATTTCCCTTGTTGACAAACATATCATTTTTAAAAGTTTAATTACATTGGGTGAAACAACTATTGGGTCTGTTTACTTTAGTAAATTTTAATAAATTTTTTAAACTAAAAAAAGAAATAGTGGGAAGTGTTAAAATTTTATACAGGCAGAGCTATAGTATAATATTTTGAATTCTGGTCAAATACTTGTAAAAAATTTGCGTTTTACTGTGTAGATTCTAAGTATCCAAAGAGGACTTAAATCTGCTGAGAATCCATAACTATATCTCAACTCAACTATTTCTCCTTTACACCAAATAGATGAGCTAATATCGAGTTTAGAATTTTAGTTATCAAATAAACTTGTGGAAGTCAAAGGATTTCATTTAATGGTTTTTGTTTTCATCTTTTATTTTTGAGGTGTACATGTAACAGTGTATTTGTTTTTGGTGTACAACATGATTTGATAATTGGACATATTGCTAAATGATCACCATAGTAAGTCTAGTTAAATCTACCATTTGTATATTTGCAATTTTTTGCATGTAATGAGAGCTTTTAAAATCTACTTACTTAGCCACTCTTATATATACAATATACAAATCTATTTATAACTATAGTCTCTAGATTTCTAATTGAAACAAGAAAATTTCCAGTCGACTTCCCAGTGGAAGTCTTACTTAGTCAGAAGAGTAGAAATAAGTGTTCAGGAAAATTCACAGAATCATGCAAAGCTCTATACTCATACACACGATTTAATAAATTAGATCCAAGTGATTTGGGAAAGTGATATCTGGGTGTATTTTCACATGTAGATCCAAAAAGAAAAAGGTGGGTGTGTGCCCTTCAGCTGAAAGTCTAGAGCATTGGCCCAACCAGTAGGAGTTGCCCACCGTAGTATCAGTCAAAAGTCCAAGTTAGTGGGAGCTTGGCAACCAGCTAAGGAGTTAAGGTTGAAAAAGTTAGAAAATTAAGGGTGTTGCATTTCTTGTTCTTAATATGCAAGCAGGAGGGAACAAAGCAAAAGTCCACTAAAAGTCATAATTCAGGGTAAGGAACCCGGATCTGAGTTTGACCAGATATGACAAATTCTACTTGGCATATGGTATTTCCAAACTTAGTGACATTAGTAGTACTTGAGCTTGTCATGGGCAGAAATCTGTCATCATTGATTAAGCTCCATTTGGTCAAGGCAGAGGTTTGTGATGGCAAAGACAAATAATTTTTATTCAAAATTTTAATATAAGCAATAAGGGTAGAATAGTAATATTAGAGTACAAATAACAATAATGCATTATTAAAATGTTGAGTACAAGTGTCCTGTAAGTTTCTCCTACTCCAGTGTGCCAAAATAGATCCTGGGATTAGGGCTCTTCAAGATGCAATGACAGTGCCCTGGAAGTCCCAGATTCTTGTGAAGGATTTGACTGAGAAAATACTAAATCCTGGCAATGGGTTAGAACTGTCAGGCTTCTCAAACTCCTGATATCCAGTCTCACTACAGGCTAACTAAAGTGAGCATCTTAGAGATGTGGTTTAAGCAGCATTTGGTTTTAAACTACCAGCAATTCCAATGTATAGCCAAATTAGCAACCCATTCTTCTGGGAGAATTTAGTAATTAAATTGGGAGCAATGGACAAATGGAATTAAATCTAAAATGGGGGTGGGGGTGGGGAGGTAGGGTGGGAGATGATTAACACTTTATTATGCTTTGTGCTAAGAGGGAAATGGTCACTAAAAGTGAACAGTTTAGGTCAGGGGTATTTCATCACCACATAATCAGTTTTTAGCTAAAAATGGGCAGATAGAGATATACAAGGTATTAATGGGCAGACAGAGATTCTATGAAGGCATCTTGGAAGAAACGTCAGCCTCAGTCTAAAAGGATAACTAAAGATTAACCTTGAAACTACAAAAGGGAAGGCCATTTCAGGCAGACAGAGAGAATTACCTTTTGAATCATTCTATTTTAGATTCAAGAGAAAGAAATTGCTGAGCATCAGGTAGACGCATAGAGAAGTAATTTATGACCTCCATCAGTACAGAATCACACATGAATTTATAATAAACAGAAAAAAATTAACTGTTTCTCAGAGCTTATATGTTTTGAAATGTGTTTTTACTAGTATATTTTATAGATTTTTCTCTTATGCTTTATGTACAGAATAGAGTTTTCTGTTTAGTGCTAGATACATTGTAACAGCAATAATAATAATAATAATAATAATGATAACAACAATAATAAAAATGGAAACATTTATTGAGTGCTAACTACATGAAGGTTCTCTTATGAATAACTTAAAAGCATTGAATAATTTAAATAAACTAAACTAATTTAATTAATCAATTCCAATGTTAAATAAATTTAATTCTCATACTGGCCCATATGATTGATGAGACAGAAAACACAAAGCAGCAGTCTAGCTTGTTCAAGGTCATCGGTATAGTAGAAATCCAGATTTTGAACCAAGGAAAAATCTTACTGCTGACTCATTGACAATCTTTATTAAAGCTTCCATGAAGAATAATAGAACATGAATCTAAAGGTATTAAAACATGGAGTTTTAATATTCCTCTATGTGACAATTTTGCCATTTGTCTTTTCTGACAATGATAAATGCATGGATAAAACTTGATTGGGAAGGATGTCTTTAATGCAAAAAAGTTGGAGAAAAGGTACATTCAAACTAAATGTGAAGGCGCTTCCGAGGGACAGTTCTCTTGGCACAATGAGAGCCTGTCACAGCAAATCTCCAAAAGGAAGATGTCGGGAGGGGCAAAGGGAACACACAAAACCTGTAGTCACTTGCTCCTTTACCAAATGGGAAGTGGACTGTCAGAATTACAAAATCTCACAAGCTTGTCAAAATAGCAGCCCAGGCAAGAGCTTGGCAGCAACAAAATTGACAGACTGTGCTTGGGGAACAGAGGAAGGAGAGTTGTCACGCACTGGCATGCAGACAATTACAAGACAACAAAGCACAGTGTTTCACTTGAAGAAAGTCTAATAAAAAGAAAAATCAATGTGTGTCTATACACCATGTGTCTCCCAAAGGAAATGACACCAGCAAGCATTGGACACATTCACCGATCAAAATGAATTTCAAAGGGAAAGATGCTCTGTCTGTCATTAAAAATTATTAGGCGTAACACTGAACCTAAATCCTGTTTTTCTGCTACCATTGGACATAGATTTCAATCCTTTCTGAAAGACCTCAGTTTAGTAATGAAAACGTCCACAAAGATTCAACATCTCTCATTGGCAATTCTGAGATTAAAAATTTTAAGCACAGTGAAAGTTTTCTTAAGTTTGGCCTCCAAGTGCATTTGGCTATAAAAGCTGACCTGAACTGACAGGAGGTTATAGATGTTTTTAATCACACTTAGTGTGAAGATTCATGTGTTTGGCTAAAATAATAAGTCTCCCCCGTCATGCTTTTTTAAACTCCTCTGAGGGTGTTATGTAATAGCGAATATGCCATATTGCTTTTCTGAAATTCCTCCAATTCTGAATTCCTAAATGCTCTGCCCTCCTGACTTCTTAGTGAAGTACTACGGGTATGTATTGATATATTAAATGGAATGTGGCTTTATTTCTGATTTAGCTATTTTCATAGATACTACTAGTTGTTTGGGGAAGAAATTTTAACTAGAGTTAAAATTTTATAGAGCAGTCAATTCGTGATCTTTATGAATCATTCATATTAACAAAACCAAGATAAAGTGCTGACAAATGGACTTTCTTTTTTCCCTTTGGAGGTTGTTGAGTTCAAACTGAGACAGGTCTTCAGGTTTCTGGTGGAATAAATATCAAAAGATTAGGTATGCACTAAACAAATTTCCCCTTAGTGAAGTAAGTCAGACAAAGAAAGAAAAAACATCTTATGATTTCACCCATATGTAGTATATAGAGAAACTGAGTAAAAAGATGAATTAAATTAAACAATGAACTTTTGGACTGTAAGACCAATGTGTGGTTACCAGCAGGAAAGTAGAAAGTGGAGTAAGTAGATAGGGAAAAGGGGACAGTGGTATAGTGAAGGGTGGGATTGGAATTTTAGCAGTGAACTTAATGTAGTATATACATATGCTGATTCTCATTGAGACACACCTGAAACTTACATAAGGTTTATAATACAACCTCACTTCAAAAAATAATTTCCAAACACATAAATTTGTTATAATATCTCAAAGCTTTATGAAACTCCTAAAAAGGAAACAAGTGGGAAGAGAAAATTTATTGTTTCCAAGGGTATCTGAAGGATAGGCATACATGCAACAGTCTGGGAAAGGATAGTTTGAATAAAATGAAGGAGCTTACCAATCTAGGTATTATTTAACTGTTTATAGCTATGGGACTTTGAAAGCTAAGTTTCTTTAGCTCTATAAGCTTTTATTAAATGCTGTACTATTCATTACCCCTAAAGGATAATGAATTTACTGCTTATAACAGACTCAGATTATGAAAGATCTAAATGTAAGGAGGACAGTTGTGAAGTGGAAACTTCCCTGTGGCACAAAGGAGTCATGATAGACACTGTTTTAAATTTCATATAATATAAAACAAATTCCTTCAAATTCTGTCCCTCAAAGGCAACCCACCAGGAGTCATTCCTATAAATACATCAGGATTTGTATTTGTGTATGGACAAAGACAGGCTAGAGAGCCACATATGAGTTAAATGTTTTGGCCATTAAAATTCTTTTTTCTTATTTTAGTTTTATGAGTTCTTTGTATGTATTGAGTATCAACTCCTTTTTGGACATTTATGATGTTCAAATATCCTCTCCCAGTCAGTAAAGTATCTTTTCGTTTTGATGAAATTTCTTTAGCTGAATTAGTGTTGTTGCTGATCAGGTGGGTTCATGTGTTCAAGCGATTGAGGAATAATCACTGACACATGAACTGAAGATTAACAAGCTCAGGTTATTGCAGGAGGACACCTGACAGTAGGAGAGAGTCCAAAGTGGGAGCCCATTACTGTTGGGGGAGGGTAGGTTCACTTTTATAATCTCTCATAGGGACTTGCTCTATTCTGGTGCTTTTCCACCACCCTACACCCCCACCCCTCTGCCTCAGTGACCCACTTTGCTACCAACAGGTGTGAAGCCACCAGAAGCTACTGGGTGATGCTATATGCCTCTTGTGAAGGCCCGGCCTCTGCTCGCTGTCTCTGTGACTAGCAGCCTGTCTGTCAGCTCTCTCCTCCTTCGAACAGCCAGCCAGAGCCTGCTATCTTACAAGCAGCTTGCCAGCCAGCTTGCAGACAGCTCTTGCAGGCCAGCTCCCTAGCCAGCTAGCTCTCTAGTCCCTCAGTATCATTTGTTTTTTCTTTATTTCCCTTGTTGGAGTTGAGTCCCCAAACAGACCTCTAAAACTAATGTCAAGGAGCATATAACCTATGTTTTCTTCTGGGTATTTTGTGGTTTCCAGTCTTATATTCAATTCTTCAGTCTATTTCGAATTATTTTTTGTGTATGTTGTGAGATAGTGGTCTATTTTCATTTTCCAGCATATGTATGGACGTCCAGTTTTCCCAGCACTATTAATTTAAAACATTTTCCTTACTCCATTGTATATACTTGGATCCTTTGTCCTAAGTTATCCATTTATGGGTGGCTCTATTTCTGTTAACTTAAAGTTTCGAGGTTCATTTTCCTGGCACTTACTGAAGCACTGTGAGGGCAGAATCCTCAAGCCTATTGTAATCTAATTGGGAAGCTAAAACTAATTTGAAACAGTGAATCATCAGCTGCAACAAACTGAACTAAGAAATGCTAACACTTATAACTTAGTAGAGGTTGGAGATGAATGCTAGTTATGGTTACAATTTGGAGGTGACTACAGTTCTGTGAGGTATGTTTGATTTTTATCATTTATCATCAATAGATCAAAATATTGAGACTTGAGAATGATATGCATTTGGCATATTCTCTGAATTTATAGTGGTTAACATCTACTATCCTGAGACACAAGCATGACCTCCCAACTAAAGGGTTAATAGCCATACAACTAGAAGCCTCTATAACTTTTGCTGGTTAAAAACACATGATTTTATGATTGGTTATTGTTGAATATTTACTATAATCATGTTCCTATTTCTTTTGACTGACCTAGAAGATTCCAGTGTATTCACACACAAAAATGAAGTGTTGAATTTGTCATTTAGATTCTGAAGAAACCCAATCAGATAGTTAGAAATTTTTAGTGCCATAGCACAGACAAAATCTTAAAGTGAGCTAAAGAGATTGCTGAATTCTTCTCAGAAAGGGAATTTTCTTTGTCAAGATTTAAGAACAACAAGGGGGTGCAGTCATAAAAAAGATAAGGCTAGATCATCTCTCTTAAAGACTATATTTATCGGGACTCTCCCTGGTGGCACAATGGGTAAAAACACCGCATTTTGAAACTCCCCAAAGCCATTGCAGCACAAGTTCAATTCCCTGCCAGGGAGCTGACCCACATGGTGTGGCAGACTTCTTCTGAACTGCCTGCTGCTCCCCTCAGCAGTGTACTTCGTCCATCTGCCTGTTCTGCTCCTCACTGTGTGTCTGGTGAATCCTCTCACCCACCACACCTCTGGCCTGTACCCAGTTCTGTATGCATAAATAAATAAATCTTAAAAAAAAAGACTGTGTTAATATTAAGAAGTTGAACACTGGTTAAGTAGATGCAGTTTGTTCAAACAGAAGAAAAAACTTCTACTGGAGTTGATTTTTCCTATGTTACAAACCAGGCTACAGTCAGTAAGCTATGGACCAAATCCAGAAGGCCGCCTGGATTAATCTTTGTAAATAAAGTTTTACTGAAATACAGGCAAGCCTATTTGTTTACATACCTCCATGGCTGTTTTGAGTGTATGTAGGCAAACTTGAGTAGTTAGCAGATTGCATGATCTGCAAAACAGAAAGTATTTACTATTTGGTACTTTAAGAAAAGTTTGGAGCTCCCTGATCTAAAAGATGAAAACATACTTTTAAAAGCATCAGACAGACCATATAACCTGTCCCAACAAATCTTTTCAATGTGTTACATTATTTTTATCAAAACAATATAGTTAACTATGCTTTACATTTTTTCTCTTATGAAGAAAGGTTGCCATGTACTGTTTTTCAAAAATTTCATTTTTTACCCCTTTTTACCTGAAAATTTATCTCCTACACTAGTTAGATAAAACATTAGAATTCAATGTCACATTCACAGTTCTTAAAGTCCCACTGACAATAAAATGCATTTTGTATTATGGCATTTTATAAGAGCCAAGTGTTGGATTAGCAGATAAAATATCAGAAGATATATAATAGTCAGCTTTATCTAGCAGAATCTTGACGCATTCCCTGAGTTCAAGAGGTGAATGGATATTCTACATAATAGAGCAACATTTTAGAAATATTTTTTTCTTCTTGTTTTTTTAAAATAGTCATTCACTTCATGGGACTTAAAGATCTCTATGAGATTATCCTGAAAGTTATTTTTTCTTGTAAAAGCTATAAGCTTTCACCCAATTATACATTAATTTTATTGTTGTCATTAAATACAATGCCTGGCAATTTAAAACTAAGAATATTAATACAACTATATCCTAGGAAATCATTGAATTGTAATACAACAGCTTTTTCAGAAAATTAAATTCCTATCAAATGAGAATCAGTTGGAATAACCAAATGCTTAAGTGCTCTTGATTAATATTTAAGAATCTCTGTGAATACATTTGCAAATGTGTGTACTATGAAAACAGTATATGAAATCAACTGTGATTTGAAATGAGGATTTCAGGAGGAACATTTACATGGCTTCATTTTTACCTTATATTGCACAAGAAGGTCTTAGCTTTTCAATCAAATGTAAAACTCAGATTATTAGAACTATGTAATAAAACTTAATTCGACAAATTCTTTTGCATATCTGCTATGTCTAATTTAATTATAATTTCTATGTATTTTTAATGAATTGTTATAAGCACACAGCAGACATTTGTTCAGTTATTTTAGTGCAGGGATTTCTGGGAATTATGGAAATTAATAAAACATGGCTTCTGGCATTAAAGCTGTTGCAATCTTACAGAAAAGAGATAAGACATATGTAAAAATAACCATTTACTCATTCAAAAAATCTTACAGTGTACTTGCTGTATGCTTGGCATTGTCTGTGAGCTGGGCTGAGGGAATTAATAGTATATAGCATAAGCTTGCTTTTATAGGACCTAACATAGATAAAGCTGAGTGAAAAAAAGTCTGAGGAGAAGTAACAAAATAGAAAAGACCAATTAATTTTAGAAATTTAGAGTAAGAGTTGGGTTAGAAAAGCATCATGGCAGAAGAAGTCAATGAATTGAATGAGGAAGATGGTAGTGTTCAACCTGCAAGCATTGCAAGGACATTCCTGAAAATGAGAGAAGAATAGAACAAGTATGTAGAACAGAGAAAGGTATATTTAGAATATCTAAAGTATAGTTCATCTTTTTAGTCATTGAATAGTTTCCCATTCTGTATATGTACTGAATCTTACCCCAGCCACCTATTGTTGGCATTTGGTTGAATGAGATCATATATAGTGTTCTGTTTAATTCTTTTGCATGTGGCTTTCCAAACATTTATTGAAGAGGCTGTCCTCTCCTGCACTGTATATTCTTGTCTCTTTTGTCATAAATTAATGGTCATATATGTGTGAATTTATTTCTGCAAATTATTCTGTTCCATTGAGCTCTATCTCAATTTTTATGTAAAGCTTTGCTGTTTTAAAAAATATAGTTTTTTGTGCTCTTCCTGGTGGTGCAGTGGGTTGAAGCATTGCATATGAAGCTTTCAGAAGTCACTGCAGCACAAGTTCTATCCCCAGCCCTGGAGCTGACCCACATGGTGTGGCAGACCTCT
The DNA here is from genome assembly GCF_000260355.1 of Condylura cristata. Lineage (NCBI taxonomy): Eukaryota > Metazoa > Chordata > Mammalia > Eulipotyphla > Talpidae > Condylura > Condylura cristata. The sequence goes on from NW_004567119.1 coordinate 32,417,399, forward strand.
CCTGACCCACCCGCTGCTCCCCTCAGCAATGTACTTCCTTGATCTGCCTATTCTGCTTCCCGCTCTGTCTCTGGTGAATCCTCTCACCCACCACAGCTTTGACCTGTACCCCAGTTCTGTAAGCATAAATAAATAAATCTTTAAAAAAATAAAAAAAATAGTTTGTATTATAATTTGAAGTCAGGGTGCTTAGTACATCTGCCTTTGTTCTTTCTTAGGATTGCTTTGGCTACTTGCAGTCTCTGTGCAAACAGAGTGTTTTTGCTGCTTTGAAAAAATGTTTCCTAAAATCTCCCAAGCAGATAATTTACCTAAATGATTCAAAGAAATAATATACAGAAAAATTTCAATCATGACATAATAGAGTTCAGCCCCTGATAACTCTAAGATTTAATAGTTTGTGAATTATATCTGCAGGAAAAAAGGCTGTGTATCTAAATATAATATTCTTTAAAATTTTAATGTATATAGAGGCCTTTAGGATCTTTTTTTATAAAGTACCTATTTAAGGGAAATGACCTTTTTAGTGTATTTTGGGTTTCTAGTTGAAAATTTGAAAATAAAAGAAGAATGGTGCCAGCTTAGGGGAAAGAGGCATTGCACAGAGCTTCCTGAGTGGGGCTAGTATCTATCTTTTTGAACTTGAGAAATTTTATCAGGCATTCAAAACAAAATGCATATGTAATGTGTTGTATTGTAGGCTAGGCACACATCAAGAAATTCTCACATTTACATGATAGGGGAGAAAGAAGACATACGCATAAATGGATCTCTTAGGCCATTGCTACCCATGAGTTCCAACTAGTGATTATATTATCAGTTTATCCCTCAAATAGTGATGATTACAATACTGCTTCTACAGGAATACCTTTGTGTGTTTCCTTTCATAGGAGAGTGGAAACAAATCCAGAAAGCTCTGTTTGCATTGGATTACATAGACTGTCACTGACAGCTTTTTACAAAACCAGCTACTTGCTACTTTCTCTTACTTAGAATAGATTGTCCAAGATTGCGTTATTAAACTGCATTCAAACAGAGGAATCCCTTGGTTTCTCAGGTTTTTTTTGCTGTTGTCATTTGTATGCTTTAACATAAATTTTACCATCTGAATAAATATTTTTTGTATTTTCATAGTGCTACACACACAGTATATTCTAAGTAAATACTTACTAACTCTCCAGTTTTATAATCCATAGTTCTGCTATTACTATATACATTAGGTCTATGTGTTCACATGTTTACTCAGTAGAAATTGTTAGTAATTATTATTTAGTAGTTAGTAGTAATTATTATTGTTAGTTTTTAATATATGTCAGATAGAAATCAAAACAATTGCATATACATGCTTCCATACTTTTGTGCTCAAACGTATCTGTGACAGCAATCGTAAGAACCTATCATACATGTAATGTATAATACACAAAAGTATTTTTTTGTAAGATTTATTTATTTATTCATTACAGAACTGGGGTATAGGCCAGAGGTGCAGTGGTGGTGAGAGGATTCACCAGAGACAGTGTGGAGAAGCACAGGCCGACTGATGAAAGATACTGCTGAGGAGAGCAGTGGGCGGGGTCAGGAGAGGTCTGCTGTCATATGGGTCACCCCTGGGGCGGGTTGGAATCGAACTCCTGCTGAAGTGGCTTTAGCTTTAGTGCTGTGCTTTAACCCACTGCGCCAGTAGGGAGAGTCCCACACAGAAGAATTTTTAATGTGTCCTAAGTTTTTGGGAAGTATGTAGTTTATATCTATGTCCATCAAGATGGCAGTGTCATTACTCAAAATGCAGAGTATCAGGGAGGAGAATTTCCTTAATTCTGATGGACAAGAAAATGTGATTAGTGACTCCTGTAATTGTTTGGAATTGCGAGGGACTGCCTTATCATCCTGAGTCTGTGTTAGTGGAGTATAGGAGAATAGGCAGAGGCTTACATGTTTCTTACATTGAGTGTGTTTTTAAACAAGGATCATGTCTTTTTATATACCTGCAACTCTTTTTTTTTTAAAGATTTATTTATTTATTCATACAGAACTGGGGTACAGGCCAGAGATGCGGAGGGTGAGAGGATTCACCAGAGACAGAGCGGGGTGCAGAACAGGCAGATCGACGAAGTACACTGCTGAGGGGAGCAGCGGGCGGGTCAGGAGAGGTCTGCCACGCCATGTGGTCTCCTCCGGGGGCAGGCGGGAATCGAACTCATGTGGAAGTGGCTTAAGCTTCTTTGTGCAGGGCTTTAACCCGCTGCGCCACCAGGGAGGGCCTATACCTGCAACTCTTAACAGTTACGGTGGATTCAGTTTTGACCAACACAGAAAACCAAGTTCCTGATCCTTGTGGCACCCCAATCTTATGGATGCAAGACTGGAACCCTGCACTAGTAACAGCTAGGCAGCTGGTATACTTCAAACTTGGAGCAAAGAAGAGATCTTGGAATAAGTGGCATTTAGCTTGAACATATACTTAATATTTCAGAGAAAAAAGATCTGAAGGCTTTGTTAAAAACTCACTTTGAGAACCTCAGTCAGGAGGATTAGCATGTTGTATGTAATGCCACAGGTTCCTTAAGTGGTAGGCATTTTCTCAGTGATCTATATCATTTAGGTCATTTATACTTCACAACAATGTTCTGTAGTACATCTAATTATTCAAGTTTATAAACAATAAACTGCAAGAGGTTGAGTGATTTGCCCAAATAATAATCACTCAGTAGAAAAGCCAGGGCTCAAAACTGTCTGTCCAACTGTGGGCACAAGTGTGTACAGACAGGGGAACATCTAAAGAATTATATGTCTCACCTTAGAGTCAGTTGGTTAAGTTCAGAATTTTAATAACACATGTATAAAACTAGAAGAAGGCAAGGTAATAAGGAGTAACATATAGAAGCATGAACTTTTTAGGATCTCCAGATCTGAAAAACCCTTTTCAAAAATCCTAAAACAGAATAAGCAGAAATGTATAGAAAAGGAGATGACTTAAGAACCACTAGAATGTAGTAAACATAGATGCAAACCAATGTTACTTCAATAAAACATTTAAAGAAACACATAAAAATATTCACTGCAGAATCAATCTAGAATGGAAGCTGGTGTGCAGGATGTAGTAACAGTGGACACTACAATCTTAGGTCAGCCCAGAACCAGTAAGTTCTTTCTCATTTTTTTTTAAATTCTTCAATTGTTTATTATTATTTTTGTGTGAAAGAACTGGAGTTTAGGTGAGAGGGATGTGTGTGTGTGTGTGTGTGTGTGTGTGTGTGTGTGTGTGAGAGAGAGAGAGAGAGAGAGAGAGAGAGAAAGAGAGAATTGACTCACCAGACACATAGTGGGGAACAGAACAGGCAGATTTACTAAAATACTCTGCTGAAGGGAGCAGTGGGTCAGACAGGAGGGGTCTGCTGTCCTTGTGGGTCAGCTCCCTGGCTGGGGATTGAAAGTGGGCGGTCACAGTGATAGTTTTGAGACTTAACCCCTTTGCCACCAGGGAGGACCAGTAAGTTCTTTTTTGATTGTCTTGTGGGCAAAATGGAGATTTTTGATTGGACAGCTAAAAATCATTGAGAATGGATAATACTTTGATATAAAAATGGATGGCATTTTCTAGATTTGTCCCACTGGGACCTCTTGGTTCTATACTGGTCAGCTTTTCACAGATGTTCATATATTAAAAAATGCATGATCTGGCAGCCTCTTTCTTGTACTAGAATTTATTGTGTCAACGTATCTTGAAATGAGTGAAGGATATTAATAAGCTTTGAAAATAATTTCTTTGCTTATAAAGAATCATTTGCTATAATGCAACAAGAATATAGGAGACATACTTATAAAACACCCATGGGTGACACATCTTGGAGACAGAGAGCAGCTTGATATAACACTGAATGAATGAGGCATCAAAGATGTCACAATAGTAATAGTTTGGTTGGAAATCAACAAAGATTTTTGGAATATAAAATGGAGGAAATTTTTTTGGCAGTATTTTATTTGAATTATCTTTGAGGCTTAGTTGATAAACTAAAAGTCTTTGAATGACTATTATAGGAACAGTTTTCTCAAATGAATATGATTTCTTATTTACTTAATAAAGAGTAAAGGACATAGATCAATGCAGGTAATTGATCTACTATGCCAGAAACCACAGGGATTACAGTTATGGTCCTGTGTCCCCAGCAAAGTTTTCTGCTTTGAGGGAAAGATTTATACACCCAAAGGATATAAACTCGAGTTTGTAAAGGAGTCTACTCTTGCTGAGTTTAGGCTTTTTTGAATCTTCCTTGGATTATGCCACAGTTTTATTCCCACCTCCCTGCCTAGAGTTTTGGCTTCTTTAATCCATTTTTAAGAATAAACTCTTATTTTTTAGTGCTGTTTTAGGTCAGCAGTAAAATTGAGCAGCAAGTTTGGAGAATCCCAGCATACTCCTTCCTCTCACATGCATAACCTCCCCCTTTAACCATCCTCAACATGGGTGACACTTTTATTGTAATCAATACTAAAGTGTTAACTGATATTGATACTTCACTGTCACCCAAAGTCCATCGTGCACATTGGGGTCCACTTTTGGTGGAACAGAGTCTATAGGTTTTGACAAATGGATATTAACATATGTTTACTACGACAGCATCATAAAATTTCATTGTCTTAAATATTCTCTGTGCTCTGTTTAGTCACCTCACCCTTTCCCTAACTAAATGGTCACTTCTTTATCATGTCATAGTTTTGTCTTTCCCCAAACCAATCCAATTCTTATACTTGAGCCAGAATGCACTTTCTAAGGTGACAGCCACCTCTTGCAGGCTTTCCTCTGGCTCCTCTCTTCTTAGGATCAGGTATGGACACTGTACTGATGTGGCAGTGAAAGAGCAGAGGACAGTGGGAGGAGGTGGGAGGGGAGAGGGGAATGTGTGTGTATGTAGACAGTAACCAAACAATGAAACTAACAGATAAAATGAGCAGTGTGGCTGTAAACACACTGTTGATGCATCCCCACAGCAGTGGGGTAGGGAGTGAATGGGCAGGGGAGACTTCTCTGGGGTGGAAGGGAATGGTGAGAAGTTACTTGCAAAGATCTTGGGAGACACCCACTGAGGCAGGTATCCTGAAGGGAGCTCAGTAGAGATGGTAGGCATTTGAAATAGCTGTATGGAAGAGAAAGAAGGAATGAGCATTGTTCATTTTGTACTTATGGTATTAGCTTACTGTTGAAGATATTAGAAATTATCCCTATTTATCAAATGAAAGGAAAAGAAAGTCATAGTAATTGTCCAGGTTTTCAAAGGCAGCAACCTGGGAACTGGGATCTGAACTCGGTTGTATCTTATTTCAGCCACCCACCCTCCTTTATGGAGTTTCCATAGTAAAAGAATTCGGGGTGTTCCCTTCTGCTTATTTGCAATTGTTCTTTATTTACTTTTACTTTTATAGCATTTAGTTCTTTTTATATGTATGATGTCATTCTGCTTTATAAACTGTCAGGAGTCACCAACCATTTCAATCTTAAATTCCCCACTGTACTTAGTCATGTTTAAGTATAAACCCATCAGGCCTGAGTTTCAGTGATAAGTAAAAAAGGAGTTAGTGTGCTGCTCGGCAGACCCTGCTATGATAAGGGAGCCGCTTTGGACTATGAGATAATGGCTGGTTATATGTATTCCTGGTGTTTGTAGTTGAATTTTCTTGAAGCAAGGAGTTTAGCAATGTATATCAAACAGAGCAGAAGTCTTACTTTTAAAGGAGAATTCTATACTTCTTGGGCAAAATGACCCCATTTATGTTTTTTTTTTTTAAGATGCCTATGATAAGCAGGAGTATAATGGACCAGGTGAGAAAATAACAAAAATAATGAACAACCATATACCAGAGACATTTTGCGGGGGTGGAGTGGGGAATGAGATCAAAAACAGGGGGGTTGGGGGAGTGGGGAGGGAAATGCATGGGAATATGGTGATGGCACACGGGTGACTTGGTGATGGGAAACCCCCGGGGATTACAATTGAGATGGAAAAGAAAATGTACAAAATGATGTAAAAATAAACTTTTGTAAAAAAAAAAAAAGATGCCTTTGATAGCCTGAGATAGGGTTATCCCAATATAAAAGCATAAAATATGGAAGTGATGAAGATTTCCTTGCCTCAGAAACTTCTGAGGTGGCAATTACATTTTGGCCAGGGGAGAATTAACACACAACATCACACCTTCCAGTTGTATTCACCATGATTCTTTTTTTAAAGAAAATTCCCTGTTTGCTCTCATTGAACACTGCACATTCCAGTTTAGATACAGTTGTTGGCACAAATATTTTGCTTTTGCACAAAGCCTGTTTATTTTGGTTTTGCTAAATAATGAATACGATGTTTTTTTCTGAGGGGCAGGAGTTATTTGAGTTGTTCTGTATTACATTTAATCATGCCCTATCAGTTTCTGCCTGGGCTGAGGTCTGGCTTTGGCAGATGCATGCAGGTGGGCTGAGGATTGGAATGGTGGGCATTTTGACTGAGAAAATTTGCTGGGGATGAAGTGAACCTTCTGTTTTGGAAGTTCAGTGGCCAGCTGGTGGACTATGCTAATAATTAAAGGAAGCCCTATAAAGGTTCTCTAGAGACACAGTAGGGAAAATTAAAAAGGAGGGGAGGGGAAGGGAAAGGAGGGCGCAGTGGGTTATAGCACAGCACTAAGAAGCTAAAGCCACTTCAGTGCGATTTCAATCCCTGCCCCAGAGGTGACCCACATGGTGTGGCAGACCTCTCCTGACCCGCCTGTTGCTCCCCTCAGCAGGGTACTTAGTCAGTCTGCCTTTTCTGCTCCACACTGTGTCTCTGGTGAACCCTTTCACCACTCTTGCACCTCTGGCCTGTACCCCAGTTCTGTATGCATAAACAAACAAAAAAAATCTAAAAAAAAAAAAGTAGGGGAGATAATACAAAGTGAAAGGGCAGGATGGTAGCTGGCGCAGTCAGCTTCAAATGCAGACACAACAGGAGGGTAAAACAGGAAAGCCCCATGCAGGAGGTCAGCCCAGAGGGTCAAATTGTGGAAGCCCAGAGCCTTGGGGAAAGAAGCTGGAAAACAGCTTGAGTCACGTAAACAGGCAGGGTGCAGTGGACCCTCTGAGCCAGCGCAGCTCCAGCCCACTGATGGGTAGCAGAGCAGGGATTAAAGAATGTAGGAGGGGCTAGGTATGTGACCAGTCTGTTTCTTGTCTTTGAACCTCTTCTTGGTAACTTCTCTGGCAACAGAAGCAAAACCTTTCAGTGTTTCTATTAATAAATTCAGTTTCAAGGGCAACTGTTAAAGAACCCAGGGAAGATGGGCTGTTTCTAAATGAGTCACCCCATGTGGGGTCACTTCAGTTACAGATTAACCCCCACGCCCTGAGTTTTCTGCTTTTCCATTTCCTCCCTTGCCTTTAGGAAGGCCATTTGCATTTTGTCAGATGGTGTATTGTCAGCCTGCAAAATGCGATGGAGAACAGACTGGCTTTTGATTTGACTGCTATAGCTCTTGTTACTTAAAGTAAAGTACCACAGCATTATTAGTTAGTCAGATTGATAGATGGACTGAATGTTCCCAGAATTGGGAGAGGGGGTGAGGTGAGAAGTGGTTCGTGCTTGGAGCTGATTGCTCTCAAATAGTTATTTATTTTCTCAAGTTTTGTTTTGTTTTGTTTTGTTTTGTTTTGTTTTTCTGTAGTAATAACCACAAGGCATGCAATCTGTTGGCATCACATTTCATTACCTTGCAGATTTTAAGTGCTCCTGTAGTCTCATATATAAATCACTTATGCTTTTGTATGACATTTACTGTTTTCAAATTCAACATAAGTTGCTGCGTGACAATGTAATTGACAAGCCTACATTATCCTGGCAAATGACTGCAATAGATACTGGTGTTCTTCTGTGTGCCTATTTCCAATCACTCAGTGGCTTTGACAGGGAGGTTCCACAAACAACAGTAATCACCATTGTTCAGAGCCAGCATCAAACAGGGAGATTCTCCAGCTTGTTCTTGAATAGGCCAAATGCCAATCTGATGAAAGTCACTTGGCATCTTATTTAATAAGGGAGAAATGACTGCCTGAGCCAGATGGGGTTTTATTTCAGTGTAGATGGTTTCATGCTGTTTTGTGTAGCTTTGGATTCTTATGTTTTGTCTTGTCCAGGTGTGCTTTCCCTCTTGTTGTTCCACATTCCCTTCCACCTGGCATCACACACAGAAGTGCCCTGGTGTCACCTCCTGGAGCTGGGGCGCCATTGCTGTGATGGTTTAAGGAAGAGTCTTTGCACAGACCAGTGGGAGAGTAATGCAATTATTTTCTCTCCTAAAGAGTGCAACCACAGGTGTGTAGACTTCCCTATCATTCTCTGCCTTGCCAGGTCTAGGGAATAAAACCATGTCATTTCAATAACTAGACCTAGGGTTGCTTTAGAGACATAACCTGTTATGTTAAGGGTGATATCAAGGCAGGCTGCTGGGTTGGGTGGGGAAGGTGCTGGATGTTCATGATCTGCAACAGTGAGATGGTTAGCTGCTCTGCAGGAGGCAAGAGGAATATGAGGAAGTGCTTAGGATGTGCAGGAAGTTATCCCTGAGGGCCTCCTTCTCTTCACGGCTGTATGAGCTAGCTGTGAAGTGTACAGTGCAAGGTAAACAACTGTATGTATCATGGAGGGTTCTTTGCAACCATCAAATGAGTTCCTGATAAAGTTTTTGGGAGGTACTTACAGACCAGGAGGAATACTTGAGAAAAGGATTTACTCTTTGACTTTCAGTTTTTAGCAGGGATGTGATAAAAACACTAATACTTTTGGTCAAAATCTGCTCTGGAGCCACAAAGGACTTGGTGGAGGACTGTGGGTGCCCAGGTGGTTGGGGAGGTGGGGTGAGAACATATACCTGAATCACATACAATGTTGTAAATGTTGCCTCAAAAAATTCAAAAACAAACATGAACCTCTAAATATGCCCAATATACATTCTTATACTGCTGGCATTTTGGGGTAGCAAGCAGATTAATGGTGGCTCTACCATGAGGTGAGGCAGTCCACTTGAAGAAACTATGTACCATGTGTCAGGATGTCCTGAAAATGAACTGATAGAGGCCAGAAATGACAAGGAGAAAAGTAAAATTTCCAGAGAGACTGAGGCCCACTAGTTTTGCTGTAGTAGCAAGACAAATGTGTATATTGCCTCATTCATTCAAACTCAAAGGCAAGACAACCCTGGGTAACAGCTCAGCTTTTTGGTTATTCTCCTTGACTCATTCTGTCTATTTGTAGCAAGACCCTGACTTCACATAATAATTTAAGTGCTATTTACTCTCCATTGTGGTTCAAAGGCATGTGGGCATACAAGATAAAGGTGGTGGTTGGCAGGTCAGATGAAGTGCTGGCCTGAGTGTGCCTGATAACTGGAGCACCAGTTAGCACATCGAGGACACACCAGCCTGCTCAAGAGGGTCTTGTTTGAAGGTGGTAAGCCTATCTTTTGCTTTGAATGCAGCATTCTTTGCTGAGTTTAACCAAGCAATCACCATTGTTCCTTGATACCTTTTGGAAAGTATAATGTGTTTGCTCACAGATCTTTTTCTCTTTTCTGGAGACCAGGCAGAAGTTCATAGTATGCAGGACCAGGAAATGTCCATTCCACCCGAGTCTGAGAATCTGTATCTGAATGAACTTTTCTCCTAGGAGGCAGCTCAGTTTTCACATAAATGTTTTATGTGTCCTGGTCTGTCTACTTTAGTATGTAGGAGGCAAAAGTTCCACAATCATTCAACAAACACTGAGCATCTCTCCAGTGTACTGGTTTGTTTTTCGTGTTGTGGGGCTTCAGTTATGAATCACCTCAAGACCCTGACTTCCAAGAAATTTTGAGTGAAAATAATTTAACCAAAAAGTCATTTTCTAGTTCTTTAAAGTTTTGATCTTCTTGTTCTTTTGCATTCCAAAACAACTCATTTCGCCATGAGATTGCTGCAGTGAAAGAGCTTGACTTTACCTATTTTCCTCAAGGATAGTAATTCATGAAAGTTTAATAGGTGTTTGTTGAATAAGGTAACTAAAGTCAAGTTATGGAAGAAGTATTAATGACATAACAATACCCACAGATGGTTAGGTTTTTTTTTAAAAGTAACTTAGGTTATGCAGCACAAAAGTTGTTTTAAAAGTTTTTACATGGGGCCCTCCCTGGTGGCGCAGCAGGTTAAAGCACTGCACTAAGAAGCTAAAGCCACTTCCGCATGAGTTCGATTCCCGCCTGCCCTGGAGGAGACCACATGGCGCGGCAGACCTCTCCTGACCCGCCCACTGCTCCCCTCAGCAGTGTACTTCGTGGATCTGCCTGTTCTGCTCCCCGCTCTGTCTCTGGTGAAGCCTCTCACCGCCCCTGAGCCTCTGGCCTGTACCCCAGTTCTGTATGCACAAATAAATCTTTAAAAAAAAAAGTTTTTATATGAATGAATAGAAAACCTATAAATATGCAATGCTGAAGTTTTCACAGTGGCTCTCTCATTGATAATAAATTATCAGTTTTATTTTCTTCTTTTAGCTAATATATTTTCACATTTATTTTGTAGAAGTACAGCTTTTATAAAAGGAGGAAAAGCTTGTATAAGCTATGGCAGTCAAATATGCCCCAAACTCCATATTTATATTTTATCACATTTTGCTTCATCTTTCCCAGCTTAATTCACAATCATTTATCGGAGAGTGGCAGTTCTTATACTATCTCAATTCAGATATATCACAGAACAGGACTTGGCCATGTCACAGATGACTAGGAGGAGGGATGACATACCCATAGGGGAGGGGAAGTGAAATAGAGGGCTGATGTGATCTTAGAGGTCAGAAACAAACCGAGGGATTAGGAAGCTGATCTAAAAGGACCTAAGTCTGCATTGGACTTGTGATATTTTCCTGCCAGGAGCTTTTCCGGTATCTGGCCCTTACCTGCCCTCTTAGAACTTACCTTTCAGTGCACAGACGATAAGCAAGTACAGGAAAAAAGTGGATCCAGGAAAGGAACTCATAGGTGAATTAGGAAGAACCTCCACTAGTGGGTGACATTTGAGTAATGACCCAAATGACTTGAAGGAACAGTTCCTACTAGGATCTCAGGGAACACTGTCTTAGGAGGGAGCACTGCACACTTATAGGGCCTGAGCATGTGCACGCACATGAGACGGGTGGGAGCTTAATGGGTGGGAGGTTGGGAGGAAAGTAGGCTGGGGCTGCACACACAGGTCGTATAGGTCTTGCTAAACAGTATGATTTTCCCCCTCAGTGTGATAGGTGTCAATGGGATTGTTTTACACACAGAAGTGACAGATGGACTTGGAACAATGACAAAAAAAAAAAAAAAGGTTAGACTGTCAAGATTACTATCTTATTTTTCCACTAACTTGCAGAAATGTCCTAGATTAATGATAGGGAAAGGAGGAGCCTAAAAAATGTTCTGTCAGTCTTTGATAACTGTACCTATTAAAATGGCATTGGGAAAATTTAAATTGATCAACCCTTTTAAGGGTTTCTTTACCCTGGGTTAGGTGGTCTGTGGTGAAAGTAAGGCTCTAAGTAATATCAGAAATGGAGCTGTAACAGGTACAGGTTTCATGGACTCCGCCCCCACTCCAGATACTGGAACTCCAAATCCCATCAGTACCAAGGAGAAGCATGTCAGGACATGAGGTCGGAGCTGAGCAACCAGAGTGGGATAAAACCGGACATGTGGGTTCTGGGGGGTGACCTGGTGGTTCGTGGCTGATCGTTTTGGCGCTCAATCGGTTTTCAGCGTGTTGGTGGAGTCCAAGTCAGCAGAAATGGTAGAACATCCTAGTTAACCTGTATTTCTCTTCCTCTTTCCCTGGGTTATTCCTTTACCTTTCTCCTTATAAATAAATCCATTATTTAACCTTTTTGAGTGTGTCCATAATACGATTGAATCGTAAGCGCACAGGTGAAGACCCACAGACAGGCAACCCAATTCACATTGGGGTACCCTGTAACACTTTGTATTTATCAGAAATTTTCAATTGTATTCTTTATGAATAAAGGAATTATATGCAAATAAGCTGCTAGAATCTTTTGTTAGCTAGTTATCTTACTAAGCAGCCCTGAAGATCTGCATATGCACATAAAGGCATGAAAGGCCTTTGCCCTAGTGTGTAATCCTTAGGAATAGAGTTACTCTGTGTGTGTGTGTGTGTGTGTGTATGACTTAGTTTAAGCAGGCTATGCTGCTAATTTTGGATTGCCCTTTTTGTAGCAAGAATAAAATGAGTCTAGGGAAAATTATTCCTCTGCCCTCAGAGGTTTATTAAATACTAATTTAAAGGTCTGTGGCATCTTTAGAAAATTAAATCTTCTGGTTATAAAACTTCCTGCTTTCCACTCCATTGTGGGTGGTTTTGAATAAAAGGAGCTGGCTGTTCTCAACTCTTTCTATATCAGGTTTTAATTGCCTAGATCAAGATTGCCAAATAGATTTCACTTTGTGTGCCAGACTTATCTACTGGTTGTACTTGCTGCAAATGATTACTGAGGTGGACTCTGTGCTGTGCCTGGTCAGTGGGTGAGAGTCCAGCGCTGTGTGAAGAACTAGATGTCCACACCCACCTCCTCTCTGAGCCTGGGCAGAGAGGGCATTGAGCGTCGCCTTCCCAATTCCGAGCTTACTGAAGCTTGTGTTTCCAGGTAGCATGTAACCTGGGAGTAGGCCACCTGTTACTAGGCGCCCCCCCCACCTCTCCCCCTCCCCCACGTTTGCATTTTAGAAACAGGTAATCATAATGTGGCTGGTCTGGAGCATGGCACCGTCAATCAGAAAAACTTTCTTGGGGCCTTGAACTGAGAGCAGGCATTCTTAGCCCTGATTTTAAAACAAAAGCTTCAGACAGATCTGCTGTAGCTTTGCCTAGGTACTGTAGTAGGCAGAGTAACACTGACCCTCAGCCTCCTTCTCCTTCCCCCCAAGATTTCCACATCCTAATCCCTGGAACATGTGAGTATGTTAGGTCACAAGGCAAGGAGTGGCTAATTAAGATCGCTAATCAAATAATTTTGATTTGGAAGATTATCCTGGATTACCTGCAGAGGCTCAATAGAATCACAAAGGTCCTTGTAAGTGAAAAAAAGGAGGCAGAAGAAAGAAAACAAGAGAAAGCAGCCAGAGACTGACTGCTGTTGCTGGTTTTGAGAATGAAGGGATCTGAGAAATATAGGTAGACTCCGGAAGCCAGAAATGGATTCCCTTCAGCATCCAGAAGGGACAGCAGTGCTGACATCATTTTTAAAATATTGCACCAACATTGATTTAACATTTTTGCTGGTATTTTGGAAATAGAGCATCCCTTTCCTCCTCCCTTTCCCAAAGGGTATTGCACCATTGAGTGCTGATCTTAATTCTGGCTCAGTGAGACCCATATCCAGCATGTCATGCTAAGTTAATAAGTTTGTATTGGTTTTGCCACTAGATTTGTGGTCATTTGTTACGGGAAGAAAAGGAAACCGATGCAGGTGTCTAGAGATTAAGGAAGTTGCATTCTAGCTTATTTTATTTTTGCTTTTGGTGATTTGTTTGTTGTCTTACATTTAAAAATAGACTTTATTAACATGTAAGGATATGACTTGCTAAGTTTCAAAATTTTAAATTATTTTGACTGAAAAATAGAGGATTTATGTGGGGGGTGGTGAGGGCTGTGCTTCAGAGAAAAATTACCCAGTACTCAAGTGGGAAGCCAGGAGCTACTGCTGACCTGGGACTATTCAGTGCTCTTGAACATGGCACTTAGCCGTGGAGATTTACAACTTGCCATTTTACCTGACCCAAGACTAATTTTTTTTTTCAGCAGCAGGGCAAACTAGGTATCAGCTTTCAGGCAGCTTTGTAGGGGCTTGGTGCCCGCAGGTTTTGCTTTTGTGGCCCTTCCTTTGAAGCATCTTCGGCTCTCTTGTACACCAAGGTTTATTCTTCTGTGGAGGGTTTATCAGATCACCAAGTAAGACAAAGATCCAAAGAAGAAGATCTCATTTCCTCTTTAATGCCTGAAATACAGACAGCTTACTTTCCACAGAGAGTGTGGCACCCACACTGTTTCTTAGGTTCTTGATTCCATAACCTTGAATTTCCTCTATATATTTCTATTTGTTATCCCTTCTCACCAATGTTGTGTTGTCTTTTAAATATATCTTTTTAAGTGCTTTTTATAAAAAGATTTTGTTTATTTTTTGCATGAAAGAACTGGGTAGCAGGCCACAGGTCTGGTGCAGGGTTTGTGTGTGTGTATGTGAGGATTTACCAGGGACAGAGTGGGGAGCAGAACAGGTGAATCAACTTAAATTTAAATGTATTACAGAGGGGAGCAGTAGGCAAGATGGGAGAGATCTGCTGTGCCATGTGGGTCAGCTCCTGACTAGGATTTGAAGTCAAGCCTCTAAGGCCCTCGAGGTGGTAGTGCTGAGACTTCTAGCTCTCCAGGAAACCTTATCTCTCCTACTGGTGGCTTCTTCCCCTCATGTGATGCATTCTCAATGGCTTCCAACAACCAGAAAACCAAGCAACTCATCTCCCTTGACTTGTCTTTCTGTGCTGCGTGCTCTTCCCAGCTTTCTGAACACCTTCTCCCAAAACCACCATGTTAGCACACCCTGCCTTGAGGTTCTCATATGAATTTAGAATCATAAAGACAGTCAGCACTGGGAGCTTCTACTTTTCCACCTTCCATTCACTTATTCACTTCTCAACTCACAGAAACTGGACATTTTCTCCTAACAGTGCACTGAAGCTGCCTTTACTCATGTCTGATGGCTTTCCACAGATAGATTCTCTATCAGTCAGAAATTTATAGTTCCTATCTTACCTGTCCTTTCTCTAGCATTGCTGTTGCTAGCAACTCCTTTCTGTAAGCTTGCTTCTCTCCTGGATTTTAAGCTAAACCACTCTCCACCATTTTCCCTGGGTTCTCTCTGAATTCCTCTGTAGAGGGCTATTCTTCCATCCCCAACTTTTGAAATGTTGTCCCCCAAGTTCCTGACCTTGGTGCTTTTCATTTACAAACACTTACATGCTAATGACCAAAATTGATTTTGCTGTGTGATCTTTATTTTCTAACTCCTAAGGGCAGTCTATCCCGCTCTCAACCCAGTAGGTCTGCTTGGCAGTCCCCTGAGCATCTCACTCCAGACTTGTCCCAAAGTTCAGTAGATAGTGAATGTCTGTCATGGGCCATGATAAACATAGTCCTTCTTCCATGGATTTTGTGGTCAGCATCTTATTAGCCAAAGGGGGTTTGTATTTCTTATATCAGAAAGATTGATCATGATTATCCCTCACTCAACCAAATGAAAAGCTTAGACTTTATACCACCCACAGCTCCTACACTTCCACTTGTTTCCAAGTATTGTTGTTTCTAGTTCTTCTTGACTTTTCCCTCCTATTAACTAGGCCTTTGTAGTGGGTCATTTTTCAGTTTATTATTTCTTATGAGGACAAAAATAGTGTCTCCTACCTGATTTTCCTTTATTTCTCATCCCTCTTTTACAAGGCTTTTCTACAATGCTGTTCTACATTGCTGTTATACTAACACTTGCTCCAAAACCATCACAGACTTTCTGTTACCTTAGCTGGGTAGCCAATCTACATTCACCTCTAGGTAATTGCTCTATTCCTTCAGTCTTATCTTTCTCTCATCCAGTGTATCACCCTTGATGTAAGTAACGGGTTTATTGAGTAATTACATCATGTTGTAGTATAAATATGTATTCTTGAATTTTACCTTATAACATACCCTGTCAGGTTTCCTTTTCCATTGGGTAATCATTCTTTCCAAATTTTCTCATGATTGCACAGCCATCTGGCAATCTTTATTACCCAGATTTAGTAATGAAAAATCAGTCTGATCTACTTAAATTTTTTTGCCTTGAAATAATTTCCAAATTTGTTTTAAACCTTTACTTCATTTTGGCAGGAGAAAGGTGTGGTCTGGTTTGGGAACATCTCTATATCTCTTCTCAGCACTGACATCTTTAGTATGGAGTACAGAGACTAGAGAAACAGATAAATCTCACTGAGGGTAATGTTGGTGGCTTTTGTTGATGTGGTTTCCATGTAGGTTCTACCTGGACCCACTTTCCTCAAGGATCTCCTCTACAGGATTAGCCATATCCTATTCAAGTACCAAAACACTTCCTTTCTGGGATTACCATTGTTTTGTCTTATGGCTACATGGCTTTATGACCTTGCTCCTTCTACTAGTCTCCATGTTCCTTCACAAGGAGCTACCAAAGTCCATGTTCCTCCTGTACAACCTCCCAATTTTGTGGAAATATTTTACACCTCCCTGGCCCCAACCCAGATTCTCCCAACCAACTGTATTAGTTACTTAAGGCTCTGCCAATGCAGGTGACTCCAACAGGCAATAGACCTGTTGTCAGAATTAATCATTTGTCTCTTTGTTCAAGTAACTGAAGGATTTGAGGGTATTTATGGCAAGCACAACTTTCTTCCTTTCAGAGGGATCCAGGAAGTGTAGAAAACATTCATCCTATACCAGATTCACAGGACTCTCCCAAGATCTGTCTCACAGTGTAAATGATGTTATCTGGGTGATCTAAAAATCAGTTACTACCTATTCAATGGTAGAGATGACTAGAGATAGAGGGTGGTGATGGTTGCAGAACATTGTGAAAGTACTTAATGACACAGAACAGTAGTTAGAATGGTGTGTTCTATATTTAAGTGTCTTTTACCTCATAAAAGAAGAAAGACATTTAAATGTGAGACACCAAGTGGATGGGGGTGGAGGGCAACTATGTTTAGCAGTTGAGGAGGGAGAACTCAGTTAAGGAGGGAGACCTCAGTTTTCCTTTCTTACAGGTTCCCCAAATGGGTTCTCTGGGAGCTCTGTTTAGTTAGCCTGGGGTGAAAGCATGCACCTCCTTTTCTCTGCAGAAGGAAAGGGAAGAAGTAATCATTTTTCTCCAGAGACACTACATGCTCTACAGGGTTATTGACTTATTTCTCCTCAGGCTTCCTTTTTGAAATGAAAAATGTTTTTTCATGGTTGGGGCTGTTGTGACCCGATTTTTCCCAGTAACCGCTCCTCTGAGAGGTCCATTGAGTAGATGGAATGGGACCCATGTAGAATGTGAGATACTGAGTATTTTCCTGCTCTACTTTGGGCATTTGCTTTCATTCCATAATAAGATATTTTTGCTTGACATTCTCTCAACATGACTTTGTGCTGAAATATTAAAGTATAAAAATGGGAAACGCCGTAATAGAAGTTGTGAGACATTAGCAAGACACAAAAACTTAAGGAATTGTCATATTTCTTTGCCCTTTCAAAATAGCATTTCATGTCTTTATTTAGAATTGAGAAGCACTGACAAGAGTTCCCCCATAATGTGTGTTTGTGGTTCTGATTTGTTTGTTTTCTATCCTCATCTGCCTTCATTTGATGTATGATAGACCTAAGGACCTAGGTTGAGACTGGAAGAACAATAGACATATAAGTCCAAAAAGCTCAGCTTAGATTCCACATGGGCGGGCATGCTGGAGTGTAGTGAGTGGTGTACTGATAAATAATTCTAGTTGAACACCTTGCTCCATAGCACACAGCAAGTTTATGGTGAGAAGATTCACCAGAGACAGAGTGGGGAGCAGAACAAGCAGATCTACTGAAGTACGCTGCTGAGGGGAGCAGTGTGCAACTCAGGAGAGGTCTGCTGTGCCCTGTGGGTCACCTCCCCTGCCTGGAATTGAACTTATGCTGCAGTTCCTTCAGATAGCTTCATAGTGCCATGCTTTAACTGATCACTCTACCAGAGAGGGCCCCTGATTGGGTTAATCTTTAAGTGCTGGTCATCATCTTTTTTATAAAGTCCAGTGATTTTTCTCTCTATATTCCCACCTCCAGTTTCATTCTTTGCTTGAGATATTGTGTTTGCCTACAGGTCTTCCATTCTAAATGATTTTTCTTCTCTAAGCTTCTATCAGATACACCCCATCACTTGTGCTTTAGGATCCTCATTCTTGCATATATTGGCTCAAAGAGACACTATTGAGACTGAAATTGAAGTAATTTTATAGTAACAGGATGGAGCAGGTAAGGAAGGTCCTAGAATAACTGACTTTGGCCTTAATGGGTCTTAACTGACTCTCATCTCAGTCTTTATCTATTAGGGAAGGTAGCCAGGGTCCCATCTGGACTGTAGCAGGCTCTATTTGCACATAGATACTGTCTCCCACAACTTAGATTAGGAGTGTTCTTGATTATAGAAAATGAGGCAGTAAGCATCAGTCAGGAAATATCCATGGAGCATGACATGATGGGAAGCTGTCAGTGCAGCCACTGCTTTGAAGTATCATGAACTCAAACTTGACTGTGCCTCATTGTGCTGCAGACCCAGCATGGCTCTAGTTTGACCATTTGGAAAAAGCAGTTATTCAGTGTCCTGCATGTGTTATGCCAGCTTTATGTCATTTTTAGAATATGGCTTTAGTTCTCTATTTTGAGAAGGAATTTTATTCAGTTTCCAGTTGGTCAGCATTACTGAGAGACACTTAATTTGTCAAAGGTTACTTATAGGGCAAGCGCAGTTGGGAGAGGGAGAGGCAGTGATTCCAATGCACAATGAATGCCATCCTTTCAGAAAGAAACAGTTTAGTTTTGACTCAAGATACCACCATATTCTGTTAGGAACAGTTGCCATTTCATACTTGGAGGGGATGTTTGGAATGATACTAGTCATCGTGTTAGAAGCCTGGTTGGTAGAAACCCTTGTATATTCTGAGGGGAGATACTATGTCCAAAGTGGGCAGTGTTTCAGCAGTATTCTTCCTGTAACTTCATATGCTGATTTTAACATTCAGCATGGTCTGTAGCCCACTTTTAGCATAGAACAGAATTGGATAAAAATGAATTTCTTTTTTTATACCCCAGTTTAAAATCGAGGTAGAAATATCATATTCAGAATATGTAAAATTTGATTAGTTCCAATAAAGGAACATTTCTTTGCAACCATCTTTATAACCAAGATATAGAACATTTCGTCACCCCAGAAAGTGCCCTCTTTCTATGTCTCCCCAAAAACATTGTTCTCTGTCACACTTTAGACTAGTTTTGCCTGCTCTAGAACTATTTATAAGTGTACTTAAAAAGTGTGTACTGTTTTAAATCTGACTTTTTTGCCTGACAAATATTTTTGAGATTCACCTTTATTATTACGTATATTAGTTGTTCTCTGAGCTTGTGGATCTGAAAGTTATTTTTTTAACCAAATATGAGAAATTTCAGCCAGTTCTAATTTTTCTCTATTCCATTTGCTCTTTTTTTGGAAACTCTAGCTTTTATGATGAGACTACTTGATATCGTCTCTCAGGTTGCTAAAGTTCTGCACATGTTTTTTTTTCTATTTGAGTATTTCTAAGTCCTTTTTTATTATAGTACTCATTTATACACACATGTTATTTACATCATTGTTCATTTTTATACATATTTGATTTCTCCTTGCGGTATAGTCCTGTAAAACCCCCACAAACAATTCACTCATGAACCACCATCATAGTCCCTTGTGCTCTTCCCACCCCTGTTTTGATCCCTCTCCCTCCCCCTTTCCTGCAGATTATCCCTGATTTATATTTGCCTGCTACTTTTGTTTTATTGTATTATTTATTATTTTTTGTGATCCCTTATTTGTTCTCCCTATTTGCCTCCTATAAGTGAAACCATCTGATACTTTTCTTTTTCCTTCTGACTTATTTCACTGAGCATAATGCCTTCTAGCTCTAACCTATCTCTATCCATGTTGCTGTGAAAGGCATGAGTTTATCTTTTTCGATTGCTGAGTAGTATTCCTTTGTGTGTATATATACCACATCTTCTTGACCCAGTTATCTGTTTTTGGGCATTTTGGTTATTGTCAGGTTTTCCCAATTGTAAATAGTGTTGTAATAAACATAAGGATACAGGGAGCCTTTAAAATTAATGTTTTTGTGTTTTGGGGTAGATTCCTGGGAGTGGAATTGCTGGCTCATATGATAGCTCCATTTTTAGTAGTTTGAGGAACCTTCCACTCATTCCACTCAGCTTTCCATAGTAGTTGGACCAGTTTTCATTCTCACCAACAGTGTCGGAGAGTCCCCTTTTCTCCACATCCTCACCAACATTTGCTGTTGCCTTTCTAAAAAAAAAAAAAAAGTGCCATTCTCAGGCCCTCCCTAGTGGTGTAGTAGATTAAAACACAGCAGTAAGAATCTAAAGCCATTTCAGCATGAGTTCTATCCCTGCCCCGGAGGTGACCCACATGCCACGGCAGACCTCTCATGACACGCCTGCTGCTCCCCTCAGCAGTGTATTTCATCAGTTTGCCTATTCTGCTTCCCCCTGTCTCTGGTGGATCCTGTCACCATCCCTGCATCTCTGGCCTGTACCTCAGTTCTGTATGCATGAATAAATAAATCTTTAAAATGTGCCATTCTCACTGGTGTGAGGTTTTATCTCATTATGGTTTGATTTGCATTTTCCTGATTATAAGTAATTTTTTTTCATTTTTTCAGATGTTTGTTGGTTATTTGTATTTCCTCTTCGGAGAAGTCTTTTAGCTCTTTTGCCCATTTTTTAGTGGGTTGTTTATTTTTGTTGATTTGTGTGAGCTGCTCACTTTGTCCAGTTCTTTCCCTCCCCTTTCTTGGTATGGATTTCTATTCATGTCTTCATTTTTCTCAATTTTCATTTCTTATTTTCATGCAGTAAAAATTCTATTGCATATATGATTTTCAGTTCTGGACTTTTCACTTGGTTTTCTTTTTATATTGTCATTTCTCTGTTGAGGTAGCTAGACTTAAAAAAAAAACTAGGTTCTTCGACACATTTACGACAGCTTCTTTAAAGTTATAATTTACTAATTCCTATATGTGGACTCTCTCAGGGATTATTCTGTTGAATGAGTCTCCTCCCACTCTTGATGACGTGATGTCTTTGCATATTTTAAAAGTGTATAGTAATTTTGGTTATATAGGCAGTAATAGGTAATAATAGACACTGGGTTCTATTGTTTCCCCATTATGAGCATTACTTGGTCTAGTAGACAATTCAGTGACTGGCCAGCCACTTTGACCTTACAGATGCTTTGTTCCAACACATTGCTGGAAAGCCCTTAGTAACTTAGTGTCTTTAATTTTATAGGACTCAAACTCCAAACTTGGTCTTCCCCACTGCTGTGTAACCACTAAATTTTTTGCCCAGTAATGTCAGAACTGCAGTTGTTTCATCTTAAGTCTTTGGAATTGACATTGACTCTCCAAAGGTCATGGCTTATCAAAGAACTTAATATTTGTATGTAGATTTTGGGAACATTTTCCTTCTCTCTGAACTTCTACTCGCAAATTCTTGACAATCTGACTTTTCTGTTTTATCCCCTACCACTGATTTCTGTTTGAGTCCCTTTCACTCTGCATCTAATATGAACAGAGAAGAGCCCCCACAGGGAAAACCATGGAGATGTGAACCTCCCCCAGTGAATGTTGTTCAGTTGGTTTTAAGGATCTACTCTTCTATGATTTCTGCCTATTCGTGGCTGCTTTCTGGTGCCTTCAATAGGTTTATTTATAATTTGTTTGTGGAGGTTATAATTGTTATTTTCAGAGACTTCGTCAAAATAAACTCCCTTACTAACACTCAAACTTGACTTTAAAATGAGTTTCAAAATGAATAGTTTGTATTGTACATACAGTGAGGTAAGAAATTTGGGAAATGATTAGATTAATATTTACAAATATGTTTTTCTTTCTTTCTGGACTCTTATATTTCCTTTCCCAGGAGATTTATGTTTAATACATACTTTTTCCTGAATAGCTCAGCTTTTTGAGCCAGAAGGAGCTCCCCACCCCTACCCTCACTCCCGGCCCATGCAGTCCCAGCCTTTGCTTGGCACTTTTTCTGCTCATGCACTGTTTGTATCAAATTGTCACAATCAATTTACTTGTTTATGTCCCCTTCAGATTACGTAGGGGCTCGAGGACCTTTCCCTGCCTATGCCTAGCTCATTATTTGGCACATACTAGCACTTAACACATAATTATATAGATGAGTGAATAAATGAATGGAAGAATTAAACAAAAGAGAAATATTTGAAATGAAAATTTGGAAGACTTTTGTAAAGCTTCCTATTTTTAAGGAGTTCTTTAAATGGTGATTTTCCTGTTTTATCATAATTCATCAGCATTTTAAAGTAAGTAATTTCAACATGAATTAAATATTTGCATTAAAAGTATGTATGTGTAATTAAATATTTATGCATGTGTGTGTGTATATATATATAAATAATTAAATATGTATATGTACACACACATATGTATTTAATTTAAAAAATAGAGGAAGGATCAGGTTTACTATCTTAGGTTATAGAAGTTCAAAAATAGGTCGAGAAGGAATGGGGTAAGATTCAAACCTGAACTCATCTGTTTAAATTTCTCTTAAATCAAAACTTAGGACAGAACTATGGAAAAATACTAACACTAATGCACTGTATAAGAGCAGGCAGCAGTGGTTTTGGGCCACTTTATGTCAGATAGTTTACATTTTAGTCTATGATAAAAGCTCCATTTGCCAAGAAAGATAACCTGAATCAGCTCATACAGAAATTTCTGGTTAAGGTGATGTAAAAGCCAATGTTAATAAATGATCTGCTTTTTCTTTTTGGAATAAAGGTGATAGAGATAGTAAAAAGAAAGTTAAGGACAATCTCTTGACATGTCTGTTTGATCTCCATAAACTGAAGGGATTGAATTTAATTGTTTTGCTTTAGAGAGGTTAGTATGCTATTAATAAATCTAGTTATTTCCTCATCAATGCACATTTTTTATACACAGGCTACATGTTCAACATGATGGTAGGTTTTGGAAACACACCAATGTATAAGATATAGTCTGTTCTCACTAAAAACTCACAGGAAATAACAAATCTTGAAACATGTAAGTTATACACACATAAACACAGTGCCTCAAGACTCAAAGGACATAATGTTTAAGTTTGCTTGGGAAAAGGTAGGGAGTATACCCATGAAGAAGTGACTTATGAATTAGAACTTAAAAGCAAAGTCAATTCTTTTAATTTTATTTTTTTGGAAAAATCAGGTGATGGAGTCAGAAGTATAAAGAAGAAATGGAGTGTAGAGGAGAGAATGCCTTCCATTGAATGAACACTAGAGGGAAAAACTTGTCTTGGGGATAAAATGGTGATAGGTTAAGGTAAATGCAAATCAAACAGCTGAAAAATAAAACCAAAGTCCTCTAATACTTTCTAGTCTGATGCTTCATTTAGTGTGAGGTCCAGCGTTGAGCACTTGCATATCATTTTGTGGTAGTGCTATTAAACTCTTTATGACCAATAATTTAAAGACCAGTATGAATCAGCCTGTGCTATGAAGTGATGTGTAAAGATAAAACTGCAAATTTAAAGGATTTGTTCTACAGACATGTCTTAGTTGACAGCATAATCACTTTTTTTTTTTGAGTTTGAGCATACATACTTTCCCATCTCTTGATTACCCTACTACTTCACAATCTTGGGTTTTCTTGCTATCCCCTGAAAAGATTTTACTGTGGACCCTTAATCTGAAGATGGGTTTTGCAATCAAATGAAACAAAGACACAGTTTGAATAAACAGTTGCATTAAAGTTCATTTCAGAAGTTGCACTGTTTTGTGTTGTTATGTTTGACTCTAGGACAATTCTGCTACTTTGGAAAGTGTAACAAATGGTGTTGGCTTTAATGCATGGATTATTGGGCATTAGTTCAAATTATCTGGTCAGAGGATTCAAATGACAAGGGTATAGAAATTAGCTTGAGCCCATGCCTCCGAGTGACCTTGGAATGCATTTATTGAAGTTAGCAAAGAAATTGCATTGTCCAGAATGATGTTTACATGAGGGAAACCAGAGATAACTGAAGAACAACATAGCAGTTACTTCAAGGGAACTATTCTTGATGGGAGCAGAATGAAAAGAACTTCAGTTTCAAGTTCCTGGAACAGCATCTTCACAGGCGCCAAGGGGTAGTTCCACTGTGTCCCCAGTAGTTTTCCCCAGAAAGTTCCTTCTTGGTTTCTGTCATTTTCTCTCCTGAACTTACGACTGAACTCAGCCCCCAAGGCTGTCCTGCCCCTAGAAAACCCTAACCCCTGTTTGGGTGTAACTCCTTTGTATTCTCTTCTTCAGAACACCTGAGACACAGAGAAATATTAACAAGTAACACTGACGTATCAAGGGACCTATTATAAAAGGCTATTAAAAAAAAGACTTTTCTTTGAGATCAGTAAGTCTATTTCCTTACAAACTTCGGACCACTTGTTCTGTGAATTGACATATGAAAGACAGTTCTCTTTTCAGTAGATTTGCAGTCCTGATCACTGACATTTCCATTCACTATTGGTAGATTATTTAAGGCTTGGATGATTAGCTGTGCCTCCCTCCTCTCCATCCCCTCCCCAACCCCCTAACCCATCCATAACTGCCACTTTACATGCCCTCTTTTGAAGCTTTCTAAGTCAAACCCATCCATGGGATAGTACTTTACTCATTTTAAGATGATGATAGCTCCTCAATCACACAGCAGGGCAAGAACTCATGGAATAAGAAAAGGTCACATTTCGCAACAAACATCAGTAAAACTAACAGTAGCTAGCTGAGTGGGGTATGTTGTATTGCCATTACTGTAGCCAGCTGATCGTACTTGTTACATCAGCCAGAGAAAATCCACAGCTCTAGTGTGGCACAGAGGTCTACAGCGGCCCTGTGGTTACCCAAATCACTCTTGAGCCTGCAGGCACCTGCTGGGCTCTACTAGTTCTGCAGAGGGCACTGGGGACCCCTAAGTACTTGGTGTGTTAGTGTATTTGTGTGCACGTGTATGCCTTTATGTGGGAAAGCTAAGTAAACTCTTACCTTGAAAGCTGATGAACGATATCTGTTAGCATCCTTACCTGCCAGCTGCCCTATTATACATAATTTGGCCAATAAACCTCATAAGATGTAATTTTTTTTTGACAGGATGGCATTATATTTTAGTAAGTATAATGTTACTTTTGCATGGAAATAAATGTATTCGCTGAAATAAAGAAAAATTCTGATGTTGCTGCCTTTACTTAAAATATTTTAGAGACGTCATTATAGAAATTGTTTCCAAACATTTTAGCAAATTCTTTTGTCGTGTTATTAATAATGACAATTTTTCATCATTTATGGGTGGTTTGATTTTGGGAAACTGTTATTTGGTGCTAGCTCTGGTAAACAAAGTAAGTGTTCCTGCTAGGTAATACAATTTTGCAGAAAGAAGTAAAATTAGATGTGGTCATAAATAGTGAGTTCAAAAAAATGTTACTCAAATGGCTGCTTCATTTTTTTCATCATCTATAGGGCCAAAGAAGGAATGGCTGTGAACATCAGTATGTTATTGATAAATGCCTGACATTTTGTTTTGCAAACAGAAGGCTTTAACCCTTAAAGCCTCTCTCATGAAGTAGTGGGCAAAACCTTTTTTCTCTTCAAAGAGCATTACTGTAGCAGATACCCTGAAGTATTTTGTATCTTCCTTATTTAGTATATACTGCATGGCCCACAGTGATATAGTTAATAAACATTTTGAATTAACAAAATGTAAACATACTGACTTTTCTCGCCCATAAACATTGTCTTTACATTGGTAGAAGCGGTGCTAGCAGGATAAACTTTAGATAATTAAAATTGAAATTATATATATGATTAAGTAACGTAATTTTGCTTATGTTAGTATTTTTATTTTATTCTATTTTAAATATATTTTTATTGATTTATAACAATACATAATATTCAAGGATAAATCTTTACCTCCATGTGTATAGAAGCTCATCTCACCAACACCAAAGTTCCAATGCTATTTTTGCTATCAGATTGATGCACTGTAGGGTATCTCCTTGCCTGAAGGCACTATATATTTTCACAGAGACTAAGAGCTATTTTTTATTGTGACTTATTTGTTTGTTTCAGCTACTTATATTGTACATTTGAGAAAAATCATCTATTAGTTGTCTTTCACTGTCTTATTTTCATTTAAACACAATTACCTCAAGTTCTATTCATGCTGTTTATAAGAGGAAAGATTTCTTTATTGATGGCTGAGTAGTATTCCATTAAGTGTACGTGCCACAACGTCTTTATCCAGTCATAATTGTAAATACCTATCAGTGAGGTATTTAGGTTGTTTCCATCTTTGCTGTTTTTAATAATACTGCTGTTAACATAGAGATGAATGTGTCTCTTACCTTTAATGTTTTCATATTCTTTGGATAAATAGATATTGCTGAGTCATATAGTATTTGCATTTTTAGATTTTTTTTAATATAATGTCACCCATGTGCCATCACCTTAGTCCAGTGCTCTTCTCTCCCTGGCCCACATTTTTAGATTTTAAAGGAATCTTCATAAATTTTTCAATTTAGGCTGTACCAATTTGCATCCCTACTAATAGTGAAAAGGGTTTCTTTTTCTCCATACCTTTACCAATACATATTGCTTCCAGTTTTCTTGATATAAGCCATTCTCACAATTGAGAGGTGATATCTCATTGCAGTTTTAATTTATTATGAAATATGAAATTTATATTAAATTCAATTTATTATATATGTTAAAATCAATTTATTATTAAATTTATTTATAGTGAGTTTATTATTTAATTTGTTTACATTACTCAAAAAAGAAGTGAAGTTGAACTTTTTTGGCACTGTCTTTTAGCCATCTGTTGTGTGTTTTGGAGATGTGTCTATTCAAATTTTCTCCCCGTGTTTTGATTGGGTTGTTTGTTTTTTTTTGTTCTTGGTGAGTTAGTATTATATTGAAAAGTAACCTCTTGCTGGGCATATGACAAGCAAACATCTTCTTCCAGTAAGTAGGGTTTTTTTTTTCATTTTTGTGGTAGTTTCTTTTGTATGTCAAAGCTTTTTAGTTTGATATAGTTGCACTTATTCTTGCTTTTGTTTCCTTTACTGTTGGAGTTGAGTCCCCAAAGACAGCCTGTTGGTCAATTTCTAGGACTATAAGACATTTTAGAAGATAATAAAAAAGTTGTTTCATAATGGTCACATAGATGGATTATTTGGATTCCATTATGAAATCAGTAGACCAAAGGCAAGTATTCGTAGAAATTATGATATCCAAAAATGCTTCTGCTTCTTCTCTACTGAGCAGGCAGAGTGACCCTAAAAGAAGTTGGTCAGCAGCGGTCATTCTATGACCAGAGTGTCTACTGGCTTCCCTGCAATTCAAGATAGGCTCATTCCTAGGGACCTTGGACTGGCTATTCCTCTTGCCTCAGCCACTAAATTGTTTATTGTCTCTTGCTACATCTTAGCTATAATTTATAGATTTCTAGAAGATATTTTTCTAATTACCTCATTGAGCTTATGAGCTTTTTCAGGAAAAGTCTGGTTTAATTTTGAAGTAACATAATTTGAAATATAATTAGCTGAAATTAAAGAAAACCATGGAAGTGATATTAATTTTTAGATGATTCTGCTTAAAGTCATCATGGGTAGATTTAAAATCCTGTCTTCACCTTTTAGGATGTCATGACTCTTCGATGAAAGGAAAGTAGACACAGAAATATGAGGATTTTCTAATCTACTTAGTGACGGTTGATTATTGAACATCTTGGCTTTTAAGTATGTTAATATGATGAAGTGACAGGCTATTGGCTCTTCAAAATTACGGTCATTTTCTCTTTGTTACCAATTAGTTATGTAGTCTAGTTCATATTTCTACAGTGACATTTGTCTAATAAGGTAACTTGTAAGGATTAAGATTCAGTGTTATTTTAAGACTTGCATACTTAGCCTAGAAATAAATAAAAGGATATACATATTTTAGCAAGGACTGCTAAAAATTTGAAAGTACAGACTAAATATTGGGTGGAGAAAAAAAATTCTTATTTTCTGGTTTTGTCTAGAGATATTGGAAAATTTGCAGCAGATCTTATAGAGAAGCTAGCTTATTGACTTTTTATATGAATATAAATTTAAAATGAAAATACTGATATACTCCCTTCAGTGTTCATTTTACTCTGCAAAGATGTATGGTCTTAGTTAAGTGGCATAAATAAGGAGTTTTGTTTAATTCCCCTATATATTCCTTTGTTATCACTTCATTTCCACTCAGCTTATGTGAACAATTCCTATTGATAATGATCAAAATCTGATTGTGATTTTTTTATTCATGTCCCTAACTTGAGTTATCTGTTGGAAACCTGTGCCCAAAAGGAATGTGTTGTATCATAGCTTTTAAGGTAAAATTTAATGCTAAGAATTAGAATAGGGGGTGTTTCTTTATACTCTAACTTCTGACCAGAAAGGTAATAATCAGAATTTTGGCCTGAGAGAAACTGCTTTGTGTTTTAGGAAGTGAGTGAGTTGTTGCTGGTGTTTTAGCCAGGGGAAGATTTGTAGAGGATTAGTAAGGTCAGAGGAGTTTAATTTTGGATTCACTGCATACAGTGACTGAACTTTGGAGGAGGGTCAGCTATTAGGCTTTTTAAATTGTTGTTGTGAAACATTTTAATTTGTTATAGCAACATTATTATTACAAATCAAATAGGAATCTCACAGTAAAACTTTGTTAAATGTTTCAGAACATTACTCTTCTATTTTAAGCTTATTAGTAAAAATGTGGCTGAGTCCCAGTTTTCAAATTCATGTCTACATATTTCTTTTCAGGAAGATGAAATGTTAGGATGATATTTGTATCAGCTCCATAATATTGGTTTTCCTCTCACTTTCTTCTCTGACTTTGGAATAACAGCTGCCAAGGTCGGTCTGAGACCTTTCATAACTTCTGTCACTCATGGATTCAACTACTTTAGCATTGACCTTTATCCTTCTCTCAGGGATAGAGATAACTTGATACTACTAGTCACAGAGCAGGAAATTGAACATCAAGGAGCGGGAGAAGTAAACTAGAGAGAAGCAATATCAGTGAATTTTAAGGCAAAAAGGAATGGAAATTCCCTCTGTGTATTTTCACACAGAATCAGGTTATAAAAGCAGATAAAAATGTTTTATTGTTTTAGTTTCTTTGTCTGGAAGCATAAAAAGAGCCGAAGAGATGGAAGGCCATAAACCTTAGTTGGAAAAGAGCTAGGATAATCTTGTTAGGCTGCATTGAGATGGCTGCAGGATAACATCTTTCTTTTTACTTTTTTTTACATGTAAATACAGTTCTAAGTTCTTTCTGGTTTTGGAATGTCTGTTTTCACCTGAAAGCTCAGATAACTGAATAGACGATTGATCCTTTCATTGCCAAATATTAATTCTTCTTGCACAGAGTCCCAAATATGGATGTTCAAATTAATATATATTCAGACAGAACATTGTATAAAGTGACTCATATTTATTTTATTATGATATTTAACACTATCTGGCATATTCTTACTTGTTTGCTTGCTTATGTCTTCCTGTTATATGACTTTTGTGGGTGGATCCGCTCACTTTGTAAACCTATATCCCTGTTACATAGAGCATGTAGACATTAAATGTTGATCAAAAGGTGAGTCACGGAAACCAACAGACATTTAAAGCAATGTTTGGTGACCCACATCTGTATGTCCAACTGCCTACTTGAGTTTCCACTGGAATATATAATAGAAATCTCATATTTAACAGGTCTGTATTATACCTCCTAATTTCTCAAGCCAAATTCATTTTTAGTTAAATACATGTCTTCCTCAGTATAGTAAGGGACTATTTGGTTCATTTTCCCCTTCATTCCTTGTATATATAATCCATTGGTAAGTTCACACAGCTCTGTCTTTACCCACCCACCACACAGCCCCGCCCAAATCTGTCTCCTTTGCCTCATATGTGGAATTCTTTCTTAGCCAGGAAGTGATTTCTTGTTTCCATTCTTGCCTTGTCTAATCCACTTTCACACAGCTGCAAAGGTTGTTACTTAAAAGTTATATTTACAACTCCCCCCCCCCACACCATTAAAGCTTTTGAAGTCTTTCAGGGGCTTTTTATGTCCTCTTCCCTTTTGACTTTTCCAGCGTTCTCACTAAATGCCAGCCTCAATGATCTTTTTCCTCTTCATCAACCAGACCATGTCCCCACCTGAACTTGCCATATTTTCTTTCTAGAATATGCTCCCAGCCTTGTCCATGCCTGTTCATCTTGTCAGACAGAAATCAGCTCTCATCTACACAGTTGAAACCCTGCCCACGCCAATCACCATACTCCCTGATATTCCTAGTTGCTATTTTTTTCTAAAACTTGAACTATATAAAATGATCTTAGGAACTTTTCTTCTAGAATAGAAACTCCATGAGAGCTGAGAAGAACTTTGTGTTTCCTGTTCTTTTTATATCCCTACATCCCAGAATAGTGCCTGGCGAATAGTAGCAGGTGCTCAATGATATACATTAAGATGAACACAGAGAGGTATGTATTCATAAAAGTTAAAAGATAATTAAAATAGACTTACCTCTCTTTGGTTGTCAAAAGTTTCAGGCTTGCTAAGACTAACAACTAACACAGAGCTAAGGCAGGAGGCAAAAGACGAGTCCTTTTGTGAGCTCTAAGCTTATTGGGAGAAAGGCAGAGATAGGGAAAACCCATGTCCAAGAGACTGGAAAAGATGTCTAGTGACACTGTGAGCAGTTCTTAGTATGAATGTGAAAATGTCACTCTTCCTGCCAGCTGTGTTTCCCTGACATGTTACGCTGTAACCTCAAAAGGAACTTTCTGTAAATCTTTTACTGAAACAGTAATCAGTGCTTTATCTTTAAAAAAGTGAAAGTTTCAATTAAGTTTTAGAATGTGAGGCTATCTTTGAGATGTAAATAATGTGTTAACATTTTGCTCCACTCTGAAAAACTCAGTACATTAACTTGGAATGTGCTGAGCTTGGGGTAAATTGATATCCAGTCTGCAGTTGTCAAAGGGGGATTTTTGACTTGTCTTCACAAAGAAGAGAAAATACAGGGAGGCTGGGTCCATTAATTGCTGCTGGGTACTGCCCTATCTATTTTAGGCAGGGAAAGCTGGAGAGGGCTGACTGGTTTCCTCTGTAAGTACTTCTTGCTGAGGGAGCTCGGTTTCAAAATCCTAGAAACCATATGTGTTAGTTTAATCAGAGTTTGGCCCTGAGGAGAATTAAAATGAAAGGAAATTCCACAATTAGAAGGTGTAGAAGTGGAAAGCAGACTAAATCAAGCCCTTAGAGAGGCAGTGTGGGTTGGTGCGATTACATTCTCAGTGTCTATAATAGGCCAAGGTTTTAATTTCCAGTTTCTTTCACTTAAGAGCTTCTGTGCCTGCATCTGAAGACTGGAGGCTTTTCTTAAGCTTTTCTTCCTCTCCATTATGAGGACCTCACATTCATGATTCTTACTTCTAACTGAAGATAGAGGCCCATGTTTGCAAGAGGTCTGAAAAGATGTTTATAGTAAAGACCCAGCTGAGAAGTTTAGCTTTAAAAAAATCTTTCTCCTTTTCCGTTCTTTATTTCCTAGTCTGTCAGTTTTGCTTGATACTAAAAAAATCAATAAAGAAGAATAGAGAATCTCATGGCTTAGGCACCTTTGCTTCTAGTTATTTGGAATATCGGGAATCTCCTTCCAAAACAACTTGGTTACATGTTGTGACCAAGTAATGTTCAGCATTAATTAACATTGATAAGCAGCTGTGCACAGGGATGTAGCCCAGTCAGATGGAACAGGATTGGGGCAGAGCCTGACTGTTGTGCCCAGAGTAGTAGTGGGATTAAAACTGAGTTTAGAAGATCTGAGGGGTAAATGCATCATTAGTCTTCAGAGATCCATCACTTAGCAAATGGTAGTTCTATCTGTGATTTTTTTGAGGGACCGCCATACTGTTTTATTTAATGGCTGTGCCAACCGATATTCTCCCTGAAAGTGTACAAAGTTCTCTTTTCTCCACATTCTTGCCAGTACATGATATCTTTGGTCTTCCAATGAAAGCGACTCAAGTATAAGCTGGTGTCTCTTTATGGTTTTAATTTGCATTTCTCTGATTAATGATGCACCTTCCTATTTATGTATGGGTCATTTATATCTTTTGAGAGATGTCTGTTCAGATCTTTTGCCCATTTTTAAATCAGTGTTTTTTTTTTTTTTTTTGCTATTGAGTTTTTGTGTTCATTTCATATTTTGATAATAACCCATTGTCAGAAACATGGTTTTCAGGTGTTTCTTTTCCACTCTGTTGATGGTGTTCTTTTCTGAGGTGAAGTATTTAATTTAAAGTAATCCCATATCTCTATTTTTGCTTTCAGTGCCCATGTTTTCAGTGTCACATCTAAAACAGTCATCACCAAGACCAATATTTAGGCTCTTTCCCCCTATTTTCTTCTAGTAGTTTTATGCTGTTGGGTCTTCATTTAAGTAGTTCATCAATTTTGAGTTGATTTTTTTATATTTGCTGTGAGATTAGGACCCATTTTCATTCTTTGCATATGGTTCATTCTATTTTCTCCACAGTATTTTTTTTAAGATTTATTTACTTATGCATACAGAACTGGGGTACAGGGCAGAGGTGCAAGGGCAGTGAGAGGCTTCACCAGGGACAGATTGGGGAGTAGAACAGGCAGATCATTGATGTACACTGCTGAGGAGAGCAGCGGGTGAGTCAGGAGAGGTCTTCTGCGCCATGTAGATCACCTCCGGTGTAGGCAGGGATCAAACTGATGCAGAAGTGCTGTGCTTTAACCTGCTGCACCACCAGGCAGGGCCTATATGTGTGTTTTTAATGACAGTATCATCATATTTTGATGAAGCTTCTGACTGTGTACTCAGAGGTAAGAAATGTAGAATCTTGAGGAGTTATCTATCCTTCCATGTTTATTGTAGCAGTATCTACAATAACTGAGATAGAGAAACAACCTAAATGTCTGTCAGAGGATGAATAGGTGAAAAAAATGTGACACACACACAGAGGAATATTATTCAGCCTTAAAAAATAAAACCTGGCACTTGTGACAATATTAATGAACCTGGAGATTATTATGCTAATTGAAAGAATCCAATCACAAAAAAAACATACTGTATGATTTCACTTAAATGCAGAATCTAAGATAGTTGTGATAGTAAAGAGTGATAATAAGGAGATGCTGATTAAAGGGCACATAGTTTTAGTTTTGCAAGATGAATGAGTTCTTAGTTTAGTTAACAATACTGTTATTATGTTACAAGTATTAAATCCCTGATATTTGCTAAGAGGTTAGATTGTAAGTGTTTTTATCACGCACATAGAAAAGGAAAGTGGTAGTTATGTGAGGTGATGGATATTTTAATTAGCTTTGTTGTGGTAATTACTCATAATATATGCACATCAAACACTTTATACATTTATATACATATATGTATATGATTTTTGTTTGGCAATTATACCTCAATAAACTAAAAAAAAAACTTTAAAAAGAATCACTAACATTCACTATGGTGATGGCACATGGGTGACTTGGTGATGGGAAACCCACAGGGATTACAATCGAGATAAAAAAAATGTACAAAATGATGTAAAAATAAACTATTATGTTATACATATTAAAAAAGAATCACTAAGATTCATGTGTGAGGAACCACATAATAAAAACGTAAAGGCTGTATAAGCAAAAACAAGAGCCTACTAACGAACAACTCATTAGTCTAGAAATGATTTTTACTATTCACATATATACTGGTTATTTCTATTTGTATTCCAGTGCTCATTTCTTTCATTACTCCTTCCAACACTCCCACAAGTATAAAAATTATTATACTTGTAGTATAAAAATTGTTAACTATTCAAATTATTTGGAATGTCAGTTTGCTGTGTACTAGGGATAAAGAGACAATGAATATGTACTTCAAGGAGTTTAAATAATTAGGTAGATAAATAAAAATGTAGACAAATTCAGTATTAAAAGTGTTTTAAATGTGCTCAAAGATTATTGATTAAAAAATGTGTAAACCCATGTGGGGTGTTCAGAAAGAGATGATTAAATGCATTTGGAAGAGGACTGTCAAAGCAATAACCAGCTAGTTGATCACTATGGTAATTTGGGCATGGTTTTCTTTATCAGAGAGTAGCAAAGGCTACATTAGCCTAGCTCTGTTCTATCCATTTCTTACATCTTGACCTGTTAGCAAACTCAAAAGCAATGATAGTCTTGTCGTTATGTAACTTGAGTATATTAATTAAAACAAAAACTTTTGAAGAATGTGAGACAAAAAAGGGTCTTTTGACCCAAGAAATGCAATCATAGTCTTTTTTTTTTTTGCATAATTTATCAGCTTTAAGTCTTTTTGGGTATAAGTCTTTTGATCTAGAAACAGGATGCATTTTAGGAAAAAAAATGCCCCATTGTCTGAAAAAACTCATAAATGGACATAAACCAGGCCATGACTTAAGTTAGTGTGTTCAAACTAAGCTCCTTTTGAACGCTAGCTTTTATGCAGTACTTTGACTACATTAAGCAGGGATTTATCTGAGACTTGTGCAGTGAGCTAAGGTGGTTATTAGATTACCTTAAATCAAAACTATGTGATAATTGATGTTGAAATAAGAAGAATTTGAAGTGAGTTCTTCTTTTTCCTTTTATTCAGTAATGACTTGAGTTTAAATTGTGTTATTCAAAGGGTGCTGGAGCTTTCATAAATTATTCATTTGCAAAGATTTAGCTATTTCAAGCCACATCCCCTGAAACAGAATGGGTTGAGTAAAATGGTTTCATTTTGCCTAAGCATTTATAAATATCCCTTTGCTTTACTTCAGCAACTAATTTGTGTGTCTCTTAGTTTAAGGGACACATTTTCTGCTATTGGGTTATCTCATCCAATAATCCCCATTCTAGAGCAACTTGGGAATGAGCTTTTTTGCATTCTGGTTTTCATAGTAACTTCAAAACTGAGAGTAAAATTAATTGCATTTCTGTGAGTTCAGCAAATGTTGAATCTTCCCCACAAACCAACCTTTTTTTTTTTTTAACTTTGGTGATCTCATGTCTTTCAGGGAAAAACTGGCTCTTTTTTTGTATGAGTCTTTCTACACACACACACATTTCTCTAGTAACGTACTTATTTTCTGAGATATACTTGTTCATGTATTTTTGTTGCAGTTAGAATTACTATATATTAATTAGGAATATTTCTGAATAGTGTTTTCTGGATATATTTTCCTTAGACTGGAACAAGCCTCCATTAGTGGACACAGATGATAATCTATTATCTATAAGTGTGTTTTGGAAAAACCTTATTGTGAATATACTCAATTTATAAGCAGAGCTACACTTTGTAAATAATTTTACAAAATTAATATTCTGTAATCGCCTTGAAAGATTAACTCAGTGACTAAAAGATTGCTTCTCTTCCTGAAAACAAGCACCTTTGATGCTTTTGGTGCTATTAGTGCTATACTTTCGAGCTTTATTGGGTTTCAAATTCTGAGTTAATTATTTGCTTTTTTAAAATCTTTCTTCAGTATAAAAATCCTTTGATGGTAGGTTCTACTCTCGACAGACATTGTAGTAAATGAGAATTAGAGATGGATGAAGAATCAGAAGAGAAATAGCATTTTCATAAGAATAGGTTGAGACCAGTCCAAGAGGAATAGGTAGCAAATTCAAAAGTGTAGGGAGCTGAAGACAGAGAAGAAGGTAGGGAGAGAGAATGGGTAGTAAGTAAAAACCACAAATGCATATTGACTGATTTTTCAAGAAATTTGTAAGTGAAGCCAAGGAGATCAAAGGGTAGTAACTACAGAGCAGATTAGAATGGGGAAGCTTATTTAAGGTGGGAGTGGACTTGAATATGTCTATATAGAAAAAGACAGTGAGAATGATGAGATTGATGGCACCAAAAAGAACTAATGATTTTTAAAATTTCTTGGAAGAGATATAAATGGGATCAAGAGTTCATGTGGAGGGATTAGCAATATCAAGGAAACAGAACAGTTTTGGGAGATTAAATTGCAGTAAGAAAAACTGATGGTGGCAGTGATTGTGATTAATATTATGTGTGAGCTTGATTAGGTTATGGTACCCAGTTATTTGGTCAGATATCATTCTAGATTTTGCTGCGAAGGTGTTTTTTGGATGTGGTTAACATTTAAATCAGCAGACTGAGCACAACAGATTGTCTTCCATAAAGTAGGTGGGCCTCATCTAATCAGTTGCAGGCCTTAAAAAACAAATACTGAGGTTCCCTCCAAAAGAAGGAATTTACCTTTAGACTGCTTTTGGACTTAGTGGCAATAACTCTTCCTTGGGTTTCCAAACTGTCGCCTGCTCTACAAATTTTGGACTTTCCCACCCCTCAATTGAGTAAACTGATTGTTTTTTTAAAGATTTATTTTATTTATGCATACAGAACTGGGGTACAGGCCAGAGGCTCAGGGAGCAGTGAGAGGATTCACTAGAGACAGAATGGGGGACAGAACAGGCAGATCTACGAAGTACAGTGCTGAGGGGAGCATTGGGTTGGTCAGGAGAGGTCTGCGGCACCATGTGAATCACCTCCGGGGCGGTCGGGGATTGAACTCATGCTGAAGTGGCGTTAGCTTCTTAGTGCTGTACTTTAAGCTGCTGAGCCACCAGGGAGGGCCCATAAACTAATTTTTCAAAGTAAATCTCTTTGTGTGTATTCATGTGTCACTTAAAGACGAGGATATGTTCTGAGAAATGTATCAGATGATTTCATCATTATGCAAGCGTTACAAAGTGTGCTTGCATAAACCTGGATGCCATAGCTTTCCTTATACCTAAATGATATGGTATAGGCTGCTGGGACTATCAGCAGTGCTTTTTAAACCCTTTGGTGTCTTCTCATTTCCACAGAATAAAGTATGGACTCCCTACCAGAAGCTACCATACCTGGAAATGACTAGACTTTATGGATCAGTCCCTTTTTCATTCTCCTGGTCAACCTGTTCTGGCCTCTCCAGCTTCTACTGCTTTGCTAGAACAGAATGATCCCTTGCCACCCTCACAGCTTTAAGTCCACTATCCCTTGTCCTGAAAAGTTTTTCTCTGGATCTCTGTGTGGCTGACTCACCCTCATCTCTTGGCACTCAGAGCAAATGTCATCTATTCTGAGCACCCTTCCTGCTTGCCCTTTGCAAAGCAGCATGTCTTGTTCCTAGTTACAAAACAATGTCTTTATCCCATCACCTTGTTTATCTTCTTTTCAGCACTTAGGAAATTACATTACATAGCCTGATCTGGCTACTTGTTGATTGATCAGTTGATTGTCCCCTCATTGGAAAGTCACCCTTACGAGGACCACTTGTTTGGCTTACCCCTGATTCTCACTAGCCTCTGGTATATAAAAGGAGCCCAATAAATGTCTACCAATCCAATAACTAAATTAATTGGGTATATTTCATATTTCCTACAAATAAGAATCTGGTGTCCCTGGTGGGAAACCAGGCAAAATGATCACTATACAGGTTTGCCTTCACTACTTTTATTTCTGACTTGAGCATACTGTCTGTTGTTCCTGAGTCATGTATTTAGCATCCTCAGCTGGTGTTTGAAGTTTTAGTTATTCTGCTGTAGCAGGTTGAGTGGTGGCCCCCAAAGTTACGGTCCTGCACACTGTAAATGTTACTTTATTTGAAAAAGGGTCTTCGCAGATGCAATAAAGATTTTGACATGAGATTACCTGAGTGTAATGGGTGGGCCCCAAGTTCAGTGATAAATCTCCTTGTAAAGGACGAAGGGAGCTGAGGTGCAGAGGAGGGTTGGCATTTGAAGAGGGAGGTGGAGACAGCAGCAGCCAAGAGCCTGGAATGGCTGAGCCTCCAGCAGCTTGGAGCGGGGAGGAAGACTTCTCCCCTAGGGCCTCTGGAGTGATTGTGCCCCAAGTCAGATGTCCCGTCAAAGTTCAGTGGAAGTTTGTCCCAGATATTGTATGAAACATACTTGCATAAAAATTATCTGAAATTCTAATTTCACTGCATTTTTATTGCTCAATCTGATGATTTTATAGTGATCCCAAGAAAATTTGAAAGCAAAGAATTGGCTGGGATGATATAGGTTTTATCAAGTAAGAACTGGCATCATGTTAAAAAAAAATTCAATGAAGTAACTAAAATAAAATGAAATCAGTGTCTAGGGAGTTTTAAATATGTTACAAAATTCTGAAATTTTGCCCAAAAAATTAAGTGAAGTGCTAGCACATAGGAAAGATTTTTCATGTTTTAAATCTGATCTAATACTATTTTAGAAGTGGTTAATTTGTTTCTTGAGACTGTAAAAAACAAGAACTAAGTTCCCGCTGCTCCTGGTTTAATTTTTTTTTTTTGTCTCTTGAGAATTAAGATTGAATTGAGGACCATCTCATTTCTACTATGGGCAGTTTATTAGATTTAACTTGAAAATAGGTAAATTAACACACAGGAATTTAAAAAAAATTAGACTGAAAACAGCTTTTGATGAAGCACATTAAAAGAGAGTGTCCCCCCAGGGCCTGCAGGTGTTTCTGGCATGAGGGAAGAACCTCTCTCCACAGCTTTCCCAGAGTCCTCTGCAGGCAAGGAGCCGCTAATACCACCCAGGAGGCAGAGTTCTGGGTTCCTCTGTTTACATTTTATATTCTTAATGTTTGTAATCACTTTCTGTCTTCCCCCTTGTGAGTTTTTAAACACAAATATCATGCAGGCTATCAAATAAGTAACTGAACCCATTTCAGGATCAGCTGAACAAGCGGATGGGGTGGGGGTAGAACCAGGAGGGAGTGAGGAGAGGTAGGGAGGTGGGAGGGAGAGACACGCAATAGGGTACCAAATTTCTTTTTTTTTTTTAAGATTTATTTATTTATGCATACAGAACTGGGATACAGGCTAGAGGTGCAGAGGCAATGAGAGGATTCCCCAGAGACAGAGTGGGGAGCAGAACAGGACTGATGAAATACACTGCTGAGGGGAACAGTGGGCAGGTCAAGAGAGGTCTGCCGCGCTATATGAGTCACCTCTGGGACTGGGGATCGGACTCACTGAAGTTGCCTGGGCTAGCTTGCAGTGCTGTGCCTTAACCTGTTGTATCACCAGGGTGAGCCAGGGTACAAAATTTCACAAATATTTTGTTTACTAATAAAAGAGTCAGTGAATTGGGTAGATCTTATATTTCCTATTAATAAAATCAGGCGCCTGCCATGTGGTGGGCAAATGAGGTGAAAAGAAACTATGTAGAGATTTTTCTTCTTAGTTTTATTCCTGACTTTTTTGTACTGAGTGATGTAATTAAACAGAAGACATGGCCCTCCCTGGTGGTGCAGCGGGTTAAAGCACAGCACTAAGAAGCTTAAGCCACTTCCGCATGAGTTCGATCCCCACCTGCCCTGGAGGTGACCACATGGCTGGGCAGACCTCTCCTGACCCGCCCGCTGCTCCCCTCAGCAGTGTACTTCGTTGATCTGCCTGTTCTGCTCCCCGCTCTGTCTCTGGTGAATCCTCTCACTCTCCGCATCTCTGGCCTGTACCCCAGTTCTCTATGAATAAATAAATAAATATTTAAACAGAAGACAGCCTCACTCCCCCTCCTCCCCTTGCAATAGAAGAACTTAGACTCTGTTGGAAGAAAACAGCTGAGAGGAAGAGGCATGTTTGGGAGCCTGCTATTCCCCGAGACCTGCTGGGGCTGGTGCTGTGGACTCCCAAGGCCAGGACTCCTGGGTGGGAGGTGAGGGGGCTTCTGAGGCTTCAGGCAGTGCAGTGGTGGCCTCTGGCCACCCTCTGATTTTTATACAGGGAAACAAAGGGAGTTAAGCTTGTTGAAACAAACACACACACACACATAAACAGAGAAAGGGGTGTGTGTGTGTAGAAAGGGGTGTGTGTGTGTTGGGAGTGGGGCGGTGGAGGTGAGGAAGGTGGAGGAGTATTGGTGAAGAAGGGACTTTCCAAAGAAGTTGTCACAGAAACAGTAATGATTTTCTACCAAAGACACAGAAATGGGAAGTCATTGATCAGTACCAAAGGAAATTTCTGGATGGTTTGATATTTATTCATAATCTGTAACTCAGTCAATTTCTGACTGCTCCGTATGTGTCAAGAATTGTGTTTTTCCAAAGAAAAAGTCTTAGTGGGTGACTTGAGAGTTCATGGTGTAATGACTCTGTGCTCCCAGGATGGAAGAGTGTATGGCTGGTAGTTAACCCACAGAGAAAGTAGGCCTGGGAGGGAGAGCCCTGGGAAGAGGGGTCGAAATCTCACTGTGTTGGTGGCCAGGGTGAGCTTGGGTGACTTACTGGTTTACTCACATATTGTAGAGGAACTAGTGAACAGTCTGAGAATATTTATCAAAAACCCCCACATCCCTGGGCCCTCCTTGGTGGCGCAGCAGGCTAAAGCACAGCACTAAGAAGCTAAAGCCACTTCAGGATGAGTTTGAGCCCCCGCCTAGGAGGTGACCCACATGGCGCGGCAGACCTCTCCTGACTTGCCTGCTGCTCCCCTCAGCAGTGTACTTTGTCAGTCAGCCTGTTCTGCTCCCCACTCTGTCTCTGGTGAATCCTCACACTGTCCCTGTACCTCTGGCCTGTACCCCAGTTCTGCATGCATAAATAAATAAATCTTAAAATATGTTTATCAAGGTGACATTGATTTTCAACACTCTGTTTTGCACTTCTTCAGACGTATGTTCTCACACGCTAACTTCTGCCCTCCGCGGAAGTGCCTCAAGTCCTCTCAAGTCTTCTCCCCTCCTTGCTTAGCCCTCACTGTCTGGTAGCCTTAGTCCTGCAGTCAGAATTCAAGGTTTGTTGTCTTTTTGTTTCTTCACTTTGTTTTTATATCCCACATGTGAATAAAAACACGTGGTGCTTGCTTTTCTCCTGACCTGTTTTTCTTAGCGTCCCCTCCTCCACTTCCATCCAGGTTGAATGGCAGAATTTCATCTTAAAAAGTCGTTCTTGATCGCCTCTTTTTCTGTGTCACCCTTCTGCCTGGGCCTTGGGAAATGTGTGTATGAATAGTTGTGTTGATGTGTGTCCCTTTTAATGTGCTGATGATTTTAAATATCTACAGGTTGAAATACAGTTATCTGACAATGAAGTG
The DNA here is from genome assembly GCF_000260355.1 of Condylura cristata. Taxonomy (NCBI): domain Eukaryota; kingdom Metazoa; phylum Chordata; class Mammalia; order Eulipotyphla; family Talpidae; genus Condylura; species Condylura cristata. The sequence continues at coordinate 32,458,465 of NW_004567119.1, forward strand.
TTTTAGCTCATCAAAAAAACCAAAAACATCATGTTTCTTTCAGGGTAAACTAATCTGATATTACAACTTTTGATAGCTGGGTGTCTTTGACTGCGTTTGTCCTATATCCTTAGGAGGCAACTTCATCGCGTCTCTTAGAAGGACTGTGGGTCCGTCAGGGGAGCTGCTTGCAAGTATGCACTAGCACAGTGCACCGCAAACTTTGCTTTGCTTTCTCACCCCCTGGGGATCTTCCAACCCTCTGTCTGAACTGGGCCTGACAATCTCATTTCCATCATAGTTGTTACCAGGTGGTGCTGGGACTGCTAATCTGCAGACATAGTGAAGAGCAGGGTCGTAGTGTGCATGCAGAAATCCTGATTTAGAGCCGGCCTTGATCCTGTAATGCCATATGACTTAACCCCATTTATTAGAAAATATTATGGAGTACCTGCAGTGCATGGGCACATACACAACAGATAGAGCTCTGTCTTTATCTCTCTCTCTCTGTCTTTCTCTCTATCATCTATCAATCAAAAAGCACAATCTCTGTGTATTCCCAGCACATACCCCTTTATGGGGACTACTGTGGAAAGGGGGAGATTCTTCTTGTTTGCACAGTGTTTAAGTTACAATAAGAAGTACTTTAAAAATTTTTTTAATAAAATTAAAAATAAAAAAGTTATTGTTAAGAGTAGTTTACACTGAAGTGAGGAAATAGACTCTAATGCCACTAGGTAGATGTAATACTGTTCCTGCAAGGGAGCAGGCATATCCACTCAGGGGCTTCTTCTTCTAAACCAAATGGGGAGACGTTAAAGGTTATTTTGAGGTGGGGTGACATGATTACATTTGGTTTTAAAATGATAGTTTGGGATTCAGATTGACTTGCAGGTGGTAAGTGTGGAGGCAGAAAAAGCAGTTAGAAGGTTCTTGCCGTAAGCTAGGAAAGGTGAGGCTAAAAGAAGGGGGTGGGTGTTCAGAGACAAAATAAACTAGACTGCATGTGGGAAAGGAAGATGTGACAAAGCCACGGTGGCTCATTGTGTGGTTTGGGCAGTTAAGTGGTTGTTGATCTTATTATTGGCAGGGAGTGTGAGTGTGTTGGCTTCTGCTGTGAGAACACCTGCAAATCTAGATGTTCCCGTGGGTCATTTGCAGTTCGCTGCAGGACTTGGGAAAGGCCCTGGGCTGGTGATATGGATGGTGACTGAAGCCATGACAGTAAATGAATTCCTCCATGGTAAATATAAATTGCTCAGACATTTTAGTTGGAGATCACACTGGTGGGCTTCAATGAATCCTAAACATTCACATTTTGCATGGAAAAATCTACTTTTTATGTATTTTTTCTGGAATTAATGATACTGAGGTTTCATGAAATTTGCCAAGGAAACTTTGAGCCTGAAAGTTTAAGAATCATTGTGTTGGAGTGTGGAGCAAGAGGGGGTGGAAGCTAGGACATGCACCTGGTGTGTGGAAAAGAAGAATCAAAATCTAGGAACAGAACCTGGGTGGTGTTCATACTGGGGCAGCCTTATCAGATGTTCAGCTGACTTTCATTCTGCCACATGTTTGTTGGTATTGCCTCTAGGAAAAGGAAGACAGGGTTCTGGAAGATTGGGCTGCAAGGCCTGAGGAGGTTTGGGAACAGCAATCACAAGTGAGGAGAACTTTATGAACTTCAGACCCAGGAATTTTTGGAGATTATTCTTAGCACTATCTGAAACCTGAAAGCCTCTGATTATGTTTTCAGTAAAGAATATTAATAAATATTGTTCCTTTAGTATAAAGAATTCTTGTCCATGGGACATATAATTGCTTTTATTCATTAGGCTATAAGGAAAAAGATTAAAGCAGAGTCCAGTATTGGTTTCACCTTGTAAAATGAAGATAAAAGATGAAATGTCTTTTGAAGTACAAATAGAATATTGCTTTTTGATTCATGTTCATTGCAAATACATTGTGTTTCAGAAGGTTTTCACACCAGTTGGACTGAGAACAATTCAATCTTGATCCTGTATCTGTCTTTTTTTTTTTTTTTTAATGCAACACCAGTAACACTTTGAATTTGTCCTTACAACTCAATCTGCAACCCATGTTATTGGCTAATAGCAGTAACTTAGGAACTTTGTTACAGTGTTGGAAAGAAAAAAGACTGAGTGCATGGGGGTAATGAGGTTCATGGGTGGGGTTTGGCTCTCTACCATAATTTTCTGACTGAAGTACTTATTCCCTGGGAAATGCTGTATTTTCACCTCGGCCAATCGTCCTTGTGTTGGCAGCTATATTAGTTTTCTATTGCTATGTCCCAAATCTTTTGATCTCGTGATATTGATGGAGCTGGCACATGGTTGGAGCTGGAGGAATTATGCTAAGTGAAATAAGACAAAAGAATAAAGATAAGTACCAGATAGTGTCACTTATACATGGGATAAAGAGAAATCAACAAAAGGGTCAAACAAAGAAACTTTAAGGCCATCCTTTGGTGGCCTCCTCGGTGGTCTAGGGGTTTAGCCTCACTACTATCACCACGCTAATGCTCCTGTGGCAAAGTGGCTTGAGTTTGACCCCTGGCCAGGGAGCTGGCCCACGTGCTGCAGCAGACCTCTCCTGTCTCACCCATTGCTTCTCTCAGCAGTGTCTCATTAGATCCACCTGTTCTGTTCCCCATTCTGTCTTTGGTGAATCCTCTCATCCCTCACCTGCCCCCCGCACCTCTGGCCTACACCCTCATTTTTTCTATGCAAAAATTAATAAAATAACATTCTTACAATAGAGGAATATCCTGAAAAACCAAAAACCAAAAATCAACCCTTGAAAACCTACCATAGTCCTGAGGCATTCAGAGAGTGAGGGGTGAGAGCACGGCAAGGAAAAGAACAGTGGACTAATGAATGCTTTGGTGGTGGGTGTGCTACGGTGCCTACTCTTGAGGGAGTCCTGTACTGTCAAACATTAACAAGCATGAAAAACAATACTTCAATTAAACAAAGAAGGGAGGTAGTTCCTATGAATTTTGTTTCCATTTTTAACATAGGCAATGACCTCTAAGTTGGGAACATTTGATGTCATTGTGAGTCAGCTTTAATGGATAGTAGGATCAGTTAAAGTTGGGGTTCAGCAGAATAGTTAATGAATATATTGAACTTGGCAAAATATCATTTGCTTATAGTTCAAGAATTTCTCTTTATGCGAATCAGGGCTTTATTGCATGGACAATAACTAATCCATCTCATCCTGATCCATATAATCTATAAAAAAGCTAGTTTATGAAAATTCATCTACAAGGAATTTCATATCTCTTTTAAAGGTTTTTCTTGTTTTCCTCCTTCCAATGGCCTTCAAAAATGCCATTCTTTATTAAGTTTTAGGCAAACTTATGCCTAATTGTAGACTTAGAATGATGCAGGGTGTGAGCTTACCCCCATGTCTTTTACATGACTCATTGGGGTTAATAAACACATGAGATGCACATGAGAGAGACTCAGAACAGGAAGTGTTGCAGGACAGGCTTGCTTAGACCTTGTTTTGTAGTCTTTCTCTAGCAGCTACTTCCTGCAGCTTTCTTTGGCCACGTAAAGAGAGTCATCCATTCTGTAAACATTAGGATTGCTGCTACAACTGTGGCCATGTATGGAAGCCTTTCAAGCAGAATAAATTCCGTCCCTCTGGACCCAGAGAAGGAAGTTAATTAACATGAGTATGTGTGGGGAGGGAAGATGTTTTCTGGAGGTCACGGTTAGTCTTTATGCTACTGGAAACTAAGGAGTGGTATTTTGAAACAGAACAGAAACTTGGTCATGGATTTTTGCAACTTTTTGTTTTGTTGTAGGACTTGCTTGTTATGTTTTAGCACAGTTTGATTTTACCAGCTGAGGAATAAATCAAGGAGAAGGGGGGATTTAATGTGTGCTCTTGAGGGGGTAGAGCAGACTTAACTAAATCACCAACACTCCAGTGACTTTGCTTATATTGATTCTGGAAAGCACAGGTATAGCCAAATTTTCTTTAACTTTAAATTACTGCACAGAAATTCATACTTGTTTTTAATCCCTTTATTGATAAAATAATATAAGTATGCTTCTTAAATTCTAATGGGATCCTTACTCTCTCTCTGAAGAATTTGCTTCCTATTTTGTGAATCCAACTGCACAGTTCTCAGAAAACATTAACTCGGTGATTCTTAGAACATATCAATAAGAAAATAATATGGTAAGCAGGTACTCTCCCATCATAACCTTAGGTAAATTAAGAAAGGTTACCTATAATAATAGGCAAGAAACTATGTGACTTAAATATTTGTTGAATGAGTAGATGAGACAGCTTTAAGAAGACTGTTGTCTAAAAAGGCATGTATGTGTAGAAATACTTGCAAAGTGCTAAAAGAGAATTTTAAAACTTTGTGATAATTCCCCAGGTGAAATACTGTCTTTCATTTGAGGAAATCTGGGGGTAACTTAGTGCCAGTAGCTGAAAACTGGCAAAAGATTGTTCAATGACTAATGCAGATTATACACTCGTGCCCTGTTGAGCCCAGCATGTTCCAGGCCAGTTAGGCAAAAGGTTAGAGGCTTGCGGATTCCAGAGAGCTAGCAAGGACATGAGAGAAATAGGTGAGATTCACAGGGGCAGAGAGGCTTGTTATCTTAAAGGTTGTGGCTAATGGGAAACACGAGGACACAAATTCAGAATACTGCCTAACCTCTCTGCAGGGCCTCATCTATCAAATGATAGATGTAAGAGCAACTGGCACAGGTTGGTCAAAAATGTGGTACTTCATGTAGCATAGTGCATAGATAAGTAAGTAAGTAAAGGGCTCTCAGTGCTGGGTCAATGTGAACCAGACGGTGTCATAGAATGGAATTTTACAGAAGGATCCAGGGGATCAATGTTCACGGGAGTGAACTGTGGAAGAGATCAGTAGGATATTGTGGTCTTTTCTGATTTTTTTCTTTACACATGGAAACTCCTAATCAGCTCTTCCTGTGCCCTCATGCTTTGCATTCTTTCCATAATTCTACTGTATATAAATCCAGTGGCAGAACATACCACATGCTCAGGGTTTAAAAACTTTTCTCGCTTTCCTTTCCCTGTTTGATCTCTCTGCTTATAGAAACTATGGTTTTCCCCAAATTTGTTTACACCAGTTGCATCTGAAATTATGTAATTTATTTATATATTACACAAATTGATAAAATATAAATGCAAAAAAAGAGAGAATATTGCTTCCATGAAAATTTAAGTGGAATGATGTATAGAAATGCAATAAAATTTAATTGCTAAACAAGATTTCTCTCTAAGCAGATGTGGGTGAGAGAACATAGACGACTGGAAAAATATGGGAAAGATTCTATGCTTGACTTTTTGTTTTATTTTGTGTGGAGCAGTATCACAAAGATGATAATAAAAATATGGACTCTGGAGGCACACCTGCCTGAATTACAATCTGTCTTTAGACGTTAGGCTGTTGGGTGACTGCCTGTGCCTCAGTCTCCTCACCTGTTAAATGGGCTAATGAGTGACTGTAGTCACTGTGGCACTAAGTCCCCAGAGCCAAGTTCCCAGAGCCAAGTGAAACCTCACAGGTTAAAGGGCAGTTCCTTCAAGATTTCTTTTACTTTCAGCACCAGCCACAAGTTTGGGATTTGACATCTACTCTTACTTCTGAGCCCTTGACTACAAATGGGAGATATCTATTATCCTTTTGAATATGATAATTCACTAGAGTGACTCATAGCATGCAAGAAAGTGTTATACTTACAACCACAATTTTATTATGCAAATCAGAACCAAATGAAGGGAGTGCTGCAGAGCATGAAGTCTGGGAGGAGCCAAATACAAGGTACCCTGTGTTCCTGACTCTGGTGTCCTGTGCCTTTCCCCCATCAGGCATATCGATGTGCTGTTGCCTAGTGGTGAAGCTCACTTGAGGTCCATTGATGCCCAGAGTTTGAATTAGAGTTGTGTTACATAGGCATGACTGTTTGACCCCTTGGTCACACAGTTGAGCTGAGCCTCTAGCATCTTTCCTTCTTCTGAGGATTGAGTTGATATATGATCACATGGTTAGTCTTTGTGACATGGCCTGCCGCCATCCTGAGTCAGTTTCTTTGTATGAACCACTTAGGGGTCCATTGTGGGTTACCTCATTAGCAAAAGCTACTAGGATCCACTATAAATAATAAAGACTTGGGAAATTCTGAGGATTTAGAAGCAACCTCCCAGGAACCAGGGTCAAAGGCCAGCAGAATTCTTTATTTCACAGTGCCTAATTGAGTTTATTTCAGGGAGCACTTAGAACAGAGCTGACGAATAGGAAACACTGCATAAATGTTTCCTAAACAAGTACTCTCCACTTTGAAGATCTCAAACTGAAATTTGTTTATTTACTGAATATTTATATATTTTTAAAAATGCCTGCTTATGGGGCATAATAGCTTGAGCAAGAGGATTTTTGCTTTTCTCTTTTAGTTTTTTTTTTTTTAATCTAGGAAACAGTGACATATAATTTTACGCTAATAAACAATCTTGGAAATTAGGTAGGGTAAAACCTACATTGATAGATTTTATGCTAGGAAATTAGGATTCTAGTCCTGTCTTTGCTTTATATTAGAAGTTTGATTTAAAAAATTCCTAACTTTGAGCACTTGGATACTTTTTCTGGCATCTTTTACCCGCTAAGGAACCATTTGGCACCAGTCTCCTTGGAAGAATACATTTCTTCTTTACCGTATCAGGTCTTTCCCTTTCTGTTCCTGTGTATCATCCTTTTTCTATTATTAAAATTATTTTTTTCTGATCATGAGCTTCATTAAGATCAGATTAAAAAGGTTATTTTGTGCAAAAGTCAATATTCTGATTTGTTTGATGCTATTATTCACAGTATTAATATTATTATGGTTCTTCAGGTCACTAAGACCTGCAGTAGCAATAATTACACCATCATTACAAATTTTAAAGGAGATGGTGAAAATTCTGTGAGCTGATAAAATTCAATGGCTAGAAAATATTTTTATATTATTTTCAAAAAGAAGCTTGTCTAATATTTTTATTCAGCAATATTTTCATACAAATTTTTACTAGCAATTATTAACAGTAAGAGAAAGATAAGGCTATTTCTGGGGGATGGTGAGCCAGGAGCCCCACTATCTGAAGTTGTTTGTCTGCATCTTTATCTCTCACTTGTTCAGCTGTAGGTAGCTTGGCAGTTATAAAAGACTATTTAATGACTACTACCAAGTGTGAAGAAAATCTTATAAAACTCATTGACTATAATAATGAAAAATGTTATCTGAGCATAGAAGCCCATCAACACTTTTAATGGTTTTGATAATTTGTTTTTATTTTTTTCTTCAGAAAGGACATCAAAGATTATAACTCTAAAAATGACCTTTGTATGGATTTCTTATATCTTTTATCTCTAGAAGCAGGTCTTGCAACTTCTTATAACATTATTAACATGGAATATTTCCTACAGGATTCTTGTGAGATGGGAAGAGGTTCTACAGTCAAGTATGTTTAAGAAATATTGGGGTAGATTAAAAAAAAAAGCTAAAGTATGAATATCTATGGTGAAGCAACAGCTTGCCATTTTCCCCAAATAGAATTGCACATGCATTTATTTTTTAAAATGGAATATTCATGAATGCCACCAAGGAACAAACAGGGCATGGCAATTCCCTCAAACACAAAAATAACTCCAAGTCCCAAACACTATTCGGTATAGCCCCTAACTAAAGGAAAACACAGTACTCTTGATGTTCTTACACAGTGGTAGTTTGACTTGGATTTTCTTAATTTGGTTAGTTCTTTGCTTGGCTATGTTATTTCTCAGTCCTTGGTTTGAAATACCAATGTGAGTAGGTACATTATGAAGTAATTATAAGAAGCCACAATAGCAGCAGGATTCAACAAGAGTCTAATGATGAATGAAGAGGTAGAAAGGCAAAAAACAGGTCATAAAACTTTGTTATGACACCGAATGTATCAACAGATGTTCAAAATATGACTACTATTAAGGCAAAGTTAAATTTTAAAATCTTTGTATAAGAGCACATTTTTTTTGAAAGGTATAAAATTGGTCTTTAAATCCCCTTGTTTAAAATGTTTGCTTTTTTGATAAACTTTGGAGAAATTAATTTACTAAAAATATCTCACCACCTCAACAGAGCCAAATTCCAGAAAAGAAATGTAGTGTGATGTGGCTGAAAAGAGACTATATTCAAGTAACATTATGAACACAGGATACAGCTTTTCAGTTTCTCTGCACCTGATTTTTCTCAGATGTAGAGATGGCAGGTTCTGCTTCACAGGATTATTGTGAAAATAAAATGAGGGAAAATATACAAAATCATTTACACTTGCTCAGAATAAAGTTTCTTTAATAATAATGAATATTCTTTAAAAATAATTTAGTGTTGTTATTCAAATTCTAAAAAGTCTCTCTGAGTCAATAAATTTTCCTAAGTCCTTATCTGTTACTCTTCTAGCCAGTTTATAGTACCAAACTTTGAGGGATAGTTGGAGAGTGATGTCTGAGAAAGGAAAACAGATTTAGTAATTATAAGTGATTTATCAAGAGAGCAGATTGCAGTGCTGTGAATATCACAAGAATTTCCTTTTAGATGCTGAGTGAAGAAGAGTTAGGGCAGAAAGCTGAAGGGACTTTAGGCAAGGGACTTTTTTCCTGTTTGGGAAAATGTGACTTCCTTAAGTTTCTCAAGGGTCAGCAAAAATAAGAAGAAAGTGAGTGAAAAGAATTCCTGTGGAGGAATCAGAGCTGCTTCAAGTTCACTGTGACCTTGGACTTGACTGTCAGCTTTCTCAATTCCCTGTATGAAGGAGGTGCTAACACCTTCCTTGTCTTCTTCATGACTTTGGGCGGAAGCTTATGTGAGATAAAGCCTATAAGAACCCCTGAAAATGACAGAGCATGCTATCTTACAAAACAAGTAGAAAACATTCCTATCTGGAGATGGTCTGTCTGTGTTCAAGATGCTTATTCTATGGCCAGTGATATGAAAATATTCTTCACCTGTTTAGAAAGGGCAGATCTGACTCTTGGTAAAGTGTTTATTGAACTGAATTGAATCAACACAGCACTAACATGGCAAATGCACTTTTAGATTACAAAGCAAATCACTCCTCTCCATTTATCAGCTGAGAGCCCTTCTTCGGTCCTCTTTGGACATTCTACCTCCGTTCTTGTTGTTTTCATTACTTACCAACCGCTGTGTGACTTGTCAGTTTTGGGTTCTTCATCTCACACTGTTTAACCATATCTCTCAGCAATTTACTGACTGAAAAAAATTGCCTGCTCTTTGTTTTCATTGAGGTAAAACGGTATCAACTTAAGGGCCATTTACACGAGGGAAAAAGACTCTTTAGAAACCTACTATCAAATGTGGCTTTTCCAAACCCTGTTGTGTTTTGAACACTGTGGTATCAGCAGTGTCAAAAGGCACATTTTCAAAATTTTGAGCGAGGCTCTGTGAAAGAGCTTCTGGAGTCTGAGCTTTATTATATCCCCTTCAATTCTGATTTAGTTTATTCTCCAGCTTTCGAATCTATTTTTGGCCCAGTTTGTTTTCTGTGGGGCCAAGGGGGAAAATGGTATTTTCTAAGAATTGCAAACACACTGACAAAAATGTAAGTGCCTTAGTAGGAAGAACACCACAAAGCTTTTGTTTGTTCTTTATTTGGAGATTCATGTCTTAACCATGTACCATGCTAAGAGAGGAAGAGAGACATGGCATTGTATTTTTATTTTACAGGAAAATAATTACAATTCTGAATGATGTGGTGGCAGAATTGTATGTAATATTTATTGATGTCAGGGGAATTGTATAGGGGAGTAATTGGTGAGCAGAGATGATTAAATGATAGCATCTCACATACTGTTTGCCAGACTGGAGGCTTTTAACAGGTTAGTGACCAATATTGCCAGTACAGGTAGGAGGCCCAGAAGTGCAGTGGGACCAGATGACTTTTTTTTTTTTAAAGATTTATTTATTTGTACAGAACTGGGGTACAGAACTGGGATGCAGAGGGTGAGAGGATTCATCAGAGACAAAGTGGGGAGCAGAACAGGCAGATCAACGAAGTACACTGCTGAGGGGAGTAGCAGGTGGGTCAGGAGAGGTCTGCCTCGCCATGTGGTCACCTCCGGGGCAGGCGGGGATCGAACTCATGTGGAAGTGGCTTAGGCTTCTTTGTGCTGTGCTTTAACCTGCTGTGCCACCAGATGACTTTTAATTTACTTTGTTTTGGGCTTTACTCTTTAAGATTCTATACATATACATATACATATATTCACACACATATAGAAAGTAATTACATGTATAAATAAATATATGGAATCACTCAGAAAACTCTCATTTTCCTTTGGATATTTTCACTCAGCATAATTATTTTAATATCCATCCTCATTGTATGTATGTATGTATCTATCTATCTATATAAAACAGCTTAAGAGCGTTCTATTGTATGGATCTACTACACTTGGTTCATTTATTTGTTGCATGTTGAGGTGGTTTCCAGTTTTTGGTTGTTGAAACTAAAATTGTGAATATTTCTGTACAAATTTTCATAAGGACATAAACTTCCATTTTTTGGGGGTAAATATTTGAAGTGTTTTGACAATACTGTGTGATATATACAGGCTTCATATATTTTTTTAAGATTTATTTATTCATACAGAACTGGGGTACAGGCCAGAGATGCGGAGGGTGAGAGGATCCTCCAGGAACAGAGTGGGGAGCAGAACAGGCAGATCGACAAAGTACACTGCTGAGGGGAGCATCGGACGGGTCAGGAGAGGTCTGCCGTGCCATGTGGATCTCCTCCGGAGCAGGCGGGGATCGAACTCATGAAGAATTGGCTTAAGCTTCTTAGTGCAGTGCTTTAACCCACTGTGCCACCAGGGAGGGCCCTACAGGCTTCATTTTTAAAGAAATCACAAAGTTGTTTTTCACAGTGATACTTTTCATTCACATTATTATTGTATGAGTTTTATTTCCTCCATATCCATGCCAACACTTGTTATTGTTAATCTTTTTAAAATTTTAGGCAATTTATGGCCCATATGAAGGAGACCAGAAACAGCAAATGTGGGTGAGGATATAGCAAAAAAGGAATCTTCCTACATTTTTGGTGGGAATGTAGACTGGTGCAGCTTCTATGAAAATTGTGTGTATCTCAAAATTAAAAATAAATCTACCATAAGATACCACTCCTTGGATTTGTGAGGAGAATACAAAACATTAATTTGAAGGGATCTATGTGTACTACAGTACTGTTTACAATAGCTAAGTTGTGGGAACAACCTAAATGTCCAAGGATAGAGGAATAAAGTAGAAAACTGTGGTAATATGCATGCAGTGGAATACTACTCAGCTATAAAAAGATTAACTCCTGCTATTTGTGAGGTAAACTACTGCCATTTGTAAATGGATGGAGCTGGAGAGGATTATGCTAAGTGAAGTAAGTCATAAGAAAGACAAATGCCAGATGACATTACTTTTATATGGAATACAGAGAAACAAAATGAAGGAACAGATAATGCCAAGCCAATAACAAACCCTAGAAATCTAACTGTAGACCTGAGGATACCAGAGGAGAAAGAGCATAATGAATTATGGTAGACATGATGGGTGTTTCGATGGTGGTTGTAGTATAGTAACACCTGAAGGCAGTGATTCTATACTTCAGAATTATATAGATTGTTGTATTCTACTGTTAATTTCAATTAAAAAGCGTCAATGAAAAATAGGACACTTGTGTTGTTACATATGTTGGCTATTACGAATAATGTTGCAATGAACATGGGAGTGCTGATTTCCCTTTAAGATCGTGATTTTAATTCATTTGAATATATACCCAGAAAAAGCAATGCTGGATTATATGGGAGTTTTATTTTTAGCTTTTGAGAATCCTCCAAACTGTTTCCATAACAGCTACACCAACTTATTCTTTCACCAACAGTGGGACACACTTACCAATCTTCTTTTTGCTAGTTTATATATATACATATACCTATATAAACTATATATTATATATATAATAGCTACCTTAATAAGTGTAAAATGATGTCTCATTGTTGGAATTTGATTTGCATTTCCCTCATGATTAACCATGTTTAATAACTTTCTATTTACTGCTTGATCTTCTGTATGTCCTTTTTTGAAAAAGTCTAAGAAAAATGAGAATTCAGTCCTTAGTCCTTTGCCCATTTTAAAATAAGGTTATCACTACCATTAGTATTATTATTATTGCTATCGAGTTGAATGAATTATTTATGCATTTTGAATGAATTATTTATGCATTAACCCCTGATCAGATACATAGCTGCAGATATTTTTGCACATTATATCAATTGAGTTTTTACTTTGCTCATTGTTTATTATGCTTATTAGTTTGATGTGGCCCCACTCATTGATAATTATTTTGTTGTATGTGCTTTTGGTATCATGTACACGAATTGGCTTTGGTGTGTTATCCATGTCTTGTATGCTTGGCTTAAGTCCCTCTTGACTGTGGCTGTTTTTCAGTTGGAAATTTTAATTTCTGATTGTTTATTAGAAATACATAAAAGTAACATTTGAAACTTGGAAGTTGTCCTTGTATATTCAGTAAATCTGCTAACCTGATCTTCTAGTTTTAGTAACATTTTTTGATAGAATACACTCAAACTTTTATGTTAACACCATGTTTGTATTGGTAAATATGTGACTTAAGAGTAGAGGACTCTGCAATCTTCAGGTCTTTGTTTCTGTGCATCTTTTTCTTTTATAGTACTCTAAGGATTTGCTTTTCTGGGTTCTGAGATCTGTCTTCTTATTTCAGGGGAAATAATGGGCTCCATCTGGGTCCCCCACCCTGTGCCATGACCTGAAATTTGCTTCAGTAAGTCACAGCACTTGGTGCTTGTTTCTCAGGTATCTCATTCCTTCACTGACTTATGTTCATTGTCTTGAAAACTTTGTTTCATATGTTGTTTTTTGAATTGTTTTCTTCTGGGACAGGGTAATGTAAATCTGGTTTCTGTTACTCTGTGTTGACCAGAAGCTAAAACTTGCAGTTACCTTCCAATAAGTATGTATAATTGTATCTCACTTTTTATATTTTGTATTTACGTGCCTTATTTTATTCAGCTACTCTCCCACTGAAGGATATATGGGATATCTCATTTTTCTTTCTTTAGAAATGACATATAATGTAAGTCCTTCTCAATATTATCTGAATTGTATGAATTTTGTACAAACAGTGAATCCTTATTGAGATACTTAAAATTGTACACATATCAGCAAAATTGAATGACTGTCAAAATGGTCAGAATTATACTAGGCAATGTATATAATCCTATTGAGCATTCTCACTTAAAGGCATAATATTCAAATGAAATAAAACAAAGTGAAAGAAAGGGAATGCCTAGCCAGTTTATCCAGAGTCCTTGGAGAATTAGGTCTGCTGAATAACATTTCTGAACATTCAAAGGTAAAAATTGAGCTATAAACAATTCAATCTTAACCCCGCAATCTATATTATATACTTTATAATTTTAACATCAGGAGTAAAAGTAAATAAACCACATTTTAATTCAAAATCATTCCTACAAGTGTGAATGTGCATTTATATTCTGATGAAGGAGATGGAGGACTGGGGAGAAGTCAGTTCTGGTAAATGCCTGTAAGATTGTAGAAATAGAATGACCATACATTTTAACTGGCCTCCTGGTAGAATAACATTTTTTTCCCCTAATGCTATCATAGTGCACATTTTATCTGTAATCCGGTTATTTCAGTAATCAGTCTGTCTCTAGAGTAATTTATGTTCATATATTTTTACTATACTGGGTCTTTAATTCCTAGAGCACTGAGACACCTTGTTTTATGTATTTTCTAAACCCAAAGCATCTGAGAAATATAAGACATGACTAATTCAATCGAATACACAACAGATTTAAAAAGAATAAGAAATTTCAAATTCTTTTTGAAAAATTGGTCATAATTAAATAATTTTAAACTACAGGACTGAAAACACTACTAGTTCCCTAGTATTGTAGTAAGAAAGTACATCTTAACATAAAAATTTTCTCTGTTCACATGGAGAATTTAGTGCTTTTGAACCAGTAAAAACATTCAGAGTGAGAGACGAATCAAATGAAAAAAACTCTCTCTAATAACTGTAAGAATAAGGAAAAGTTTTACCTTTTAGTTTCTCTGAAGGAAGAGTAAAAAAACCTTGGACTTGAGTGTTTTGTGCCTTCTTTCCCACTGAAGTATTGACAGGAAGCCAGAAAGAGGGGTGAGTCCCTAAGGGGGCTAATATATTAACTAGATAATTGCACAAATATAAATAACACACACATACGCACACACACACATTTGCAAGCAAAATCCAGTAGGTTTTCAGTGTTTACTGGTGAGCCACAGTCTATTTCCTGTGAAATGCAATTTTTCTTCAGAGTCAGGAGGATAAGTCTGAGCAAGGATAATTTGGAAGTTAAAATATAAAGCACTTCCTAAAGATTTTCCTTCACACTATAAATGATTCTTGCTTTCACCATTTTAAAAGTGGAAAAAGGGTAATAAACCCCTAGGTCTAGAAACATAACCTTTAGGAAGAGTTGTTTGTACTTTGACAGAATTATTCTCTTCATTTTAATTATATTTATAGTTAATAATTACTCTGCCTGCAATTTATAAGCAAGGCTTAAGCTAAGAGGGAAATGCTTTACTTGTTCCTTTTTCTTATGTGTATGAAAGAGTTATATTATGAAATAGTAAAATTGAAATGTAGCTGATCTTTCTTTTCTATGGGGATTGATAGTCCCAGAGAGCAGTGTGGAGGAGGCTATGGGAACGAGGTACTGCCGACGGAAGAAGATTACTGTGAAGTAGGTTGATATTGCTTCCAAGGTTCTGATCATATAGTTTAGAGGGAAAAAGTGATCTCAGAAAAGTAATGAATACTGAACTCAATGCTGTTTTTTTTTTTTTTAATCTGCTCACTTCTAAATGCAAGAGATTCTATTTTAGGAACAATTCCTTTTCTGACAGATCTTTCCGGATACATTTTGGTATGTGGTTAATTTTATAAATTGCTTAAAATATAATGTCTTTCTATTTTGGGAACTCATTGTATTGATTTCATAATAACTGAATCAATGCCTTGAATAAAGGAAAATAAAGGTTAAGAACAAGTACTTGAAATAATGGAAATGGTTATTTCAACATGTTCTTTTCCTATCACAGCACACTGAAGTGGACATAGCCAGATGCTGGTCCTGAAAAAAATTATGCTGAAATAAAGTAACAAGTACTATAGAAAATTGTACAATTGTACCTTGGATCATTCTCTATCCACTTCCCTTCTCCCTTCTCTGCCCTACCATCCCTGAAGTCTCCCCTGTCTCCATGCTTCTATGAGTTTGAATTTTTTAATTGTACATAGATGAGAGTTCATATAATATTTATCTTTATGTATCTGGCTTACTTTATATCCTACAGTGCCCTCCAAGTTCATTGATATTTTTGCATATGGCAAGATTTCTTTCTTTTTTAAGACCTTATTATAGAATGATGGTGTGTGGTATGTGTGGGTGAGAGCGAGAGAGAGGTTGTGTATTCGTTCATCTGATGATGGCCACTCAAGTAGTTTCCACAGCGTGGTGACTTTATGTGAGCAGTGCTGCAGTGAACATGGGCATGCAGTTGTCTCTTCATGAGGCACTGCTATTAAATAAATCTCCTTGATATTTAAAAATTACTTATAGACTTTTATTCCATTACATGAAGAACATCATGGCTACTAACACCATCACCATCACTTGGTCTTCATTTGATCGGTCATCGGAATTGTTAATCAGTTTCCATAGCATCATAGTGGCTCATATATCAGATTCATGGAGATCGTTGCTCTTCGGATGATGGTCAGTGAGTCCTGGAGCTCTGGGATGTGCCTCAGGTATGACAAGGGGAGCAAATAGAGGTTAACTGGGCAGCTAGGGCCTCTGCCTGGTTTTGAATGAGAGCAATTCCAGATTTACCTGTTTTTATATATTAGAGTTCTATAAAAGATGTCTTTTGAAAACAGGTTTTCCTTTTTCTTTGATAAGGAAGATATTTGAAAATCCATGCTAGATGCACTGTTAGGTTCTCTGTATCTTTCCTTTCTTACTAAAAATTTAGTCATGGGTAAAATTAAAACAAAAATGGAAACAAATACAAAATCAGCACCAAAATCACTATAATGATTCATAATTGCTATAGTTATTAATGGCATATCATTAATGATGGCTCCCTAAGGGATGTGGCAAAGGGAAAATAAATTGTAGGTTATGTCTAATCCTTTCTACATGCAATTTCAACTGTTTCTTCCAATTTTAGAATGCAGATAGGAAAGTAAGTGTATGAGACAGTGGTTCTATTCAGGGGATAGTCTTGACTTTTTTCCTAAAAGAAAGTAAATCATTTGTATGATTGACATTATAATTATTAACACTAAACTTATTTCAGTACCCCTCATTACTAATGACACCACTGGTTGTGGATTTTCTATGGTAGGGAGCTGAGAGCAAGAAATCAGTGTGTTGATTTAAAAGTATGAAAATTTCAGATCACAAATTATGCATTCCATTGAGAACAGCATACATTTTTGAGGGGTAACAATTCTTATTCTTTATTTCTTGGCTTATATTTTTATCGTAATCTCAACAGAAGGCAGTTTACATAGCAAGAAAGAAAACACCTTGGGATTACTAGGATTGTGCTCACAGGATTGAGGCCTCCAGCCCCTTTGAATCACCCCCAAAGGGAAGCAGTCTGTTCTCTGATGGGGTGAAGGGTGGAGATAAGCATAGAAGAACTGGCCTGGTCAGTAAGTATGAGGGATGGACGGCAGGGTCTACATGTGGATTCATACATTAATTGAAATGAATGTTAGCAGGCAGGGTGATGGACCTGCCTGGTTCAAATAGATTCTGCCATCTACTGCACCAAGACAAACCATGCCCTAGTGGATAAGACCTTTAGTGGAAAGGAATTTTAATACAATTGGTTTATGACAGAGAGAAGACAGTGAATATAGTAAAAAAAGTTTCCCCATGAAGTACCCAAAGTAACCCATTCCCTCCAAATAGGGTTAGACCAAAAGCAAGGTCTCTGAAGGCTTGCCACACATCTAAGTCACCTTCTGGTGGGAACTCCTCGGCAGGGTAGAAGGGACAAGCATGCCTACAAGAGAAAATTCAAAACCCAAGTCAAGATAACGGCTGCCATTGTCAATAGCCCAAGTTTTCCTCTCACTTGGGTTTCTGCCTCTTTAGAGTATCTCCTTCCATTTGCCTCATGGGCCCGGGTACAAGTCCAAGGCTAAGGCCCAGAAGCAAGCACAGCTTCTTCATATGTCTCTCTGCTCCATGTGCCTCTTCCAGGTCTTGATCTTCCTCCTTCCTCCCTTCTCCCAGGCTTCTCTCCTTGCCCAGTTCCATCCTTTTGTAGGGCCAGGGACCCTGGAAACTCCCCTTTCCCTGGGGATTATCTGTTACAAAACCAAAAGACATATCAATAGTAACATAATCCTCAAAGTAGGGATTTTTGGGTAATTTAGACCTGAAAGAAAAATGGGTTTATGATAGAAGTATGATCAAGAAGAAAGAGCCTGAACTTTTGCTGGAAATATGAAGGCCTGTGCTGTGCATGTTCTCTTGAGGAATAACTCATGGATCATGAGAGACTTGCTAAACTAATTCTAACACAGACTAACCAGTACATTGTGCCTGTGGAAGCTTGGAGCAGGCCAGGGGCAGAATTCAGTGGGAAAATGACCAAGGAGGATACTTTCAATAACCTCACCCACTTTCTTGGTTTTAGCAGTGGCCAGATGGAGTGGGTAGAGAGGGGCCCATTAAGCAGTTAATAAAGAACATATTCAAGAGAAAAAATATTTCTGGGCCTCTTTCACTACCAGGATTTCTGAAAAGTTCTGGCTTATTGCTTTCAATGGCCGAAAGAGAAATCCCAGTAAACAATCCAAAACCATGGGACCTTGTTGCACTCTTATCTGTATCTTTATGAATCGGTACTTGATCTGAGGCACCAATTACAGCTGAGAAACTACCAGCCACTATTTTACTGCCAGGGATCACAGGGAATTGAGCTTCAATGTCTAAGGAAAATTACCTAAAACATGTTTAACTAACTACAGGGTATGCCTCAAAGGGCAGAAAATAGCTGACTACTGCCCTGAGAGCATCCACAGACCAGGCCAGAGTCATATGGTGAGAGGACATTTACTATATTTGAATAAAAAAAATCTCCAATTAGCGAAAACAGCATTTTCTTCTTTAGGAAACAAATATTATGATAAAAGAAATGTAGCTCTGTAGTCTCATAAAATTGGCGTGTGTGACTTTGTGAACGTGGAAATGATTTAACCTTACCATATCTCACTTATTTCTAAAATGGTGTAATGACAATTTCCCATATGGTGAGGATGAATGTCTGCAAAATTACTGGTAACTCTTAATTCTCATTATGATGAATGAGAACCCCAGAGATAGGCAGGATTATATCAAGTCACTGAAATGCAAGATGTCACAAAGCACAAATGTTACCTCCTTCGTTGTGTTTAGTTGGTTGGGTGAAAGAGGAGATGTTAGTGATGAGGGATATGAGGAAGACTTTCTCTAAAGACAATCTGTTTCCTCTGGTCATGTGAAGTTTGGGAGAAGTGCTAATGTCAGCTTCAAGCTTAGACAATGTCAGGTTATCTGGAAAATCAGTAAAACCAGCACTGAAGATCTATTTGTATCTGGGTGAGGTCTTCTGAGAGAGAGGAAGAAAGAAGAGCACATAATGGCCCACCTGACCTTTGTTTGCCACTTGACAGGTTTTGCATTTTAGCTCTTGAGAAACTGAATATAGAATAGATAATGGTGAAAGCATATATGCCAACAGAACCCTGACCTACATAAGAAGCCTGGACCCCAAACCATGATTTCTTTAGCAAACCACAACCCTTGGAACAAATGGTCTTGCAGGATGAGGATTTGCTCAATAACTGTCAAGTTCATTCTTTTGCTCTAGCTTCCAACTTGGGACCAACCAAAGAAAGGCAAATATTCTCTCCAAACCAGTCAGATAAACTTCCCAGCTCTTGCCTTCCTCCAACTTCCTCATGATCTCTACCTGCAATCAGAGCTCACCTGAAGCCTTCTCTGCCTGTCCTGGCAAGGCTTTCTACTCCCTGGTCTGCCTTTGATTCTGGGCCAAGCACACACAAGAGGTGGGGGGTGCTGAGTCCTTTGTTACAACAGCTCTCAGTTGATGCTGTTCTCATTTGAGTTATTTTTATTTACTAGCAAGAGTGGTGGGGAAGACTTAGAGTGTAGGCTGGAGGCATGGGTAGGAGGAGTGAAAATTCACCAGAAAGAAATGAACAGAACAGTGATTTATTGAAATACACAACTAAGGAAAGCAGCAGGCAGACAACTGCCATTAGGGGTTGCTGGTGTCTTCTTTATAACTTAATATCATGGAGCTTCTGTTGACTGGAAAGTTGACTGGAAAGTTGGTTATCTGGTGACAGCTCTTTGGGTGTACCTTCCACACAGGAGGTTCCTGCTGGGTTCTGATTGTCCCGTTTTGTATTTTCTGAAACTCTTGATAGCCCCTATTGATCATTTGGACCTGTGGCCAGGTTCCCATGGCAATCCTGTTGGTTTCCCTTTTTTATCTATTTTATGACTCCCAGCATTATTCAGCTGAGCAACAGCCTGATACCATGCACATGTTTGTTTTCATGAAATAATAATGTTCAATATTAATTTATTACATCACCAGCGAATAAGGTGATTGTTTCAGAGTGGAGCTGGGTATTACCAAGACCTGCTGTGAGAAGGCCTGACTTAAGTATCACAGGTTCTGGTACAGGGCAACCCTGATATGAAATGGCTTGCCTGACTGTGGGTCTTCACCCGTGTGCCTAAAAGAGACTAATGAAGGGTTTATTTACAAAAGGGGGAATGAAATGAATAACTCAGGGAGAGAGGGAGATAAATTTGTGAATGTGTCTTACCAGAGCCTGCAAGAAAAAAGGGCCCACATGTCACATGTGGGCCTGGCTGCTTAACCCTCAGGTCCCAGCAGTCCTCCCTTAGGTGATGGTGACATCATGGGATTTGTAAATCTGTTACAGGGCAGGGGGAGGGGTGCCACTGAATCCTCAAATCTTCCTGCTCTAAATGGGTTCTGCCATCTGCCGCATCAAGACAAAACATATGACTTCAATGAAAAGGAACTTTAATACAGTGAGTATACAACACAGAACACAAAGAATATAATTCCTAAATCAAACACCCAAAATCACCCATCCCCTTGGGTGCAAAAGCCCACCCAAAAGGGATTGGTCCAAAGCAAGCCCGCCACAAGCCTAAAGCACCTTCTGGCTGGAACCCATAGAAAAGGGTCACATGTGGCCACACAAGTCTGGGAGGAAAAGAGCAAAATCAAAATCAATATAAACACTGCCATGGTCAGCCTCCCCACAGATCTCTCACTTACATCTCTTTCAACCAGTCTGGGGCCAAGAAATAAACACAGCTTCTTCACATGTCTCCCTTTGCTCCATGTGGCTTACTCAGGTCTCCTGGCTCTCCATCCTGCTCCTTCCTCTTCAGATTCCTTCTCTTGTCTCCTCAGCTCTACCCTCCTTCTGGGTGGAGCAGGGAACCTGAAACTTTTTCTAGGGACCACCCTGTTAGAGTTGTTGGTGTCTTGGATATCTGTGGTTTGGGGTGAGGGTGCAGTCCATAAAATCTGTCTGTGGAGTTTGTTCATGTCATCCTTTTTTAGTGTCATTTCTATGAAATCTTTGCTTGACTCAAGTTTACAAAGTCTTTCTATTAGGTTTTCCTGCAAGTTTAATGGTTTTGTCTTTGAAGTCTTTGATCCCTGTGGGTGGATTGTTGTGTATGGTGTGAGGTAAAGGGCTAGGCTTATTATTTTGCATATAAATATGCTTTTGCCCTAGGACCATTTACTGAAAAAGACTCTCCTTCCATTGAGTTGAATGACACGTTTGTCAAAAATCATTAGATCATAAAAGAAGGACTTTTCCCTGGATTTTGTTTTCTGTTACATTGATCTGTATCATGCTGTTTGGTTACCACATCTTATAAAAATTTTGAAATCAGATAGTATAAGTCATCCAATATAAGTCACAAATCTTTTGGCTAACCTAGGGCTTTTCACTTATTTATGATTTTTAGGGTTGTTTTGTCTAATTTGCCATAGAACTTCCTATGTAATTGGCATGAGAAGAGTCAGCAGTGCAGGCACCAGAGCAGTGGGATGGCGGCCTCAGGGATCTGCTGTGTGTGTGTATGTGTGTCAGGATGGGGGTGTCTCCTGTGCCGGCCAGTGTTTGTTTTTAAATCTAAACAGTAGTGATGATGGTGGAGGATAAGCATAGAAAAAGTTGGAAAGGAGGCACCACAAGATCAAAAACTGGCTCACACAAAGCTAGGAATTGCAAGTGGAGTAGAAGTGATTAACATAGTGGTTAACCTGGCTATAAGGAATATAAATCCTGAGGCATCAAAGCACAGACCCAAGCAAAGTGTCAGATGCTGTTAGTACCATAGGGCCACAGATCAGAGGTAAAGACATGGAGATTGAGGGCCAGTGTAGAGTCTCTGGCCCCTTTCAAATTCTAACACAGTTTTCCAAAATCAACAGCTAACAGTCCACTCTACAAAGGAATAAGCCCCTCCCGAAGAGAAAAAGAGGATTTCAGTGCAGTCTGCACTGGCACTGGGCAGGACTTTTCTGCCTACCTGTTTCTGCAAGTGCTTCATTTTCCATCAGCCTGCTGTGACCAGCTTCGTGCCAGGGCTTCTCTGCACTGACCCTCCTCAGCAATGGCAGCTTCCTCAAGGTCTCCTGCCCTGGACTGTGAGGCCTCTCTTGCTTAGCAAAGCTGTCCCTTTCAGCATAGCCCTTTCTGTCCACTTGAGTCACTGGAAGTGTTCTTTTCCAGCTCTCTCTTTTTACAATAAACCTGCCCTTTTGGATATAAGGGATATATGGATATGTCTCTGTGTTGTGGAGAAACTCGCCTGGGAAACTTACCAATTTGGCTGAAAAAGGAGCTTTGGCAAAACCTTAGGTTCTCATTGTGAACCCAAGGACCTGCAGTCTGAATCCCCAAACTCTAAACCACATCATCTGCACCTTACCCAATCATGGAATGATTAAATTAGCATATGGGAGCACAAATATATCTTGTAGAAGATGTGAATGTTTTGAGACTGTTATAGGGCAGGGGGAGGGACATGGCTGAACCCCTAAACCTGCCTGCTCTTACTAAGTTCTGCCATTTGCCACATCAAGACCATATATATAAGACTTTTAATGGAAAGGAATTTTAATACAATCAGTGTGCAATACAGAAAAGACAAAGAATGTAGTTTCCAAATCAAACTGCTACCCCCTCATGGGTAGCAGTCCACTCAGAAGTGATTGGCCCAACGCAAGGCCTGAAGGCCCCCCATGAGTCTGAAGCATCTTCTGGCAGAGACCCAGAAAAAAGTGTCAGAAGTAGCCAGACAAGTCTGGGAGGAAAAAAACATAATCAAAATCAATATAAACACTGCCATAGTCAATCTCCACAGGGGTCTCTCATCCACATCTGTTTCAACCAGCTAGGACCAAGAAGAAGCAAGCATAGTTTCTTCACATGTCTTTCTGCTCCATGTGCCTCCCTCAGGTCTCCATCCTGCTTCCTTCCTCCTCAGTCTTCTCTCCAGATTCTTATCCTCCCTGCTCAGCTCCACCCTCCTTTGGGTGGGGCAAGGAACCTGAAACCTCCCCTTTTCCTGGGGACCACTCTTTTATAAGATGAATGATGAAAAACCATAGAGATGACATTTAAATGATCATTGAGTTTTGCATTAAAAATATGCTGCTGTAAAACTGCTGCTATTAAATAATCTAGTTTGGAAATTGTTGATTCTGGGGTCTAGTGCTACTTGTGAATGAAGCAATGGTCAGTTTTTACTTTTACTTAGTTTTTTTTTCCGATTGATGACACATTTTCATTGTTTTGAAAGGCAAATTAGCATTCAGAGAGACTTCTTTAATGTTTAATTTAACTCATATTACCAGATACTTTATTTGAGCAAAGTATTCCTGTAATAAACTCACCAACAGATCTTAAATTCTTCACCCTTTACTAACATCTTTGATTTTTTGAGTGAATCACTTCTCTTTATTCTTTAAACTGTTCTGCTTTTTCCTTTAACCTGGAAACACCTTTTCACAGACACATGAACAGTCACATCTGTCAAAGTGTTTTTCCCATGTGGTACTGAGAGGAATATTGAGAGACTAAGATTACTAACTAAGAATTGATTATATCAGGAACTTGAAATTATAGTGTATATGGAACACAGTAATAGATATTTTACGTTTGCCCAAAAAAAATAAAAAATAGTAGCACTGTGCCGCGGACCAGCACAGTGGGGAGAACTGGACCTCAGGGTGATGAGTGTCTTGGAGGGAGGTGGATAAGGATTCGGTGAAATGAATGACAGACATGCCTTCAAGAGTGCATATCTGAATGTAATGTGGAAAAGTAAGATTTCATATTTATACAGGTTTTTTTTTTGGCAAGAATAATGATTATATCAGCATTTAGTTACATATTTAGCAGAACAGTACAAGGTGATGTTACATTTTCTGATAAGTGGATGGGGAAAGGGGTAACAATCTGCTGGGAACATCAAATAATGGTTAATGGTGTGAGACATAAGAGAATGTGGTCATTCATTCGTCTGATACATTTTGCCTAACTAACCTGTTCAGTTCCACTCCCAGTTGTTGCCTTGTTCAAAGAGTCTTTTATATCTTTCTGCTACATAGTTTCTATATCCTTGCCATTCAGTAACTTTATGATTAGGCAAATATAGTAGAGACTTACGGTATTGTTCTAAAATAGACTCTTGTTTTGCTTTGTTTAACATGCACCAAGGAGGAGGTGACCTTTTTAATCTTTCCCAAAAGCTAAGACTCAACTACCTAACTCTTTTTCCTTCTACATTAACTATTCTTAGTCCCTTACAGTAAATTCCTGTATGTGGGGTAGGCTCACCTGTTGGTTCTGGAAGCTAAATCATTCCCTTACTTCCCCTGGGTGGATGCCAAAGCCTCTTTCCCAGAGTATATGCTGGCCCAAAATTATTAACTTCATTACTGGCAGTGGTAAGCTCATCATTATAGAAATAAACATTGTCATGATTACTAGGAGTTGAATGAGTAACAGGCTTCTTGAAAGCAAATGAGTGAAGTACAATAAACAATATTATTAAGAATATAATCCAGCAACTAGGAAGCCAGGCTCCAAAACATCGGCGAGTGCTACGTTGTACCTCTGTGCGCCCTGTTCCTTGAACTTTGAGCCAAAGTCCACATGAATGCTCACGCAGACTCTGCAAGAGGTGCAGTGACAGCAGTGAAGATTGTTTCCTTTATGAACATACATGGCATTCAGAATAGATTATGTTCCTTTGTGGGAAACATCACTGCAAAAATACAATTGGTGATAAACAGCAGAAGAAAGTGGTATTGTTACCTGCCTGCCCTAAGTAGGTTCTGTCATCCACTGCAAGACAAAATCTACTCTATTGCTTAAGAGTAATTATATGGAAAGGAACTTCAATATAACTGGTGTGCAATAAAGAGATGAGAAGAAAAAAACAAAGAAGACAATTTCTAAACCAAGCACCTGAAGTTACCCATTTCCTCGTGGATAAATGCCCATCCAAATAGTATTGGCCCAAAGTTGGGCCACTGAGGCCTGAAGGCTTTCTACACAAGCCTAAGGCACCTCCTGGTGTGGACCCATAGGAAAGAGAAGGAAGAGGCCAGACAAGCCTGGCTGGGGAAGAACAAAATCACAATCAAGATAAAAACTGCCTTTGTTAACCCCTCCCTGGGTCTGTCACTCACATCTGTTTCAAGTGTCTTGTTCCATGTTCCCCAGGCCCCTGGTACAAGTTCAGAGCTGAGAAGCAAGCGCAACTTCTTCACATGCATCCTCCAGCTCTCCTTGCTCTCCAGTCTCTTCCTTCTCCCAGTCTCCTCTGCAGCTTGTCATCTAAACTTAACTCCATCCTGCCTTGGGTGGGGTAGAGAACCTGGAAGCTCCCCTTTCCCTAGGAGCACCCTGTTACAATAATGTGGTTGCTTAACAACTCACCAACAGACCAAACTTTAAGGCAAATGGATACTTGTGCTCTTTTTAGCTTGTCTAATGAAGCTTCTTGTCCACAAGAACTACTTTTTTCTGTCTACCTATCTTAATTTTTTCTTTGTACTGCTGCTTTTAGAAGATTAACATGTAAGTTTACTAATGTTGAAGGTTTTAATGTAGAAATTTACAAAATAGCATCATTTCAATTACATTTTCCCATTAGTAGTATATCTTAATTTGTTGACTTTTAATCAACAATTAAATGATAGAATTCATTTTAACTTTTAAGGCTTAAAATGATAATATGCATCAAAGTATATTTAATGTAACATCAATATAAATTTTGTGCCAGAAAAGTGAATGAAAAAGCATTCATATGCTCTATGTAAATAATGTGTACATAAACTTAGGGTTAAATAACCCCAAATAACCTCAAGGTTAAAAAGCATTTCTGGAAATTCCAAAATAATTTCCTTGAGCAGAAATAAAATAACCAACCCTCCAACTGTATGGTTTTATTGATTTCAGAGAAGCAAATTCAAATGTGTGTAAACCAGTCTAATTCAGTATAAAGTAGGTAGAGTCACTTTATACTTCCCTCTGTAAATGATAGAGAATTCATTTTATCTTTTAAAGCTTAAAATGATAATATGCATCAAAGTATATTTAATATAACATCAGTACAAATTTTGTGCCAGAAAAGTGAATGAAAAAGCATTCATATGCTCTATACAAATATGTTTACATAAACTTAGGATTAAATAACCCCAAATAACCTCAAGGTTAAAAAGCATTTCTGGGAATTCCAAAATAATTTCCTTGAGCAGAAATAAAATAACCAACCCTCCAACTGTATGGTTTTATTCATTTCAGAGAAGCAAATTCAAATGTGTGTAAACCAGTCTAATTCAGTATAAAGTAGGTAGAGTCACTTTATACTTCCCTCTGTAATTTTCTTGACATCTTTTATTACTTAGTGGGTCTCAATGCTGATAGGAGTGAAATGGGAGAAATTATAGGCTTTGAAAAAGTTCAGTAATTTCATTTAATTGTGCTGTACACTAAAGATACAGTAATATTAATAGACATCAACTAATAGGGGTTTTTGAGTTTATATAGAGGTACCCAGATAAAAGTAAATGTATAAATAAGTGAATATATCAAGTAGCTCAGTGCTGCAGAATAGTGCTACGTTTACAGTAAGGTTTCTTAGTTAGTTAATATTATGTGGACATATTAGTGCTATATCTGTGTATGTTTAATTGTGGAGATTAGTCCCACCTTATTAGTTATAAATGGAAGTGACTGCTTGGCACTTTGAACTTTTGTCTCAGATTTTGCCCATTTCAATAGAGTTTGTGACTGATAACCATTAAATGCTGAAAGTTTATTGATTCTTTCAGTACCGAATGTTAATGTTGACATCATCCTGCCTTGAAAAATAAACTTTATACAATGATTGAGATAAAAGAATTAAAAAAAAGTGACCCTAAGACAATGAAGTCTATTTTATATTAGCAACTGCTAAGTTTACTTTATCCTTTAACATAAGTTTAGACTGTTGATTTACATTTGTTAACTTGATTGTGAAACAGATCAGTCTTTAAAGTATGACTCTAGCAAGGGATCTTAATTTAATATGTGTTAATTACAGCGATGATAAAAAAATTATTTAGCATATGCATTTTCACAAGAAGGCATGGGTGAATGCAGTAATGTGGTAGGCAACCTCTGACATGACCCCCAGTGAATTGCACATCCTAATATTCATGCCACATGGAACCCACTTGCTGGAGTGTAAGTTAGCCCTAAAAACTTGCTCCTTGTGAGTAGAAAACATAGCCCACTCCTTCTTGCTTTCTCTTTTGCTTACAGCTGTGTTGTGAGATGCTCTGTGGGGAAGTCTATATGGAAAGAAACGGATGGAGACTTGTAGCCAATAGCTCGAGAGAAACTGAGCCCTGGGTCTAACCACCCCAGAATCTGAATCTTGACAGTCACAGAGAATAGCTGGGAATCAGATCTTCACAGGTGGACCCTGAGGAGGTGGAAATCTCAAGAGAGGCAGAGAGCTAGCTATAGGATCCAACTAAACTTTGTGATACAGAGAAATTGAGATAGTAAACATCTTTTTTTTTTTCCCTGAAGATTTATTTTATTTATTTATGCATACAAGAACTGGGGTGTAGGCCAGACGTGCAGAGGGTGAGAGGATTCACCAGAGACAAATGGGGAGCAGAGTAGGTAGATCTACTGAAATACACTGCTGAGGGGAGCAGTGGGGAAGACAGGAGAGGTCTGCTGTGCCATGTGGGTTGCTCCCTGGTCTGGGATTGAACTCAGGCTGCAGTGGCTGGTGATAGTTTCATAGTGCTGAGACTTTAACCCCCATGCCACCAAGGAATTAAACATTGTATTAAGTCACTAACATTTTAGGGTAACTTGTTACACAGCCTTAGATAACAAAAACAGTGAATTAATTGAAGAGTCAAATATTTATTTTAATTGAACTTTGAGACAATTTTCTGAGCTATTATGGAAAATGTTTCTGAGGAGTTGTAAAAGAATTACACTATATGTTGAACTTATACTAATTACTAATTACTTATACTAATAATTTCCTAATTATTCTCCCTCTCTTCAGTCTACATTCAGCTTCTTATTCTACTTCTAAATATATAACCACAGTATTGGAATAGTTCTTTAAACATAATTATACACTAGCCAGATGACACAAAAATATTTTGACAAAATGTTTTTGCATGTCATTGCTACAGGCAATGCCATGTCACAGAGCATGAAATTTAGCATATATTTGTTATACATTCATTACCCATGAAAGCAGTTACTTCTCATGGGGTGTTCTCAGCAGATTTCTCCTTCGAGATGATCTGCCTGGATTACCCCAGTCACCATGCATTCCATCAGACAAGGAAATGAGAACTGTCAAATGCAATGTGCCAGATGGAACTTGTCCAAAAAATTTCCTTTGAATTTATTTGATATGAAATTTTCACAGCTTCCCTTCCCCCTAAGTAATTTGTGCTTTAAAAGTCATCCTGTAGGCAGGTAGACTGCTGGGGAATGTAATTAAAGGTACTGTGTGCACTGCTAGGAGTTTGCCGTATTTTCTTCTTACAACTTTGTGCTAATGAGTTGCTGGAGGAGGTGATGGAGAGGACTATAGCTGGGGAACCCATGAGGTGAACCCCAGCTCTTGGATGAGACTCCCTGCCCTCTCCTGTGCTTAAGGTGATATTTTGCCCCACCGTTCCTGTAGGAAGATCACGGCAAGGATGTGCCCTGTCTGGACTTGATATGTGACTGACACCTGTTAGGACCTTGTCTAATGGCTTTTGTTTTGATGGGTGCCTGCTGAGATCTTGTTTTGTGGCCACCAAAGGCAAAGATCCTATAAGTCTCCTTTGCTTATTAACCATCACCTACCAATTTGAACTGGGCTGCCTTTTCCTTTGGTCATTCCTTGCCCTCTGTGGAGAGATTCAATGCTAGTTTTGAATTTACCCTGGGAACATCCAATGTTGCAAAGTAACATGGACCAGGTGAGGAAGTGTAAAGGAAAGTAAAAGTGAAGCTTATGATTAACTTACTTTATCAGAGAAATTAAGTGAAATTTAGTGGTGTTTCTGATTTTACTTTATTCTACATCTAACAATGGTTTTGTGAAAATTTGATAGTTCTAATTTAAAGTTATTTTGTTAAAATGTAGTTTTCATCTTTTGATTAATGTAGCTGATTCTAAATTATTAGCTCTTAGTTTAAGTGTACTTGTTGGATGGTAGATTCTTTCCCACTGCTTCTGTATTTACAGTATTCTGAGTGTTTCAACCAGAAGCAGGAGAGTAAGATCAGATATTGTGATTTGGCTTATTGTCTGCTCTGATAAAGAGGGGTAAAAGAGGAAGTTGAATTTAAGAGGAAAAAATCCACTAATTTCAATGATCCGTTTTAGTTTGGTCCTCTTAACAAAGGAATCAAGTGTTGTTGGTTTTAAATTTCAACTTCTACTGGATCAATACAGCTAGTCAAGATACAGTAGAAAAAAAGTGTTCAAGAGGATAACTGGTCTGT
Source organism: Condylura cristata (assembly GCF_000260355.1). Taxonomy (NCBI): domain Eukaryota; kingdom Metazoa; phylum Chordata; class Mammalia; order Eulipotyphla; family Talpidae; genus Condylura; species Condylura cristata. The sequence goes on from NW_004567119.1 coordinate 32,487,793, forward strand.
AATTCGATAGTTGAATGTTATAAATATTCTTAATATTGCTAAGGACAGTTGAATAAATACAGCCCATTAAAGCATGAGTCAGTTATTTATTTTCTGGATATCTACTGGCCTGTTTAGGGGAGAAATTGATCCTGATTATCTGTTATTTGCTCAGATTAGTTGTAATCAGTCAGGTGTTGCAAGGTTTTTGCATCAAGACACATGTAATCCTCACAAAGTCTGCTTTTCTTGCAGCAGCTTCTACTGGCTGCTGACTTCAAGTCCTCAAGGGCTTGTTCTTTCCAACAATAATTAGCAGATGAAACATATGCTGTAAACAATCTGAAGGGGATGATCACTTTTTAAAAAATATGTAACCTTAGACTTTTACTCCATTGTGAAATCACCAGATAAAAAGCCTTTTATTCTTTCAAAAATACAAATAAGTCTATAGGATGCTGTCTTGTTTTGGTAAATTAGGTAGTAGTTAAAAAATAAAACTCTAAGATAAAAGTGTGCAGAGGTACTACATTGTTTTTCAACACTTCAGAGGGAAAGATAAAACACATCAGTGAATCAGAGAGATTGTTCTGAAACATTTGTAAAATCTGTATTGATGTGAGTGGTTAGATTAAAAAAATGCTTCCTTAATAATGTTGGTATGAAATTGGCTTAAATTTCATGGATTAATATCCTTCATATATAATTTTTTATTAAAAATGTGTTTGTTGTTACGGAGTAATATTTAATTATTATAAAACAAAATAGAGATAGTTTGTCTAAGAAATCTGTAATTCTACCATCCAAGATTCGAATCCTTTATTTATATGTAGCTTCTAGATAAACACACACACACAATTTTTTAGGCAAAATGGTATCGACTTATGCTATTTTACCCTGATTTAAACTTGTTTTTTTAATTGAACAATATTTTGCTAGTACAGTCCAATATTTTTAATTTTTATTATTCTTGATGACCACATTAGTATATAAAAGTACCACAGTTTGTTTAACCAATTGACATTATTGGCCCTTACTCTCATGCTAAGCAACCGTGAAATATATCTCCCTTTTCATTGCATTTTGAAGTCCGTGTTAAGTTTTTTCTTAGGATACATTCCAAATAGCAGAATTTCAGGATTAATGGTATGTATTTTACATGTTCTTATATCCTCTAGATTTATTTTAACAAGTGAAAAGATCTGTTACTTTAAAGGACATTTTAGGATCCTTCTTATTTGATCAATTTGTATTTTGTCAAATAAACAGCTCTCATTTCACATGTCATTGTGTCTCTTGGACAGCCATTGGACGTCATTTAGGAAATTAAATCTCCCACCTGCAACTCAAATTTTTCAGTCAGAAGTTGACCTTTATGTAAATCAAAGAGAAAAAGTCTTTAGTTAATACTTGCTAACTCTAATAACATTTACTGATGCAGTTAAATCTTTCTTTCCTTATATCACCTTGCTTTAAAAAATGACTTCATGTTTATAAAAGGCTCAGCTATATTTGATTATATTTCACTGTGGTTGGGAGAGGTAGGTGCTGGCCTTTATTTTGGCACATGTGTCTTTTTCACTGTCTCCCTATTATTCTCACATATTTTGCTCCTTTATGCTATATGAATAGTTGATATCAAATAGTGAATCTAAGAAACCTGGAATCAGGATGCTTGGTTAATTTTGAGTGTGTTTTATTAAGGTGGCAAGTGTGGCTACGGTATCCTTCCCACCCTTCTACCATGATGTGTATTTTATATATAGGTATGACAGTTTGTTTTCTCCTTGGTGTTATTTTATTCATATATTTTAATTTTGGTGGATATGCCATCACCATTATCACTCTTAACACTGATAATTATTCTTAACCATTGGTCTAAATATGTGAAGGTGCTTATTTTCCATGCTGTGTCATTATATACATAGGGAAAATAATGCAAACGTATTACAGAATTACAAAAAGATTACAAAATAAGATAATAAAAAGAAATCAAGAAAAAATATTGTTCTGAAAAATTACTATAATTACGTTGAAGATAGAATTTAAATGTCAAATGCCACCTAGAAATATAAGATATAAGAATATTAGTTCATGTTCTGAACATTTAGATCACTCCCTACATGTTAGGAAAGTGGTAATACTGATCAAGGCTGTGGTGAAACTCAGAGTTTGTTCTGTTCAGGCTTAACTTGTTTAAAACACATGAATTATATCTGTATTTTTATCTACAGCTATCTCATACTATATAGCACACATCATGATACACAAAGTAATATAATTTATTTCAGGTTTATTATAGTTAAATTTTTATGATGCTTATACCTATACACTTATTTTTAAGTTGAAGACTCATTATAGTTTGTGGTAAGCTAAGTTCTTTAACCTATTTTAATACATTATGTTGATGGAATTTTTTGGTAATCTTATTAAATTTTGGATTCTTATTAAAATATGTAATAAAATGTCCTTGTGATGAAAGTATTCTTTTCACTGTTCTTTTTGTAAAATATTCTCACTTAGTCATTCATAGCCCATTCTACTATTGTACAATTAAAAATAAAACCCACAATATTACCTGACAACAATCTTTTAAAAGGCTTTTTGTCATGGCAGAATGCCCTTTCGTTTGGGGGATGAAGTAATTGAAATAACATTCGATTTCAGGGTGCCCACATAACTGTTTAACTAGATTCTCTTGAAAAAACTCATTGTATAAACTTTTCTTCTTATTGACACTCTCATACTGACAGTGATATAAATGCTATGAAGTTTTTTCAAAGGTTCTCAAACCTGTTGTTCCTTGAGTCCTAAAGTAATCTTAAAAATCACTGGACTTCCCAAAGAGCTTTTGTCTGAGTGTGTTAGAGATAGTACAAGAAACTGAGATAGTATATATTGATACTTTGTTTAAAAATTCATTGCAGATTAATATACATAATGTGTTAATGAAAATGAACTTTATTTTATAAAACTTAGAAACGAACTTTAGCTAGAAGAGTGGTGTTTTTTTTACACTTCTATAAGTTTCTATAATGTCTGACTTAATGGAAGACAGATGGACTCTTCTCTCTGCTTCTGCATTCAATCTGTTGTGACACTGAGGGTCATGTAGCCTCTGGAAACTTCACTGTATGCTCATAAGAGAATGAGAATAAAAAAGGCAAATCACATCTTAGTATTACTATGAAAATAGTATTGACTCCATATCCCCTCTAAAGATCTTGAGGGCCCCCAGGAGTTCCCAGAACACATTTTGTGAACCATTGTGTTAGAAGTTAAAATATGGGTATCCTTATGCATCTTATTTTTGTGGAATAAAACTTTTCTGGGAGTGCTATTGCAGGGTAATGTTGGAACATTTCAGTGGAGGGGTTGAAGAGCAGTTCTGCTTTGTTATCTTAGGAGAGTTACACTTCTAAACCTCAGTTACCTCATCTGAAAATGAGGGTAATAATCACTTCTCAGGGTTGTTGTAAAGGATTGACATTCATATTTACCTGCAATCTCTTTTGATCTTAGTTACTGTGAAATTTATGTCTAAGAACATAGTGATTCTACTGACAGTGTTCCTTTCTTGGCTTGAGAAAGAGAACTTGACTCCATAATGCAGTGAAGTCAGAGAACCATTGCAGGGTGTCCATACTGTAAAGTCAGCGCTACTGCTCCCGGGGTTGTCCTGGTGTTAGAGTGAGGACACGGAGGCGCACGCAGGGCTCAGGCATGTGGGCAAGGCGCAGAAGTGGGTGGAGTCTGCAGTCCACCTCCAGAGCCCCATCCTTAACCAGTCCTAATGACACAACTGCACCTGCTAGAATTTTGATTGTCTATATTCAAAATTAAGGAATTGGAACCTAGAGTTTGATTCCCATCGTTTTCTGAGTGATTTCTGTATTTCAGGAAACATTATTAAAATTTGCATATGCTGGTGCTCCCTGGTGGCACAATGGATTAAAGCTGGCTGCAGCCACTGCAGCACCTCCCAGGGGCCAGGGAGGTGACCCACATGGTGCAGCAGACCTCTCCAGTCTCGCCCACTGCTCCCCTCGGCAGTATACTTCGATCTGCCTGTTCTGCTCCCCACTTTGTCTCTGGTGAATCCTTTCATTGCTTCTGTACCTCTGGCCTGTACCCCAGTTCTGTTAACAGTTTTCATATGCTGTTATATTAACTATTGCTATTGTTATATTAACTATTAACTAATAAAATGAACAAGGCCTAATGTGGATTTCTTCAGTCACTCACTTGCACTCAGTCCCTACTTCATGTATTTGCAGAGATTGCTGCATTTAGTTTGATTTCTTTCCTTTATATTTGGGTTGACCTTGTCAGAATTTCATATTACTGATTGTAGAGGTGTTTTCTTACAGTATCTCTTGATCGTTTCTCTACTCATTTATGTGAGGAACACTTTTCAGCCAAAATGTGTTTTAAAAGATTTAAATGAACAGAACTCTATTACTTTAAAAAAAGAGAGCTTTCATTGGTTGGGTTTCATGAATGACATGTCTAAAGCATGTTTTCTCTCTCTCTTCATTTATTTAAAGTAATATTTAAATCTGGACCTTAAAGTAATATTTAAATCTGGATTGTACCAGTGACATCATTCTCCAAAGCAATTGAAATTATAGTATTAGGCTTAATTTGGTTTCCTCCTACACATTTTGATACAGAAGTTATATTTTTATATTTATGTAGCAATTACATGTCTGATGTCTGATTCTGATCTCATATAAGAGGGTATGAGTAATATTTTCTGATGAGTCTTTTTTTTTTTTAACAAGAAAGGGAACTTCTATGGAAATCTGGGGTGCTAATATTCATTGTTTTTCTTGGATAAGACAATGAGACACAGTTTAGGTGATATGTGCAATTTAATCTGTGTTAACAAGGGTCAGCATTACCATCTGGGCTATATAATAAGGTTGCCTCTTGAGGAGAAGAAATGATCTAATTTCTAAACTCATTATGAGTTTCCTTTTAACAGCATTTATTTAATTATGATATTGAAAGGAAATTTTATTCTTTGAGAATCAGTTTTAAAAATAGTTCATAAAGTTGGACCAAAGGCTATGAAGTAACATACTTTCAGCATTTTAAAGAAAGCTCTGAACGAAGTGTGAGAAGTTAGAGATTGATCATAGTTCCTGTGTTTGCTGGCTCCCATTACTTAAAAAAAAAAAAAATCTGGCTCTCTTTGCCACTCGTCTCCTCTAAGTTTTTAATCTCTTTTTAACCCTGAACTATGTAAGATTCTCCTCTCCAGGGTTTCTCATCGATCAAAGGCATCAGCATCTTTCTTCTTTTACTACTAATTCCCTCTAAAACAGACAACCCTGAGCAGGCTGAGTCTATAAATTTTCTCCATTCCTTGCTGTGTGTTTCTACTTCTTTCCTGCACCCTTTCCAGCCCTGCTTTCAGTCTATCCCCATCTCCATTTGCTTTGTGAAAGCTGATTCCTCTTGTGTTACATTAATTTAAAAGTCCCTTTCATAAGAAATTTTGGATAAAAATTACAGTTTGAGATATAGTTCTTTTTGTTTTAAGCCATTCTTCTGATGACTCCCCAGTTAATTAGGTGGCAACAAATTTTATATTTCAGCCTCCATGATTATACACAGTGGCCTTGGATCATTCTTGTACTTCTGAAGATTGTTAAATCCAGTCTGATTTTAGGTAAATTTGAATAGAACAGAACTAAATGTTAACCTTAAAGAAGCATTTAGAAAACTCCTGTGATGGTTTGGTTTACACATTGGTGATTGATTTGATTTCAATGAATTATTATCTTTTCAGTTCCATCCTAGGCAATAAGAAAGAGAGCACTGATTGCAGTAGACAGGAGTCTGCAGATGAACAATATTTTTGATATCCTGAAAGGATTGCTCATTTAACACCTGGGAAAATGACTAAGGATTTTAAAGATCTATTTCCCAAAGAGTATCAAGAAAAAATTGCTTTTTAAAGAACCATGCTGAAGGCAGGGATTTTAGGATTTCTACATTGAAATCTTTGGAGGGAGAAAGGACTCTAAGTACAGTCTCTAAAAGGCATAATGCATCTCTAAAAATCACATCCTAGATGAACACAGCCTCCCATGGATGCATGCTAGAGTTTCTACTGATTCTAGTTTCAAGCTGTTTACTCTGTGAAGTGAGAGCTGTTCACAGTGCCCTCCTGAGCTGGCCCTGATAATTAAGGTCTATAGTGAAAAGGAAACTAGAAATCATCTCACAAAGACTGAATGGTTTAATACTTCAGATACAGGGACTTTTTTGAGATATGAGGATATTTTTTATTTCAATATGGATTGTATTAAGAACGTCCTGGAAATATATATATATATATATATATATATATATATATATATATATATATATAGTCACTCTATTCTTTAAATCAACTGGTCTAGTAATAATCTATTGTGTGCTAGGGATTATTTTGTGCTAAAAGATATAGTTGTGAATCGCACTATCATTGTGCTACTTAGCTTCCTGAAGTGATTGGTTGCATGAATGGAGTGAATCAATAAATTGGGGATAATTTGAGCTAGCAGTTAAACAGGGTAACAGATATGGAGTGACTGGGGAAGCCACTTTTTATTAAGAATTCAAGGAAGGCTTTTTCCAAGATGACTTTTGACATAAGATCTTCCTGGAGCTGGAATTGAATCTGCATGTATGTTCATCATTTGATCATTCCAGATAGCAACAGAAGCATGTGGAAAGGCCCTGGGTAAACATCTGGACCATTCTGTTCAAAGAATAGTCAGTGTATTTGTAGTTCAGGGAGTGAGATTGAGTGTAGTGGGAATTGCAATCAGAGAGGGAGGTAGTGACCAGACCATGTAGTATCTTGTAGACTATTGTAAGGATTTTACTTTATTCCAAGTAAGTTTAAGCAAGAGTGTAATCTGATAGGTATCATCTCATAAATTACCCTGACTACTCTGAGGTACTGTGTATTGTACAAAGAGTATATTGGCACTTTAATATATTATTTTGAACTTACATTATATACTAATGAAGGAGTTAGTGTTATGATTTCTGTATACAGAATGAGAAAATTGAGGCTTACAGAGTTAAGTAATTCTTTCAAAGTCATACAGCTTGGAAGTAGCAGAACCAAGGCTTGGAATCTATTCTAAAAGCCCATTCTCTTTTTTTTAAAAGATGACTGCATTGGGATAATAGAGTGTAGAACTACAGAGAGAATTGAACTCTGATAATGACCATGTCGGAATAGTTTTTGAAAGTAACATATTTTATTGTGCAGCATACATTTAAAGACATACACAATCATACATTTACAGCTCAAGGAGGTTTTATGAAATGAATAAAATGGTATTACCATCTCTGGCTTTGATGTCTGCCTTGTCCCTTACACATGTGCTACCATTCCACAAATGTAACCTTTATTTTAATTTCTAGCACCACAGATTAGCTTTGCTTATCTCTAGATAGCTAGCTCCTTATTCATATTGATTCATATTACACTTTATCTGTGTTCTTATGTATGTGGTAGTTTGTTATTTGTTGCGTACTATTCCACTGTAATTACATGATTTATTCATGTAATAAATATCCCTATTAAGGGATATTTGGGTTGTTGTCAATTTCTGGAATTTACTAATTTTGTTGTTATATACATTCTTGTAAGTTGTTTTTGGTGAACATACACAGATATCTCTTTGGGGACTGGATTTAAGAGGAAGTGTTCAGGTTGATGGGGAAGATGGTTGTTCCTCTGTGTACAAAGGTAAGCTGGGGTTATTTGTATCAACCCACAAGTGTCAGTTTATACATCTCTGCCCAAGCTCCTGGTCAGTGCTGCTACTTTGGGAGCTTGAAATTGACCAAGTTACACATCATGGAACTAGTTGTAAATATAGCAGGTACTTAAATAAATCCTCTTATTCAACTTTGTTTCAGTGTAACAGCTTTTGATTTGGTAGAAAAGCTTTTGATTCCCAGCTGGGGCCACTGTCTGTGTGGAGTTGGCATGTTCTCGCCATGTAGTGGGGGGTTTCTCCTGCTAGTCTAGTTTCCTTCCATATCCCAAAGATGGGCAGGTGAGGTTCATTGGCATGTGTAGGGGATGTGAGTGAGAGTGAGTGTGGGTGTGTGGGCCATACCCTTTGATGCAAGGATGTCCCATCCAGGGTAGGAACTCTCACTGTGCTGGCTTCTGGGTTGCCTGCAGCCATGAATAGGAATAAGTGGGTTGGAAAATGAATCAATGAATGAATGAATTCAAATAATTTTTTAATATTAGAAGTATTTGTGTCTTTATTTAGAAGCTGGGGATGTTTTTATGACCATAAATATGCTAGGAGCTTGGTTATATCAATTAGCCTGTGGTCAGTGGGTTTCCTGATAGATCATTTTACTGAAAGCGGCAGTTTCCAGAAATCTATAGATGTTAAGTGAGGACTTACTGTTCTACAGATCAGACCCCTTCCCCTCCCCTGACACTCATTTGTTAGACCTTTACTGGCACCACTGGCTTTAGTAGTTACTTTCTCACAATTTTCCAAGCTTGCTTTTATCAATTTGCATTATCACAAATAACATATGAGAGTTCATGTTGCTCCACATTCTTACCAAAATTTTTGAATTTTAATTTAATCTTGATTTTACTTTTAGTTATTCTGTTGTTTGTGCAGTGGATGGAATCTCATTCTGAGTTTAGCAGTATGAGGAAAAATTTTGAGTTACTCAAATTAGCCTATCTGCACTTATGAACTCAGACAGAACCCTTGAGGGGGTGATGGTTCTCATTGGAGACAGAAGCAGCTGGACAAATGAAAATACTCATAAAGAACTCATGGTTTAGGAAATATGCTTTTATTTATAGACATTTAGAAATGCTCCTAAAGATTTTAAGCATTGTGGGAGATCTGAAACTTTATTTGAAACATGCTCACCCCTTCTTTTACTTTAGAAGCTTCTGGATTAATTTTGATAGCAAATGAAATTTATCAATGCCCATAAATAAAAAATGATGTCAAACATAAAAGATTAATTTCCTCTTGACTCTCACTGGTGTGGTCCAGGGGGGATGACAGATGGCACGAACAGCAGTAAGCTATTAGCTCTAACACCGCATCAACTTCCTCATGGCTTCTTTAGGGGGTGAGGAGGGCCTTTCAGCCTATATCACCGCTGCGAGCCGCCTTCTCACTGGTGATTTGTGGTGATTGCGCCAGCCTCTCTAGTTTTATCTAAGTTATGTGTTCTACACCAGGCAACTGATGGATGGGAGCAGAGCTTAAAATAACTTAGTGCATTTGGATTTGAAAAGTTAAAACTCTTCTATATTAAACCAGCATTTGCTACTATTTTTGAGAACGATCTATCCGGTTGGACAAGGAACAGTAATATACTTTTTCTTACATCTACTTTTACTTTCTTTTTAATTCAGTAATGAGAGTAATTTGAGGAACTATAAGAGGTATATAAATATACATATTTTTAGAAAAGAAGCACTTCTCCATTTTATGAAGCTGAGGGTTTTACATCCAAGAAACAATTTGAATGCTGCATTGATATGAAAAGAAGATGTGACATGGATGGAAAAATGAGTATTAGCATCCTGATTATTTAAACAAAAACAATGAGTATGAATGTATGGAAGACTATTGTATGGTAGTATTTCTTGATCTTGCTCCTATTTTTCGTTACCACCTTATATGTATCTTTTGCCCAAAAATATTTTGCAGATCACAATATCTTGTATAAATCACATTATATGAACATGTTGCATTAAAAACTTCATGGCGTTGATAACACAGACTTTTAGAGACTTGTATATTTAAGCAATTTAACAATTATTTGCATGAAGTTACTAGGGAATTTCAAGCAGCTAAACCAAATCAATGATTTTAATCCAGAAAGAGTTTTGGGAGGTAAAGAGCAAACGAGCATGGAGAGGTAGCTCAGAGGTTCTGAGCCAAGAGGAAGTAAGAAAGGGATAGGACAGCACTTCCCCCAGTCATTCCCTGTCAGGGTCTGTGTTGGAACCATTGTTTTTCTATCTTCTCGGCTTTCCAAGTACTGTGGCCCCACCCATGCTTCTCATCCACTCGTCCCTCTGCTTTGGACCTTTGCAGCCGGATCACCACAGACATACGCTCTTTCTTGTCCCTGGGGAAAAACCCAAGCCTTCTAGAGCCCTAAATTTTCTCTAGATTTCTGCCCCTTCTCCATTCCCAGTTCAGAGTTGCATTTGCATGACTCTGTTTCCTTACTTTCCATCTACTACTTATCCCAGGAAAACTCTCACAAGGAGTTGTCTGTGCTGCCTTCTGGAGCCTGTAGTGAGAGGATAAACGGCCTGTATTGCCGAGGCTGCCCACTCCATTGCACATCTTCTGGTCAAGAATTTTTTCTGCTGTTTCTCAGCATCTAGCTTTGAAGGCCCTCCTGCTTTGAGCCCTGCCTCTTTCTCAGGCTCTTTGCCTTCTCCTTTTTCTTTTTATGTAAAGTTTTTTTTTTTTTAATGATTTATATATATAGGTTTCCATCATTGCTCATTTTTGTATGTTTTATTTTTCCTCTCAGGTGTGGTCCCCATTGCCATAGTCTATTGGGCTCTTCCATCTGTTGAAATCCCTTTCTCTCCCCCCACTGCTGAATGTCTTCAATTTTTATAGTTGTTTGCTAGTTTTGTCTTTTTTTCCCTGACCCCTTAGTTGGTTCCCCTATAAGTGGAACCATTGGTATTTTTCCTTTACTTTCTGACTTTATTTCACCAAACATAATACCTTCCAGCTCCACTAGTCCCTCTTCTTTTTGCCCATAGTCACCAGTCACACCTGGCTTCACACCTTTGAGCATTCTGGCTCTTTCCCTTCTCCGGTCCCGTACAGTGCTGTTGTCCTGGTGGAAGAGAGCTTCCCTTCATATTGGCATGAATGATTTCTTATTCTTAGGTCTCAGGTATACTTTTATCATCTTAGAAACACCAAGCCAACCATTACATTTAACATCAGAATAAATGCAAAGTAAAAAAAATTTAACAATTTTTTAAAGAAGAACTGGTTCACTTTGTTATTTGTGATTTAGGGCTGTAGGCCCTCCCCCCTCAGCTGTTGGACATCATATGCACTGCCAAAGCCCCACAGTCCCTGTCCCCCATCCCCTTCCCCTGACAGCCTTACTCTTATATGTCATCTCTCTAGGGTTGTTTTTTTGTTTGGCTTTGTCCAAACTTTTGCTTGATATCACAATATTCCACATGTAATGTCTTTCTCCTTCTGACTGTTTTATCATAATCTTCTCCAGCTCCACTTTAGATGCTGCAAATGGCAAGAGTTTATAACTTTTTGTTCCATTGTGTGTGTGTGTGTGTACCAATATCACATGGAGCTGATCCACTTATCTGTATTGGGGCATTTACATTGTTTCCATAAACTCCTGATTATAAATAGTGCTATATATAGGAGTCCTGTCACCCTTGTATTAATATTTTTCTATTCTTTTGTAGTTTTTTAATATTTAAGAAACTGGCATACCGTTTTCCAGAGAGCTGTCCCCTCTGGAGTGTAGACTAACCACTTTATTTAAACTTCCTTTCTTCTATCTCAGCTTTTCTCTGGCATTTGAAATTACTTTATATAGTTGTGTGCTTATAGTCATGTTCTTTTCCTTCATTTCCTTATTAGGGTGTAAACTCCATACTGAATCGAACCATATCTTTATGTTATTCATAGTGTATCTGTGTTACTTAGAACCCTGCTAGGTGTTGTCTACAAGTGAGTTGTAAAGGGCCAAATTCATTGTGGCTTATAGTAACATTGCAATGCATTCATGTTTAGATTTGCTTTGAATTGGGCCTTCCTGTGGACAAGGGGTTAAGTTTCAGCACTACTACCAAGAAGGCCCACAGTGGCAGTCTGAGCTCTATCCTTTGACTACCCCTCCAATGCTGGCCTGCACCCCAATTCTACACACACACACACTTAAAAAAATTGCCTTGAATTTAAATGACATTCTTAAGCATTTTTGAAAATGGTTATTTTCCTGTATGCTCCTTCTTGAATAACTTGCCTTTTCATTGAATTTTCACACCCAAATTTTAGGCAACATTTTAAAAACTTTGAGTTTTATTATACTGCTCCATTTAACTGAGTCAGGTGCTTTACTCAATTAAATTAAGATGCACTTTACACCTTGTGTTAATAGTGGGAACCCCCCTGGCTTCCTTTGGGCTTTCATGTCACATGAGCAGGATCTCCTTAACTCCCACCTCCCAGTGTAATTGTTGCCAGAGCGAGAGTAATTTGAATGCTGTGACAGGGAGAGCTTTGGATAATCTTTTGTTTATGTAGTTAGCTTGGATTAATTCAGGGACAAACATGAGGGGTTTCTCTAACCATCGCTCTTTCACAGCCTCCATTACATGCTTTTAATTTTGCCCAGGGAAGCTGTACTCTAGGACAGGTAAATATCAGCAGGATGTTCTGACCTGGGTCTGTTCAGCACACACAAACAGGTAAGCTCGACTTTAGCTCCAAGGTCCTTGGGATTTTATCTTTTCCAAGGTTCCCTGGCAGAGATACTACTTCTGTCCTGTTTTCATTTTACAAAATAAGATTCTCAATCCCCAGTTTTCTTTTCTTAAGCAATGAAATTGAAGCATTATCTTAAAAAAAACTGTTGACAACTACTCATATGTGTGGGGGTAAGCCCTTACAGGACATGAGAATTTCTCCTTCCATATAAAAATAGTTTCCTTGTAGGCTAAGTAACTTACAGGGTAGGAGATAAAGAAAAATGTGGACTGCTGAGAAAAGGAGGGCGAATTGGAAGATGGGTCATAGAGAACATTCCCTGCCTAAGAACAGAGAATCAGCAGGAGGGCATGAAACTGTATGGGGAGATGGAAGTGTAGGGGATTAAAAAAATTTATGTGTGGGGCAAATAATGCATTTATAACATTTGCACAGCTTTAAAAAATCTGTTGTTTTTGATGCACTGTTGGTTTATAATACTATATAACTTTCAGGTAAATAGTTCCACACCTTGATAAATGTATATACCAAGCCATATTGAACATCAAAGTTCTAGTACCATCTACAACTGTCCAGTTCAACTCCTCTACCAGTTCTTCCTTTCCTCTAAGGTAACTACCATTTTGTTGTTGGAGTCTAGGGGTTGTTTTTGTTTTATGATTTTTTGAACTTTGTTTCTTTATAGTTCACATATAAGTGAAATCATCTGGTGTTTGTCACTTTCATTCTTACTTATTTTAGCATCATCACAAAATTCACAAAATGCAAGCTTTCATCACTTTTTTTTTTGTAATTGAGCCATCTCCCACTGTGCGTATAGCACATGTTCATCCAGTGAAAAAGCATGCACCATTATGCTCTCCCTGCTCTCCCTCCCACTCTGGGAGCTTCAGTTCTACAGTCAGAATAGGGTTTGTTATTGATTTGGTTTTGTCTGATCTCTTACTTTCTTTCTCCATATTCCATATATAAGTGACGTCTTGTGGTATTTGTTTATCTCACTTAGCATAGTACCTCCTCTTCATCATAATTCTATTGCAAGTCGTAAATTTATCTTGTCTTTTGTAGCTGACTGGTATTCCCTTTTGTGTACATTTGTAAATATGTATATGTATGTATGCCACCCTATATCAACCCTATACTATGGCACCCTAATCCACTCAGGCTTCCCCCACAGAGGGGGCTGAGTTCTGATGTGAAGGCTTATCTCAGGGATGATTCCCAGGGGTACACTTCAAGGGGACTAGGTAGGATCTGCATGGCTTTTGGGAGGTAGCCTCAGACGTTGCACAGTGTCACTTCCACCCTCTTGGAGATTTCAGAGCGGTTACCGGTCACCCCCTAGTCAAGGCAGTAGTGAGGAACAGTGACCCCACTTAACTCTTCGTCCTTCATAAAAAAAATTTTGTTTTCTTTTCAGTGAGAGAAAATACAGCCAAACACTCTGTCTCCATGTTTGTCACACATATAATTTTCACGACCGCTCTCTGTTGCCGATGCTGTTGCCCCACTTAACAAGTGAAGACACTGATGTGTTGAGAGGCCGGGTAGCTTGGTCACTCAGCCATGGGGGCCCCTGATGCCACCCTAGGGCTCTTGACACTATCTCACTGACAGAGCTTCCTATTCACTTGAGATCCTCACAAGAGAGAATCCAGGGAGGTTTACATAATCTAAATATCTTTGATGAGAGCTGAAAGAAATATATAATCACACTGTATCAAATATCCCAAGCCTTTGAAAAAGTGGCTTTTGGCTAAATTATGGCTGGATCCTAAACTTTACCATCTTATGAAAGTGCTTAGGGGCTACAAATTTTTAAGGTTTATATTTCCTGTGGAAAAAGAAAATGTTCTTAGTTACACTCTGCAGCTGAATTTTGACCAGGGAGTAGAAGATTTCTCTTCTCTGTGAAAAAGGGCAGGACATTTTCATTTGTTTTTCCCTGAGGGGTGGGCTATTTGGTTTAATTTTGTGATAAACTGAGTAAGGGTCAGGGAATGTCAGGAGAGAAAAAGGCAGCAAAATTTGGACAGGAAGGACAAAGGCTGATAGAGGTAGAGAGCATAAATAGAAAGTTGTTCAGGAAGGGGTCAGACCTGAGGATTCATGTTAACTATCTTAGATCAGTTAAAGCTGGACTTAGAATCTGTACACCAGGTGAGGTCAAAATTTGGTTAATGAGGCTGAAGTTCAAGTTAGAGTGATATATTTCAGCTGGGGAAGCTGCAGAAGTGAGAAGCGAGGCTGTGCCAGCTGCCCCGCCTCTGCTCCACAGTCTGCGTAACAGCTCATGAGAACAGGCAAGGCTGGTGGTGGGTGTTCACTGTGCTGAAGGTTTGCCTTATTCCCAGAAGCAAGAACAGTCAGGTCTAATAAGGAGTTGGAGAGTAAGAATGCACAGGATGAAACTCATACTCTTTGCTCATTTCCCTTTATGTCTCTCAACGGAGAGAAGATGTGGTACTAATTCATGGCTGAGGCTATGGGGGCATTATTTCTTGACCTTTGTGTTTTCCTGAACCCATGTGTTAGATGCTTCCTGCCTTCCTACTTTCCATGTTGCTTAAACTTGTAAGACTCAATCATAGAGTATTATTACCTAAATTCCTTTCCATTCCAGACAATCTAAACATTGCAAAAATATGTCAGTCAATGAACATTTGTTTAGCACTATATATATATATATATACATTTTTTTGCACATTATTTTACTAAGTGAAAGAGTTGCAATGTGGTAAATGTCCACAAGCCTCATGGAAGATGTCCTTAACCTGTCACTGCATCAAAGCTGACCTTGAATCTTTCCCAATACTTATTTAGGCAGCCATTCCCACTGTGGCGAGTTGAATGAGACTTGAGGTTAAAAACTCAGGCATTATTAAAGACTAATGGTGGAGGAAAAAATGATCATGGCAGATTAGGTCAGGGTTGACTTAAAGAAGCAAAATGTCTGATAATGAAATATTGAATAGCAAATTGAGAGTGTTTTTCAGATAGGTGTAGCAGACACTCTTGCCGATGCACTATGTTCCCTCGACTATGTGAATGACTTATCTCTGTGGACATTCCCCAACCCTCTGGCAGGTTCCCACCTTAAGCACTTACCACATCCCCTTCTCCTCACTGTTGCTGGAGTCTGTTGAGCTGTGAAAGCTAAGCCAAAGGGGTTGAGGTACCTGTTGCCTAGGAGGGCCTTTCAAACTATGGGAGTGGTGGGCAAAGTCCCAGCACCCTGTCCCTTGGAGAAGGGTCCTGAGTTTGCCTCTCAAGCTCTATCAGGGGGCTTTGGTGAGACTGAACTCCTATGGCCTAGTGGCTCTTCTCCTTCCCTATCTCCCTCTTCTAACTTCCTCATGTATCTTCCCATCTTTACCTTCCAATAAGTTGTCTCCTATTTCACTGTTTTACCATTTGTTTTTAGGGGATCCCCAATTAAGATTCTAGGCTACAGTAGGGAGAGGGCTTAGTGGATTATGGGGGAGACTGTGGATATCATGGTCATAGTGAGAGGACTGTATCTGAGCAATGTTACTGCAAGTTAAAAAAAAGAAAAAGAAGAAAGGTGCTAGGCTAACAAATGATTCTAGAAACCATTTTAAAATGGAAATACTTTTTATTATCGGATTATTTCCCCTCTCCTCCAAACAGGTCTAGTTTATCCTTGATCTTCTTGGTTGTTTCCCTTCCTGCCTGCTGGCCTGGTTGACATCCAGTGCCTGCAGGTTCAAGCCTGGATGCGACAGCCTGCACCTGCTGTGATGGGCCAGTTACATGAGGGCTGACCCCCACCCCCGCTGGCTCTGCTTATTTTTCAGTCTGTTATTATTATTATTTTAATTGGGTAGTATTGGTCTGCAACGCTGCAGACTGATATAGAAGTATAGGATACACTCTTCAGCTGTTACCTCTCCATTCTCACTATCAAGAGGCCCATATTCCTTCACCACAGTGGACTGTGCTCCTCTTCCTCTCCCCCTTTTTCCTGCCCTTTGGGTAGTCTTAGTTCTGCCCTCTTATTTCTAGGTTTGATTTTATCTAACCCTTTGTTTAGTTATTCTGTATTCCACATATTTATCTTTCTCTTGTTGACATATTTCACTTAGCATCATCCTTCTGTTTTATCCATGTTGTCACAGATGGCATTGGTTTCTCTTTTTTATAGCTGAGTAATATTCCAGTGCGTGTATATATACCACATCTTTCTCTTCTATCTTTGTGCTCTTATGTTCTTTCCATAGCTTGGCTATTGTAAAAGCACAATATCATTTAAAAATCTTTATGCAAGTAATTGATTTTAATAAAAAACTTTTAGAGTCAGAAGGACCACTGGTAGATTATATAACTGCTGGTGTTCATTTCATCCTTTAGTGGGAAGACTGTACAACTCTACACTGGAACAGAGGAGTGGTCATATGACATGCTTAGGCTAATGAAGTGTGAGTAAAGGGGTCAGTACCACTTCATAACAAAGCAGCTCCTGGTTTTCTGTGTCCCTTTTCTTTCTCCACATGCAGGCTATATGCCAGGCGAAGCTCCTCTGTCAGCCTGAGCCTCGGGTGAAGATGACAGGCACAGCATAACCTTAGCTGAACAACAGTGAGCATATACAGTGAAAATAAAGTACCTTTCCCTTGTAAATCACTGAGGTTTTGGAGTAATTTGTTGGCACAACACAGGTTAGGCTAACATAGAAATTAAAAAAATAATTGAGTTCAGTGAGCCCCAATCTTGGTTAATTATGATTTAGTAGAGTGCATTTAATATTTATAGATTTAAAATTTTTATTCTAATTCTGTAGGTTTGGGGGAGAAAGCAGGTGTCAGTAGTTAAAAACTATTCCCAGATCTACTGATCTCACTGTTTGAAAACCAATCACTTTGCTTACTTCAAAGATGAAAGGAAACTGACAACTGGAAAAGTTGTCTATGCTTTTAGCTTACTTATAAAAAAAAAAGAAACCATGGTGATATAGGTCATAGTTTGAGTTATTTATAAAATCTTTTCTCCTGAACAGCAAAAAACAAGCTTAATTATACACAAGAATAAGAGCAAATTCTGAATTAGTATTATCCAAATTAATAATGTTTAATTGTATGCCATATATAGGCCATCCAGGTTCAAATCTAATCAAAAGTTATAAATGCATCTGGTTACTAAGGCCATTAGTAGGCCAGGAGGGCAAAGAGTAGTAGGACTTTAATAACAGAAAGTAAATTTGCTGTTTAGTTACAGCAGAAAATAGAGTCTTCTAGGGCCAAAGGACAACTTGCCATGAACTCCAGGAAATCAAGTTAAAGGTGGTTCAAGGTCATCTGATGAAATTTCCCAGCATCATCCCTGATAGCTCTATGACATTCGCTTGGCTGAATCACCATGTATGTGTATGATTATACTGTAGAACTACTGAGTCAATTCAATTTTAATCTTACTTTTATCTTCCCTGGAGAAAGCATTTTAATAACTGTTGATGGTGTCTTAAGTTTCCTTGAGAGGGTGTAGGGTGAAGTAAAATATTGGCCCATCTATGAGGGCTCTATAAGGCAGAATATAATACTTTATAATAAGAGAGGAATGTAGAGAAAACAATGAAGTAATCAGGAAATAAAGTAACTATAATAAAGTAAAAATCAAAATCATCAGGCAACTGTGGATCAAGGACACTCTGAAGGGAAGGAGGAGGGAGAAAGACCAGGACAGGGGTGGGAAGAGCACAGGGGACTCTGGTGATGGTACACGGGGGAACTGGGGGGGTGGGAATTTCATGGGGAAACCATACTGTGTACAAAAATAAAGGATGATGTAATGAATATATTTAAAAACTAATAAATAAAAAAAAGGAAGGGACTACCTTTCATGCTCATTCAGCGTCCTTACTGATGTACTCCTGCCAGGCAGCTTCTGTTTTCTTGGACTCTGACATTTTTTAACATAGGTTCCATAGTCCAGATTCTGCTAGACATGTCCCCAAGACTCAGCTCTGGGGCCATTTCACCCTCACTTCTCCTTAGTTTCTAGCTCCTTATAATCTGATGCTGAAACCAGCATGTTTCTCAAACTGACCTCTCCAGTGTTCACCAAAGAATCACACCACGTCTTCCCCCACTGTGGTGAGCGGTACTGCTCACATCCCTCCTCATTTCAGCACTGTTGAGATCCCTGATCTTGAACCTTCTTTTTCCTCTTAGATTTTTAAATACCAGCTTTCCTTCCATGTGTAGCCCCTATCTACCCTGTGCTTTAGGGAAGTAACAAAAAGAACTTTCAGTAATTGCCCCGCTTGTTCCATGCAAGGGCTGGCTATATGAATACATCCATGTAAAATTATATACATAACTTCATTTAAAACTTAGACTCAAAATAATGGAACAAACTTTCCACTTTGTTTATGGTCACTCTCAGGGTTTCCAGACCCCTTTAACTCTTGAAAATTATTGACAACCTCAGGGGGGGTTTGTTTGTATTATATTTGTTGTGGTAAAAATTTAAACACATGGTTTAAAAATATGTATTAAATCAATTAAAAATAATAAACCATTGTGCATTGATATATTGTTTTGAGAAATAGCTTTTGTTTGGGTTATATTTGTTGTGGAAAAGATTTAAACAGATAATTTAAGAATATTTATTAGAGCAGTTAAAAATAATAAACCCATTATGCTTTGACATAAATGTTGTTATGAGAAATAGCCTTTCCAAAACAGAATCTGTAGCCAGTGGCACTGGGTCATATTCTTTCCGCCTCTACTTAAGAGTCTGGTTTAATTGACTTGAGCTGGGTTCTCCTGCTGCTTTGGCGTTCAGTTTATTGCTGCGTAATGTTTTGGTTGAAGTATGTGAAAAAAAAAATGCAGTCCTGCACAGATAGGTAGTTGAAAAAAGGAAAGAATACTAGAATAGTATTTTCAGGTGATTGTGGACTTCTTCCTTCAACAGTGCACACATACAACAAGGGGGGTTTCTTAATGGCTGGTTGCAATGTGCAATTTTACACCCTACCAGTGAACGTCTTATACCTTTTTGCAGTACAATTTATTGGCCTATTTTTTTATTTCAGAGACAGCTTTTACTTGCAGATGAGGCTGGTTACAGGGCTCCACTTATCCTATCACACTTTATAAACTTCCAATGAAACAAACTAAGAGAAGCTAAGAGAATTATGACATGTGAAGGTACTCTAGAATTATGAAGCTCAACAGAAATTCCTTTGAAAACACCATGCAAGTTTCTAAAGCTGATTGATAATAGTTGCTGAAAATCTACAGGCACTTGAGGAAAGTTTCTGATTTTTATGTCTATTGAATGGGACTGTGAACTTAGAATTGCGTTGATGGCTTTATGAGTCTGATAGATATTATTTCCTAGATGCTAATGTATTACTTTATTTGGCATTAAATATAAATAGCTTTTTTATCTTTTGCTATTAACCACCTAATTAACTTTATTACCAGTGATAGTTTTCAAATGTTCAGGTCAAAGTAATTGAGTTCTAATTTTTTACTTTTGGCAGCATCTTAAAATGTTACTTTATCCATCTATGGCTGCTTTCTACTTGACTATTCAGTACAGAACACACCCTGTGATAGTTTCTCCCCCTCTTACAGAGTGGAGACTTCTCTAAACACATCTAATGCTGTCAAAGGATCTTGAGGATGAACTTTCTCCTACAATGGGTTAGATTATTTTTATTTAAAATAATTTTTTAAAATTTAAATGATATCTGTGTCGTGACTAATTGTAAAGTGGTTCAGGACTGAAGCCCACACATGAGTTGACTCCCATTGCAGAAGAAGCATATGGTGTTAGAATCTTTTTCATTTTCCAGCTACCAGAGAAGTTAAGGATATAAATAGTTTTCACTAATAGTATATGTCAATTAAAATATAATATTGCTTATGTAGAGATAAAAGTATGCTATCATTGCTATAAGGTGGTTCATTCTTATATGTCTTAATTTTACTCAGGAAGCAAGGGTCTTCTTCCATCTTTATAAATTCTCAGGGCTTAACAATCACATAAAGAGACTGATTTTGTAGCTTGCAAAACTCCAAGGCATTTACACACACACACATATGCATATATATGTATATGTAAATATACATATGTAGTATTGTTTACCTTAAAAATAATTACAAGTGTGTCAGTAGCCTCTTAACATGTACACATCTGTAAATCAATTACATAGACTTGGGTTAAGAATACACACACACACACACACACAAACAAAAACTGGAGAATTTTTAGTGTTTCAGAAATTCTTAGTATATAAAATCTCTCTTGTTGGACTTTGTTGAATTACACAATTATAGGATTACTGTAGTCATGCTTTTAAGAAAATTTATCAATCTCAGTACTGAATTTTATTTTTCCTTTTGCAAGTGTTAAAACTCAGGTAGAAGTGGATAGATTGAGTTGAACCGAGAATATCAACTAGGACTTACTTCTCTGCCTTTTGTGATGTCCCATGAGCTCTTTGGATAACAGGATTGCATGTGAATCTTCACTTTCATTACCTGAGCTGCTGTCACTTTCCTGTCATCTTTCATAGAAGGTTCTGGAGGAGTATTTATTTATTTATTTGTAGTATTTTGTTATTTAAAAAATATTTTATAGACTACAAATGGAAGTGGCATTGAATTCTAACATTACATGTATGTTTTAGTGTTCATCACGGAGAATCAACATGTGTATATACCAAGTCTGGCCTTCAGCTCACCATTGCCTCTCTTTCTGATGAACTCATCTGTTCTCCCCTTTCCCTTTTGGTAACCACACTGGTGTATGGAACAAGTTCTTTGTTTTATTTGGTTCATCTGTTTTCTTTATATACCATACATATGTGGAATCAGTATGGTGTTTGTCTTTTTCCATTTGGCTAATTTCACTGAGCATAATTCTTTCATAACTCTCATCATTACATCCATCCATGTGAAAAATAACAGGATTTCATCCTTATTTTATTTTGTTTTACATTTTTAGAAGGGCACATTTATTAGGGAAAGGAGGAAAGAGGCACAGTAAAGCTGCTCATCTTCCTTTTCCTAAATTACTGAACAGTATGCTGTTGTGTGCATAAACCATGTCCTCTCTGTCCGTTCCTCAACTAGTGGGTGCTGAGATTGATGCCAGTTCTCAGCTGTTACATTGCTACAATAACCACGGGTTGTAAATGTCTCTTTAAATTAGTGTTTTTGCATTTTTTTTTGTAAATATGCAGAAGTGGTATAACTAACTGATGTGGAATTTCTATTTTTAATTTTTGAGGACTTCCTATACTGTTTTCTACATTTCCTGCACCAGTTAACATTCTCACCAGTAGTAATGTGATACCCTTCAACACTCTATGTTCTTTATCTTTTGCATGTAGTGAGTCTTACAGATGTGAGGTGATAGCTTCTTCTTTGATTTGCATTTCTCTAGTAGGAAGCAATGAACATCTTTTCTTGTGCCTGTTCATCTGTATGTCTCCTTTGGGCAAGTATTTATTCAGATTTTTGGATCCATTTTATTAGTCCAGTGTTTATTTTTTATTGTTGAGCTTTATGAATACTTTGTATATTTTGGACTTTAACCTTTGTGAGATGTGTGATGTGTAAATAACTTCTCCATTCACAGCAAGTCTCTTTGTTGTGATATAATTCTCTCTGTGCAGAAGCTCTTTAGTTTGATATATTATTGTGCCATTTGTTTATTTTTGCCTTTGTTTCTTTGCCATTGGAGGTGAGTATACAAACACATCTCTAAGGAATGTATTGTCTGTGTTTCCATCTATATATTTTATGGTATTAGGTCTTACCTCTATGTCCTTAAGCCATTTTGAATTAATTTTGGTGGTAGATAGTAGTCTAATTTCATTCTTTTGCTTGTGACAGTCCAGTATTTCCAACACTGTTTATTGAGGAGACTTTTCTGTGGAGGAGCCTTTAAACAAGGCAGCCTATAGGCACTCCCTCCCACCCTGTGCACAATCAGCCTCAACTCCTTTCTAAAGATTCAGCTCCTTTTCCATTCTCACTTGTGACGGACTCAGCTGCCTCATGCTGTTCTGTGTGCCTGCTAGCTATCTCAGAAATTGAGGCAATCAGAGACTTCTGCTCACAGCCAGGCGACAGGGTGCCAAGTCTGTCAGGATGAATAAAAAAACAGAATATGTTCAGCTTAAAGTTTGATGCAGCAAGTTGCTCTCTCCCTGGGTCATCACAGATAAGAAGGCAGGGAGACTGATGCTGTCCCTGGCATAGGGTTGGCACTGAAGGAGTTGAAATGAACCAGGAATGTGCATCTGAACTATGTAAAAATTTAAAGTCTTTAAAAAATGGGCTCAGTTCACACCTCACTTCCAAGAGCAGCCTCATATCTGCTGGGCTCTGCTCCTCTACTGGCGATGTTGCAGGCCTCTGTCACTGTGAGTCTTTATGTGGTGAGAACACACGTCTTGCTTGTCAGTCTCTCTAGGTCTTATGTTAGCATGAGCCTTCACTTATTAATCTCTGGTGCTTGTTGCCATATCTGGTATCATCAGTGATGCCAACCTGGTCCCACAGTACCAGGTGAGGTGTCTGTAAAAGTTAAGCCCCATAGATTTTGTGACTTTCAGAAATTCCAGTGAGTTACAAGGAGAGGCTGTAGCTGAACTGGAAGGTGGAGGAAAGAAGGGAATTGTACAATGTTTATTGAATTAGAGGTAAAATGGTGACAGAAACTTAGAGTTTTCTCTTAGAGCACTGACCTTACTAATATTGCACAAACACTAGTGTGGCTAAATTTGCAAAAATATTGGTTGCTAGGACAGATGAATCAAATTTCACACTTCAAGCTAAGACTACACTAGTGGGGCCCTGGGGTTATTATATCTGTATTGTTTCACTTCATTAGGTGTTCTATTTCAATCCCATTTTATAAGTTCTGTTATCCAGTATGTTGTCATAGAATGAAAAAAGTCTTTAGATTCTATGCACTTGGGAGAGATTGGAGTGGGGAAGTGGGAGTTTCCAGTAATCTTGTGGTGGGTAAGAAGTATGTCTCCTGTGCTTGAACCGCCAGACTCATTGCAAGTCCCTGCTCCTGAGTTCTTACACTGCCAAAGTGGAGAGCTTACTGGTCACATTTATAGCACAATATTGACATCTGGGATTTACTTTTCCTGTTTTTGTAATTAATGTAAGCTATTTGATGATAGTTAAATAACTATGGATTGTTTAATGTTGACTTTTCAGAAACTAGTACAATATGTGGTACAGAAAATGCTCAGTGAATACTTGTATCTATATTATTTAGAGATTTATCTGGAGCAATAATATGATAGTTCTTTCTATTAGTAATGGTGACTTTTTCTTCCTATTTTCCTTCCTTTTCCATCATCTACATTCATCTTAATCAGTGGATTTGGACAAGATCATTTGGAAGATATACACTCTTAGCATCTTCCTGTCCTTGCTAACTCAGGTGGATTCTTTATTCTTAGAGTAAATTTTTTGTTAAGATTTATTGCATTTATTTTAGGTATACAAGAGCTGGAGTGCAGGCCAGAGGTTTGGGGGGGTAGAGGATTGAGAGGATTCACCAAAGACAGAATGGGGAGCAGAATAGGCAGGTTGACCCAGATACACTGCTGTGAGGGGTGGCTAGACAGGAGAGGTCTGCTGCGCCATGTGGGCAAGCTCCTTGGCTGGGGATTGAACTAATGCTGCAGTGGCTACAGATTATTTCATCAAGCTGATGCCTAATCTCATGTTCTACCAGGGAGTCCCAGTAAATTTTGAGGTATCTGTGGATATAGCTAGGATGAAGATGGGAAAATACTCAAGAAAATCTTGTATACACACTGGCATTGAGGAGGAACTAATCACAGCCAATTTCACTGTGACAGTTTCCAAACAGGAAACTCTGTATTTCTTTTCATATTGGGTAGGTGAAAACTTAAACTAGCATCTCTTCTATCTTATTGCCTCTGGCAAATTCCTTGACTTATTCTATTCATAAAAATAGTATGTCTTTGGAGAGAGGTGAGGTTGAGGGCCTGAGTAGCATACTATTATATGAGAATGTTAAAAATATATACCTCAGATAGTGGTTTGATGTTTAAAGACACTATGATGAAAAGATTGCTAAAATGATTGAAATCAATTTAGCTACTTTTCATCTATTCTATGGTGAAGAAAACACAGTTCAGTTTACTTTGGTAAAAAATGTTTTGAAACAAACAGTTTGTTAGGAGTGTGAGTGAAGTTTACTACTAGGTTGTGAAAAAATCTGAACAACTCCACCTGGTTTAGCCCCAAGCTACAGGGGCATAGATGCATCCTGGATTTCTTCTCACAAATCCTCTTGTGGATTAAGCTCTGATTTCTTGTTTTTAGATCTCACTTAAACTGGTTTAATGGGTAAAAGTGCTGAACTAGCTTTCTAGTTGTCTTTTTACTGTATGTAACTTAGCATAGCGCTTCACAGATTTTTATACCAACAAAACTGTACTCATCTCTGTGCCCTCAGAAACAGATTTTGCTACAGATTTTTAGTGCAAGATAATTTATTTGAAAAATAAAGGAAACACCAAGAAAGAAATAATAGAGAGATAGGGAAGGTCGACAGTCATTATAAGGAATGTTAACACACCAGTTATTACTAATGTCCTCTTACTTACACAAATCCCCTGCGGTAAAGTACACACCTCAAAGTTGAGGAATATCTATATCTGTATTTTTTAGGTAGCTTGTAGTAACATAATGCTATAGATTGAGTGGAATAAACAGCAGAAATTTATTTCTTGTAGTTCAGAAGGCAGAGAAGTCCTAGATCAAGGTGCAGGATGATTTAGTTTCTCACAAAGACCACATCCTGGGTTACAGATGATTGCCTTTTCACTGAAGGAGGACACACACACACACACACACACACACACACACACACACACACACACAAGTGAGAGACACACACTGAGAAGATTAATTTCTTTATTTATTTTTATATAATATAATAGTTTATTTTTTACATCATTTTGTACTTTTTTTTTCATTTCAATTGTAATCCCCTTGGGTTTCCCATCACTGAGTCACCTGTGTGCCATCAACATAGTCCCGTGCACTTCCCTCCCCCCCCACGTTTTTGATTCCATATCCCACTCCACCCCCACAAAATGTCTTTGGTATATGGCTGTTCATTATTCTTATTATTTTCTTTCCTGGTCCATTATACTCCTGCTATAAGCGAAACCATCTGGTATTTTCCTTTCTCTTTCTGGCTTATCTCACTAAGCATGATCTTTTCCAGCTCCATCCAAGTTGCTGCAAAAGACATGTGTTTCTTTTTTTTGGTGGCTGAGGAATATTCCATTGTATATATGTACCACATCTTTCTAATCCAGTCATCTACTTTTGGGCATTTGGGCTGCTTCCATGTTTTTCCAATTGTAAATAAAGCAGCAATAAACATGGAGGTATCTTTTTCAATCAGTGTTTTTGTGTCTTTTGGGTAGATACCTAGGAGTGGGATTGCTGGGTGGTAGGGAAGCTCCATTTAAGCAGTTTGAGGA
This sequence comes from Condylura cristata, assembly GCF_000260355.1. Taxonomy (NCBI): domain Eukaryota; kingdom Metazoa; phylum Chordata; class Mammalia; order Eulipotyphla; family Talpidae; genus Condylura; species Condylura cristata. The sequence continues at coordinate 32,513,818 of NW_004567119.1, forward strand.
GATGCCAAACAGTTTTCCATAGTGGTTGTACTAGTTTGCATTCCCACCAGCAGTGCAGGAGAGTTCCTTTTTCTCCACATCCTCGCCAACATTTGTTGTTGCTAGTTGTTTGAAGATGTGCCATTCTCACTGGGGTGAGGTGGTATCTCATTGTGGTTTTAATTTGCATCTCCCTTATTACGAGTGATGTTGAACATTTTTTCATATGCCTGTTGTCCATCTGCATTTCCTCTTTGGAGAAGTGTCTTTTTAGCTCTACTGCCCATTTTTTGATTGTTTACTTTATTTTTGTTGAGTTTCGTCAGTTCTCCATATATTTTTGTGATCAGTCCTTTATCACTACTTTTGTGTGAGAAAATTTTTTCCCAATTAGCGGGCTGTCCGTTTGTTTTTTGTAATGTCTGAGAAGACTAATTTCTTACTTGGGCATTAATCCCACTATGAGGGCTCCACCCATATAATATTACCTAAATCTAAGTGCTGTCAGATTGAGGGCTGGTGCACCAGCATGAATTTGTGTGTGTGGGGCACAAATTAGCTCACAGTAATAGCTCTTAGTTGTTGCTGTCCATCTTCATCCTCTCTTTCTCTTGTTCTTTTCTTGCTCTCTGTCTCCCTCCTGCCCTCTCCATCTTACTCTAGTGACTTGAGTGTTAATTCTCCACTCGCATCAGTCATTGGTTGACGACTGCTCCAGAGGGGTTAATTCCAGGAACTTCTGACATACTGTTTGCTCAGGTAAAGTCGACTCCACTCTCAGTAGCTTCTGAGAGAGGCTGTCAGCCAGCAAGCTTCCGGTGGTAGGTAAAAAGCTGGCTTATAGACAGTGAGGTCAGCAACACAGATTGCTGTACTTGAGGAACTTACTCCACGTTTCCTATGGTAACTGCTTGATTTCTGACCAAGTCTTCCAATGTTACCCACTGAAAGTATGAAGCTTATTTAAAGTCTTGTTTTTAATATACAAATAAATGTAAAATGTGTACTTTTCTTATGCTATATTTGGAATGATTAAAATTCTGTACCAGTTGACTAACTTAACCTTTCCTGTAGCATAAAGATTCTTTAAGTGAAAGAGAATGTGTTAATCCAGATTGCTTTGAAAATTAAGGCTAAGGCAAATCTTACATGTAAGTAACTTTTGGCAAACTAATCATAGGGGCCAAAAGGAAAGGGTTAGGGTGTGAAATAAGGAAGGAGGGAAAAAAACAAAAACAAATTAAGAGTAAGAGTTGGCTACTGTTGTGGCTTTGCAGGTGCTCGATCTTGTTGGGGTCTTCTGAGCAACCTATGAAATACCTTTCAGTACTGCCTGGCTGTGGACCTAGAGAGGGTCCTACCCATCATCATTTACTTCTTCATGGTCAGTGTCATCCCTGTGGTCATTAATTCTGCTTCAAGAAGAACAGAATATTCAGGTATAGAAAAGCCCTGTGGCAGGTTCAAGAGGTAGAAAGTAGAGGCGGTGGCAGAGTATTGTCATATTATATCTGAGAAGTTGGTAGAAACCTTCAGGAACTGGTTTCCTCAGTAGTGGCTGATGTGAGGGTTGGCTGAGAAGCTGTATGAAGTGACAATACAGTGATGCTTCTGAACCTTGTGACTAGGAGTTGGGGATGCTACGGGCCATGCAACAGGGCAATATATGGAGTTATCATTATACTAGTTCTTTGCCAAGGTCCAGCATGCCTTGCTGAATTCAGATGTTCTGCCCAAAAATAGGAACAGATTCAAAATGTATTCTTCCTTTCCTCCTGTAATCACCTATTAATTTTAGTGTTATATAAATTTAATTTGTCATTCATAGTTATTTATTAGTAAGCAATAATCAAAACCACTAGGATATGCTAATGAGGATTCAAAAATATAAAAATATTTTTTTCTCAAAATATGAAAGCTCACAGCTCTTATGAAAATTTACAGGTATATGTGTAATATAGCCCAACAGAAAAGGTAATTACAAGTAGTCTTCAGTTTGACCATCATTATCATTACCCACAACCTTCATGCTACTTTTGATAGTGGGGTCCTGCTTTTGTAGGGTCCACATCAAGGAGAGTTGATGTCTCCTGCTCTGCTAGCAGTTACATGCTCTGTGACCACACACTCAGAGAGAACTGGGAAACCACTTACTAGAATGGCTGTTTAATGCATTGTGTTATAACACAGTCAATCCTACAGCTGCCTCTGCTGACCATCTCAATACTAGTATCTATGAAATGGGCTGGTGTGACATTAAACCCAGAGGAATGGGAAGGGGGGTCTTCTGATTATGGGATAGTGTCTTTTCAAGGGAAACCTGGAAAAATGAAAATTATCACTTATCCCCCCGGAAATGCAGATCAACCTGAACTACCACCTCACACTTGTGAGAAGGGCCCATTTCAAAAGAACAGAAACATCAAGTATGGTGAGGGGATGGAGAAAAAGGCACCCTGGTATACTGTTGATGGGAATGTCGACTGGTCCAACCCTGGGAAGGAATATGCAGCATTTTTAGAATGTTAAAAATAGGAATATGGTGGTAATACAAAGGGAAAAAGGGAGTTGGAATGTGTTTTGGAGCAAGAACCAATGAAATTTGCTAATGGGTTGGCAAAGATTAACTGATTTTGGCTTGAACCACTTGAAACCACTATGGTTTCATGTCCTGAAAAGGGAAATACTGAGGGAAGACGTAGGCTTTTGTCTTTTGACATGCCTGTTATACATTGAAGAGGAGTTTTCAAGTAAGCAGGGGTGATGTCTTAACTGAGATTTACATATAAACTTGGAAGTTGTAAAAGATGGTGTTTAAAAGTGTGATTGAATGTGGCCATAAAAGGATGTTACTAAAAAATAAGTACAATAAAGATAAAGCAATGAAAAGGATCTTACAAACCTGTCAACTTATTGATTTAATGTGTTAGATGTTTTGAAGAATGAATTCAAAATATAGAAGCATATAGGTGCAGACAACTCATTTAAGGAGTTTTGCTGTGGAGAAGGGGAGAAAAAGGTATTTACTAGATGGAGAGGATGTAAATCAAGAGAATTTTTGTTCTTGTTTTTAAATGGAAGATAGAAAACATTGCAGACTGATGGGAATGATCTTGCAGATAGTGGCTGGGTAGCAGCTGAAGCTGTGAATTCCTTGAGAAGATGAGAGGGTAGGAGCAAAAGCACACTTGTTTTTCATATGCATAGGGGCCCTTCACACAGAGGAGACATTTGCAGAGTAGATGGTGGCACCAGGATGAAATTCTAATCTAGTGCTGTTGTTTCAGTGACTCTGAGGTGAGGTTTTTGTGAGGGCAAGGGGAGGCTTCTGGGGAAAGCAATTTTGTCTTAGAAAGGCACAATGGATTTACCTTAGAAGAGTTGTAGGGTTGCTAGTAATTGTGACTGATGACTTTAGACTTGTTATCATCAAATTAAGGGGAAACCAATAGTCAGAGTGTGTTTTTTGCTAGTGATATCAAGCTGTTAACTGATGGGCAGAGAAAAGGTTTTTTTTTTTTTTTTTTGTTAAGTACAGTGGAGCGAGGTAGGACTAAGATGTTTGTGATTATTGTCATGGACCACGGAACCTATTTTGAATAAAGGAAGAGAAGACAGGAAGGGGGTAGAAACACAATTTAGCCTTTGATGGCGATTACAGTGAAATAGAATTATTAGTGAAGTGGATGTTCTGGAGAGTGAGTTGGAGGAAGAGAAGGAGCAGAGTGGAATGTTTCAAATGGATATTTTGTTGTTGATACATTTACTGACAATTTCAAAGTCTCAGTTGTAGCAACAGGAGTGGGTGGCTAAGATGGAGGAGAAGTCTATGAAAGTGAGACCAAAGATCTGGTAAACAAGGGCTTTTGATGAGTCACCCTATGGCTGTTGAAGCACTGAGGAGTGATGGATAGTGTATGGGTGGAAGGAATGTAGGGAGTCAAGCAGCAATGTCTTCGGTAGTGGGAGGTCCATATAAATAGGACTTTAGAAAGAACAACAAGAGGGTGGGTGGCATAGCAAGATGGCACAGCTTCAAAAGAATTGTGGGCTTTAAAAGTTTTTGAAGAAATAATGAAACCAGCAGTGTGGTTTCAAAAGAACACCATGCTCCTTCTCTGTCCCTCCAGAAAGAAGAATTTCAGATTAGCATCGGGATAGTGGGTCAGTCAAAGAAAAGATAAGGGAATGAATGGGTTTGTTGGTCATAGATCTGAAATTTCAGAAGGAACAGCCCCGGGGGAGAGAGAGTGAAGAGGGATATAGTTAGGAGGTAATTTGAAGAGGTCTAACCTGTAAATACTGATACAGGATGTTTTGGGAAGTTGGGGTCTTAGTGAGTGATTGTTCTCTTCTGAGAACTATGTGGTGATGAAGGACAGAAGCAATAATTGCATTCATGTTGGAAATGCCTGAACTACTCCTAGTGTGTTTCATGGGATGGTGGAGTAGTAACCTCGGGGCTTGCAGCACTTACTTAAGGAGTAGTCATTCTCATAGAGTAACTTCTCTCTTTCTCAACCTGTTTTTAGATTGGGCTAAACTATAAACTTAGAGAAAGAAATTTTCAAGTTAAAATAAAAGACATCTTTAGTAGCTAGGCTATTTTTTTCTTCTTCAGTTGCATTGCAAGTAATAGTGGGAGATAACTGTTACTTTAAATCTGAATTCTGTATGACTGTAGACATAGACACTCTCATATAAGAAACTGGTCATAACTCATGGTCACATGGGAGAAGAGCAGCCAGAAGTCAGGAAAAATAAAGCACAAGAGGAAAGAGTAAACAAAAGTAAGAGGCAAGGGACTTCATTAATTCTTAGTAAGAGGATTTAACATTAGTCTCTCTGTTTATATATTTTTTGTGTAATTATGCTAACACATGTACAGTAAACATTTTAATTTTTATTTCATGAGTTGGACTCAATTAATGTTTGAGCCACTATTGTTTTTTTTATTCCTCTGAAGTCACAAGATGAAGTGTATCTCTGGTTACTGTTAAATATAGGTATGTGGATTGAACTGAACTGAACTGAACTTAGATGACAACCACAGTCAAGATTCTGGAAGTCAGAATGGGCAGACCAGGTAAGCTGTGCCATTTTTAGAATGTTGATTTAATCAGGCGTATTCCTGTCTGGGTTGGTTGCATTTTCCATATGTAATCACTGGGAGTATGAAGAGTTATTGCCATGACAACCAGGACTGACTGACTTGCCTTTCAAAAATGGTAACGATTCAGCATGTCTGTAGATGCTACCTGGAGTTCTCAGTGACTTTGTAGAAGGGCATACAGTTTTGGTAAGTGGTTCCCAGTGGTATGGGAAGACCAATGGATAAGGAAAAAAAAAAAGGGAGTTCAATTTTAGATATGCCTCCCCATTAACCAAATGTCCAACTAATGGGGGCCTTCATTTTTCCATCCATTTATAGGAAGTTTTGGATTTTCCAGTGCTTCTTTACAGTTTGAAATTTCTCTAATTTCATACGTTTGAGTATTATGAGCATATGGAGCAAAATAATTTATTTTATAATTTTATTATCATGTTTAGACAGTTTGTGAATTCTCTTTTTCATCTAACCTTCAGAACTGGTTTTGCCACAAAGAATACCGGTTTCCTAATTTTATCATTTAACAGCATTTATCCGCCAGACTTCGGTTAAAAAATCCCCAAGCTCATGTGTGTTAAAAATAATACATGAAGAAAGACTGTTCTTATTTTTATTTTTTTTTGGTAATTGAGTTTTAATGACCTGCAAGTATAATTTTTCAAGGTAATGGACTTGAATAGTTCAATTCATTTGATATACATATGTACAGTGGAATTTCTTTTTAAACATCAAAGCATGCACTTCAAGTAGGAGCTGATTATTTTGATTATTGTTCACAATAGAAATATGAACTAACTCTACTTTGTGAATTTGTTCTTTGTTCTTCCTGGCTGTAAGTAGTGACTGACAACCCATTTAGCTACCATTTATAGAATAGCTATCTAACTCCTGATTTTTGTGTAGTATAAAGCAATGTTTCATAATGAATAGTTTTGTCTGTTCTCGTTCAAGTGCCCTAGATCTTCCATCATTTGAAAAGCTAGCTATGATAGTATGGTTTCAATTGTCAGATGTTCTCTTTATTCTAAAAAATGGATTGACCCACATTTAGGTATTTTCCTACTCAAAGGGCTTTGGAAGAACTTTTCCATATCACTGAGTCATTGCTCTTTTCACAGTCCTTCTTCCCCAGCTTCTAATTAGCTTCCTTGGGTAACTGAAATGATCATTTCCGTCCTGTGAAGACACACAGCACTACGTATCGGTTGCTTGGTACAGAGCTCCAAAGATGGGCTTGCTGCTTTTGGCCCATCTTTCCTTTGTGCTTTCGTTAGGTAAGGCTGACTCAGATTGTCTTTTTCTGTGGTCTTCCTTTTCTTTCTTTTTTTTTGACATATAACTGACAAAGAACATTATGTTAGTTTTAGGTCTACAGCATAATGATTTGACATTTTTATACAATGATAAATGATCACCACAACAAATTTATTTCCATCTATTCTTGGGAATTTTTCAAATTTGCAATACTATGTTATTGCCAGGGACCATGTCCCTTTGGCTTATTTATTTTTGTACTTCTAATCCCCTGACACATATCTCCTACTACTCAACCCCTCTGGTAGTCAGCCTGTTCTCTATAGCCATGAAGTTGACTTTCCTGTTTATTTTTTTAAATTCCACAGGTAAATGAGATCATGTGGTATTTCTCTTTATCTGATTTATTTCACTTTGGTCATTCTTATTTGCTTATTGTTTCATCTTCACTTTCCAGTTCTTTAGAGATTCCTAGACTTTCATATGAATCCATGGACTCATCTTATTTATTCTTATTAATTCATTTAACTTAGAAGCTCCCACCTTCACAGCCATGAAAGGCTTCATGGGCATGTGATCTGTGCACTTAGAACCCCACACTTGATGTAATGCTCAGCGGTTGCCATGTTGAAATTTCTAGCATATTCTTTTAAAATTTATTAATTTTTACATCATTCTTCATTTTGTGCATTTTTCTATCTTGGCTGTAAGCCCCATGGAACATTCCACTACCAGTTCACCCATGTACCATTACCATAACAGTCTTCCTACTCCAGTTTTGATCCTATTCCCTTCTTTACCCCTGTAAAATATCTCTGGTTTATAGTTGTTCATTTTTTTCATTTTTACTTTATTATAATTGCCTTTTCCCCCTGATTCCTTACTCTCCTACTATAAGTGAAACCATCCAATATTTTTCTTTTTTATTTTTTTTGGCTTATTTCACTAATCCAGCATATATATTTTTAAAGATTTATTTATTTATGCATACAGAACTGGGGTACAGGCTAGAGGTGCAGGTGATGAGAGGACTCACCAGAGTCAGAGTAGGAAGCAGAACAGGAAGATCTACGAAGGACACTGCTGAAGGGAGCAGCACGTGGATCAGGGGTGTTCTGCTGTGCCATGTGGGTCAATTCCGGGGCTGAGGATCGAACTCGCATTGAAGTGGCTGCAGCTAGCTTGCAGTGCTGTGCTCTAACCTGTTGCGCCACCAGGGAGGGCCCCTAGCATATATTTTTTTAAAGATTTATTTATTTGTGCATATAGAACTGGGGTACAGGCCAGAGGCTCAGGGGCGGTGAGAGGCTTCACCAGAGACAGAGTGGGGAGCAGAATAGGCAGATCTATGAAGTACACTCCTGAGGGGAGCACAGGTGGGTCAGGAGAGGTCTGCCATGCCATGAGGTCACCTTCGGGGTAGGCAGGAATCAAACTCATGAGGAAGTGCCTTTAACTTCTTAGTGCTGTGCTTTAACCCACTGCGCCACCAGGGAGGGCCCCCCTTAGCATGTTTTTAACAAGAACTTTTGCCTGTTGTTTTCACCGGTCCTGAAAATTACATAGCTGTTCTTGATTGCTGCTACTTTTCTCTCTTCTACTTGGTTAAGTAGTTATTTATTTTAGTTCACTTCTAACTTTTATACCTTATCATTTTTTATGTATTTACTTACTGTGACATATAGCCTGACTATTTTCATGTAGCCATGCTTATTTCTTACATCCTTCAACAACATTTAGCATTATATGAAAGTGCATGTGGTCAACTCTTGATTGGTCACCTTGACTATGGGAGAAGGGAGTGAGGCTGTCAGTGAAGATTATCATCCACAGAGGGAACACTCACTTTGGAGAGCATTGTATTGTTTTCACCTTCAGGAGATTTCCGTTACTTATGTTTGCTGAAGCTAATTGGTTTGTACTTACTGAATACATAGGCTGTGCTGCCAGGGACCTTGCAGAGTGACACTGGTTAGCTCAACTGAGGATACCTCTCTATGCTACCATAGGAGACATTGTTCTTGGATTTTGTGTTCTCAGACATATCAAAAATCAATTATTTTTTGATTTTTGAGAGCATTAGCAAGAGATAAAGTTTTCTCTAATAATATTAGACAAACCAAATAGCCTATTCTTAAATTTTACCTGGTGGCAGGCTGAGTCATTGTAATTTGTGACACTAAAGGTGCTCCCAGATGGACTCAGTTGTGTAGGTGTAATTTTAATACGTTTGTTCATGTCTTTTACTAGATGCCACTGTTCTGATCACTTAAAAAATATATAACGGTCCTCCCTGGCGGCACATTAGGATGCACCCCTGCAAACTGACTGCAGCAGCTTCAGTGGGAGTTCGATCCCTGCCCTGTTGGTGACTCACATGGAGCAGCAGACCTGTCCTCATCTAACTGCTGCTCCCTTAAGCAGTGTACTTCATTGATCTTCCTGTTCTACTCCCCACTCTGTCTCTGGTGAATCCTCTCACCACCCCTGCAACTCTGGTGTGTACCCCAGTTCAGTATGCATAAATAAATAAATCTTTAAAAAAATACAACTTCATTAATCTGATGAAGTAGGTACTACTAATAATCACATCCTGTAGCTCAAGAAATTGAGGCCTGAATAACTTATTTCACTTTCGTTAAAGACACAAACATTAAGTGCTGAAATGAGCAGTTGAACCCAGGCGACGTAACGCAAGTCCATGTGCCTCACCAATACGTCATGCTGCTCTTTTGCTATCTCATCCTTTAAATCGTATGCATTTAGATCCTTACAGGATTGAGACCCATGTGACTGGTGGAATAAAGGCTTATCAGAATTAAAAGCCTTGTCGGAATAAACAACTTCCTAAAAGTCTCTATTTCTTGTAAATTTCTTCAGCTGACAACAAATAATTACAATGTAAGCGACTATGTAAGAAAAAAGACAACAAAGCAGGCAAACTAGGTATTAAAGCTGCATGTGATTCTAAAGTGGCTCTACGTGAGGTGCTCTGCTGGGCCCTACTGATGGTACCTGACAGCATATTCCTGGGAACTAACTTTAAAGCGTTGCTTAACTAACTGTCACCATCCCTTTTGGAGACTTGTGATCACAGTCAGTGACGTTGCTGATACCTTTTACCGATTGCCATACTTTTCCTTTTGACTGGACACTAAGAGCGTGGAGTCAGATGGTCAGTCAGTGTGCTGCATCAGATTGATAGCCCTCAGGAAGCATTCCATGGGGCCAGGAGCCCTCGTTGTCTCAGTCCTGTCAGGACTTTGCACATTCTTTCATTACACAAGAGTTTAGGGATTATTTTCTTTACCTGTAGCTTCTTTTGGACAAATGAGTCCCCTATTATTGTAGAAATGTAGTCAATAAAGCTGTCAGAATTTAAAAAATATTGACAGTAGACCCAAGTTCTGTACATTTAACCCCTGTAGTAAATTCTGGTGGGAAATGATATTTAGAAGAAAGTGACTTCAAGTTAAAAAAATTTTTAAATATTTGATGATAGAAAAGAATCCATCACTTGACATTGGGGGAGCTGAGTTCTTGGCTTTCTTCTGCCATGAAAATCCTGAAGTTATAATGAAAACTCTGCAGTGTGAGAGGATTTTACCTCCTAATAGTTGGTGTCCATAACAACTTCCATGGCTAAATTTTTAAAAAAGATTTATTTATTTATTTATGCATACAGAACTGGGGTACAGGCCAGAGGTGCAGGGGTGGTGAGAAGATTCACCAGAGACAGAGTGGGGAGCAGAACAGACTGACTGACGAAGTACACTGCTGAAGGGAGCAGTGGGTGAGACAGGAGAGGTCTGCTGTGCCATGTGGGTCAGCTCCCTGGCCAGGAATCAACTCCTGCTAAGTGTCTGTGGCTAGCTTCCTAGTGTTGCACTTTAACTCATTGCAACACCAGGGAGGGCCCCATGGCTAAATTTTTTGACAGTAAAGAATCTTACTCCCATGGGTCTATTTCAGTTCCAAGTGGAGAGGGCACTGTGGAAGTCAGATGATCTAAATAGACTAAGAAATGGCACATGGCTATTGTTATTATGGCCTCTGCCCCATCTTTTTGGGGGTATGACTTGTCCACCCTCACAATCCACTCCCTTCCTCAGAAGGAAGCTCAGAGCCCACCTGAAATCTTTGATCTTATTTTAGAAGCTAAGAATTTTTTCTGATTCTTCAGAAATGGGCAGATAATGCTGGAATGGGTACTCTTCCTTCTATATACCTTAATTTTTCTTTGAGAGTCACAGAAATTTCCTCAACTAACATAATATTTTCTTAAGAATATGTGAGTTTGGGTACGTGAACCACTACAACATATAAAGCTTTAAGTGATTTAAAATAAGTAAATGTAAAGCTTTGAATAACTGTAAATGTTCAGCTTTAAGTGACTTTGCACTGACCAGGGAAGGGGAATGTGTCTTGTCACAGACAAATGTGATGAAATGTCATTACTGGAAACTTTTTAGAGGTCAAACCTGGTAAAGGCATGTTGCTTTTGTTCATATTCCATTGGCTACAGTCATACTTTTTTGGGAAACCTATTTCTCTCCCTTCGAAGAAGAGGAAACTGGTTTGGTGAATAGCTAGTCCAGTTCTCAGATTTTATGGTGCATCAATCAACTGGAAGGATTTCTAAAACCCAGATTGCTGGGCTAGTCACACAGTTTCTGATTCTTTAGGTCCACAGTGTACCCAAGAATTTGCATGTCTAATTAATTTCCAGAAGATGCAGATATTTGCTGTACTTTAATAAACAGAAAGGACATTCAGCTAAAGAACTAACATTATCACAATTATTGAGTTTTAAAATTTGCAATTATTAAACTCAAGAAATTTTACCTTAATACAATTACATGAAATACAGTCTGTATTCAAACTCTCTCATTGTCCTGAATTCATTCTTAATCTTAATCCTGGATTGTTTATTGCTTTTAGTTATCATGTCTTTTAAAAGACCAGCCTAAATACATATGTATGTATGCATGCATGCACATGCATACATTTTTCAATTGTACCATTTTTTTTATTTAGGTAACATTGGTTTGCAACACTGAATATGGTTCAGCAGTATAGATTCATTGCTCTTCAAATGCATGCACCATGTCACAGCCACCATCAAAGCACTCATAATCCTCCACTAACTCACTAAACTATTCTTTCTTTATTGCACCTTGATTTTTTGTTTTCAGTTTGCCATCCTCATATTCTGGGATTCTTCTCACCACTCCATCCTCCTGACCAAGACTGGTTTGAGGGGTTGTGTGAATGGCTTAGATTCTCTGTGTGAAGACATTTCTCAGGGGCTGCTGTGAATATCTCTCATCCATTTGAATTTTTGCTGTTCTCAGAGTACACCCTCCATTGTCTGCTCAGCATCCACTTAACCTCTATTTCCATATATTTAACCCTCAATCCCCTCTAATGTCTTCTCTGATATGTTTTTTTTAAAAGATTTATTTATTTATGCATATAAGCGCTGGGGTATAGACCAGAGGTACAGGTGAGTGAGAGGGTGTGTGAGAAGATTCACCAGAGACAGAATGGGGAGCAGAATAGGCAGATTGACCCAAATACACTGTTGAAGGGAGCAGTGCAGAGGTGCTGAGCCATGTGGGTCATCTACCTGGCCAGCAATCAAGGACAGGAGAGGTCTGCTGAGCCATGTGGGTCATCTACCTGGCCAGTGATCAAGCTCAGTGCTGCAGTGGCTGCGGATAGCTTCATACCATTGTGCTTTAACCCCTTGTGCCACCAGGGAGGGTCCTCCTCTGATCCATTGTTGTATTCTTCTCTGGAAGGCAGAAATACTGGGAGATGGCCAAAGTCATTGTCACTCATACCACCCCAGTGCCAATTCCAGGTTGTCAGGGTGATGGCATCCTCTTTTCATTTGGTCATGATCATATCTCAGTATTTATTCATGACACCTTTAAATCATACAAAATATGAATTAGATTTCTTGAGGACGTCCAGTTTCATTTGAAGGAGAGGAGAGATGAGTGGTTAACTGTCCTTTTAGTAAGGAGCAAGACACCTGACTTGAGAGGAGGTGGATGCCCTGGGGCACAGGTGACCTGATCTCCTTTCTCAAGTCTATTAAGCTTTCATCTTTGTCAGCAGGCCTAGGGCTCCTATTATAGGGCAAGGTGAGGGGCACCTCAAGACTCTAATCCTGCCCATTCTAAATGGGTTCTGTCATCTGTTGCACCAAGACAAATCATATTTTAGTGTGTAAGACCTTTAATGGGAAAGAACTTTATGGGAAAGAACTTTAATACAATTAGTATGCAAAAATGAGAAGACTAGGTCAAGAATAGATGAAAGTTTTCAAACAAAACACCTAGAGTTTCCCATCCCTTTATGGGTAAATGCCCAGCCAAACAGGGTTTGCCCAAAACAGGCCAGCTGAGGCCTGAAAGCCTCTCCAAGTCTAAGGCACCTTCTGGTGGGGACCCAGAAGAAAGGTGCAGAAGGAAAGGGTAGAAGATCCAGGCAAAGTCTGGAAGGAGAAAGAGGAATATCAAAATAAAGAATAAAGCTGCCATTGGCAGCTTCCCCAAGGGTTTCTCAGGCATGTGTGTTGCAGGTGTCTCCTTCCATGTCCCTCAAGTCCGTAGTACAAGTCCGACGCTCAGAGGCAAGTGCAGCTTCTTCACATGACTCTGCTCTGTGTGCCTCCACTCTTTTGATCTCTCCCTTCCTTCCTTCCTCTCTTCTGTCTTCTCCTCCCCTCTACTCAGCTCTCCCCTGCCTTGGGCGTGGCAGGGAACCGGGAACCTCCTTCTCTGGGGACCACCTGTTGCATCTGATCCTGGTTCCCATAGAGGAAAGAGGAATGATAACACCAGTTTTGCCTAAAACAAGGGACTGTCACGCACAAATAAGATACATGTGGGGTGAAGTATTTATCTTACGTGGACATTTGAATTTCACTTTGGCCAAGAATTTTTTACTTAAAAAAAATCTTGATAATCTACTTGGGTAGAAATGTGACTTGAAGTGCAAAATCCACAGGAGAAAGAAAGTTGCTCTGAAACAGAAATGATGGGGAATTTGAAGAAGACACCACCCACAAGAAGAGGGAGGGGACACAGTAGAAAAGGCTGCTGTTTCCTAGAGCTCTCTGGCGAACTGGGGTGTCTACTGCTCAGTTCTTTGTTGTTTGTTTCTGGATGTAAACCTTCTTTGTCTCCCAAATTCTCAGTGAAATTGTATTGCTTTGTTTGTTGTCGTCATAGGAAGGAAAATGAATTGCATGCCTGGCTGAGTTCAGAGTAGAGCCAAGAGGATATCTGGGGGTGTCAGCAAGGGATGAGGGGTGCAGGTGAGCAAGGAAGCATACATTTTGGAATGAGTTCAGTTAGTGCGTTTTCAACCTCTAACAGAATGTTATATGTGTAGGGTATTCTAAGTGAAATAAATCAGAAAAGAGACGCTGCATGGTTTCATTTATATGTGGAATCTAAAAACACCAACCTGAAATCATAGAAACTGAATAGATTGGATGTTGCAGAAGGTGGAGTAGGGATGGGGGCAATGGGCGAGTGAGTCAAAGGAACAAATTTCCAGATGTTAGAGAAATACGCTATGGGATGTAATGTACAAAGTGGTGTCTGTAGCTAATATCTTACTCTATATTTGAAAGTCCCTAAAAGTAATTCTACAATTTCTCATCATTAGAAAAAAAGATGGAACTGTATGAGGTAATGGTGTTCACTAAACTCACTGTAGTAATCACGTGGCATGTCTACACACAGTAAATCACTGCTGTGTAACTTAACATAATACAGTGTTCGAAGTCAGCCTATCTCATGATAGCAGGAAATGTTATCAGATGTAATACAATATATGTAACAGAATTTTGAAACTGTAAAAAGTAATACAGTCAAAAAATTAAGCTACATTTAAAATTGTATCAGGAATTGATTTGAGCTAAAATTAAGCTAAATTAAAATAAATTTGGAATTAAAGATGGAAGCAAGACCTCAGATTGAGACCTATAATGGAGCCCTAAATCCCTGAGAGTGTGGGGAAAAGCTGAGTCTGTAACATTTCTTGAAATTAATAGTCTCAGGAATTGGTGTATGAAGGAACCGAGGTGCATGCTGTAAATATATAGTTAATGACTGTTAGACATATCAAAGGACATCTAAAATGACACAATTACATTTTAGGCAACTTATCATTTATTATTATTTATATTATTATACTCTTAATTATAATTTCATTGGGCTTTTAAACTTTATTCTTTTAAGTTTAGGTATAGACACGTTGTCCAAAAATTATAAAATTACCTAAACTGGACAGATTGAATTTGAAAGTTAGGGTGTTTTCTAATAATAATTTGTGGTTGAAGCATAACCTGATGAAGTAAGTTCTTCTTGCAGGTTCCAATTTAATGCTTTGTTTGCCAAAAACTGGATAAAAAAATGTGAAGAAATATTAGTTAGGGATGCTCCTAAGGTGCATTTGTTATTATTCCTAAAGAATATTGTATTGCTTGTACTCTGATATTCAGCAAAATAGTTTGTTGAAATTTCATTTCATGTAAGATTGTTTCCTCTGCACTTTTCCTCCCCAACTGTAAGGAGACTGGCTTCTCCCTTAATTTCTTGGACTATTATGACACCTTATGATAGTACAATTTATGAAAGAGTAAATTTTCACTTTTGAGAGAGATCTTGCTTAAAGTCTTTGCCTTTGGAGTATTTGTAAATCCTTGCAAATGACAGGCACATCCACAGGACAAAGGATAATCTTTGAATTGGGCTGTTCCTGGGGTAGTGATTAGCTTTATCCTCACTGAATATTTAACTGGCACAAAATTGCTTATCTGTGCTGTGAATCAGTGCAAGATCAAGGCGAGCTGTCACTACTTTACATAATTAATTTTTTTTCTTACCAAAAAAGAGAAAGTAACAAAGTATGGAGGGGAAGAAGCCTAAGGTGGGGTTTTAAAAATATCTTCCTTCCCAGTTGTGCCCCCTGTTGAAAATACCCCAAAACAAAAGCACAGGAATGAAGATTGAAGAGGAATTTTATGAAGATCAGTGGGGCTGACAGCTCACATTTTCTCGCAAAACTCTTAAGAATTTTCTTCACAGAACACCCCCCCACCCCAGTCAGTGATAAATTGTAAATGCCATCAAGAAAACAACTTGCCATTGTTAAAAACTGCCTTGTTGGTATGTGGGTGAGGGAAAGGCAGGCTAGAGAGAAACCCTGTTGTAGGGAAGTCAAAGTCTGACAGAGACAACTCTAGTGTACTGAAATGATAGATAATTTGAGCTGCTCATCTCTCTTGGAATTAGTACAAAATCTCTCACAAAACTTGTGTTTAATTTCATTTTTGCTATCTTGAAAATAGAACCCAGAGTTAGGTAGCTGTAGACTTTTAGTGCTTAAATGGAATGTCCAGTAGTCACTCTAAGAATGTGTGGACTGAAACAGATTTTGCTTGCTTAGCTACCCTTAATCCCTCTTTGTCTCTCTTTTGAGTGGGCTAGTGCCCCCAGTGGGGTCCTCTCTTTTGTATTTATTGAGCTGGCTAATGTATGGGGGTGTCCTTTCCTGGTTAGTGTAATAGGGAAAATTGCATTTGCTTATCAATCACAAATGAAAATCACCTGGGGAATATAAAGAGCATTTTCAATTCTGCTACCATTATTTCAGAAGCAATCAAATGCAGAGGAATGAAAGTCAAACACAGAGAGAAATGCTGATAGATTGGGCAATCTGCATGGCTCTCTGGGACCATCATTATTTCAGTGTTCAAGAGGAAAATGCACATTTGAAAGATGGTAAATTCCATCCCCTGCAATCAATCATTCATCTCCTATAGTAACGATCATCATGGAGGAGATAGAAGTACTGACCTGAGCTATGTTCATCCCTGCTTATTTGTTTGTTTCAAGTGATACGAAATTGTATGTCACATTATGTGGACATCTTGCCCTATTAAAATGTGGTTCCTAGATGACTTTCAAATATTGTCATTCAGTACCAATCACCTGTGAAAGATGAGATCAAAGTATATACTTCAGTCTCCATGACTGCAGGGCTTGGTATTGACTTTTTTCTAGAACATTTTGCCCTTTTATTCCAGATTTAAAAAATAGGTTATCTGCCTGCATTTTTATGCATTTTTTTCTACCTTTATTATCTGAAGGTGATTTTATTAATACAGTAAATCTTGGTTGACTGATACTTTAGGAAGATGCTTTTTCTGGGTGAACTAAAAGCCTGACTGGCTCTTCCTGATCTTCTTTAATATTTTATTAGCAATGTCTCTCCTCCACCCCTTTCCTATTCATAGTCTCCTTCGTTGTAATGATATAAAGCAGGTGGTAGAGTTGTCAAAACTGGGTTTCCATTAGAAACAATCCCTGAGAATGTGGTATGTGCTTTTCCCTTTGTTTTTCTCATTAATAGGTATCACAAGCTCAAAAGGCCCTATGGTATTTTGGAGAAGGCTGTATGCTGCTTGAAACCAATGTTCTGAGGTGTTTGAGCCATGAAAGTCAGATATGAGAGTTCTCACATTGTTTTTAGTTTTTTATGAATTCTCTGTTTTTCTTTTTTCTTCCTTTCCAACATCACCTCCCTTTACTTCCCTTTCTGGTACCGGAGGGAGCAGAACTAGCAAAAAGTCTTGCACTGAGGTCAAAGTGAATGGATGCGTCCATTTGATGATTAGGATAAAGCTCTGTAGTCACTGTCAATTCAGTTATCGATGGTTCTGAATCTTATTCTTACCTTTCGTTTGTGACTTTTTTGCCCAAATAACTTGAAGCTAGGTAGTTAACATTCAGTGGAGGAAACTAGAAATAACTTTCCTCTCCTTTTAGCTTTTTGGTAAGTGAATGAAAGAAAAAAGAGAAAGTAGAAAAGGTGTCACTTGCGATATGACAACCTAGGATCCCCACCTCAGGGTGGGGTAGAAGGAGAGTGATAACAGGCATGAGGGGAGGGCTGTTCTTGCTTTACTAGAGGTGCCCTAAAAGTTTAAACCTTTAAACCTTTAAACCTTTCATTGAAAATGAGATATACATACAGAAAATGGTACTCATCGTAGGCACATAGCTGAGTGCGCTTTGCAAGTTACCACACTACGGGGTCAATAGCAAGGACAAAACCAGACTTGCAAGCATCTGGAAGCCTCCTTGTGAGTCACTCTCCCCACTGCCAGGGAGACACTCTTCACTTTCCTTGCTTCTTGCTGCTTCATGGAAATAGCATGACACAGGACACAGGCTTTGGTTTGGCTCTTTTACTTCACGTTGTGTTTGTGAGTTTCATCCATGTTGTTATGTGCAGTTTTAGGTCACCTTCTCACTTACTCACCATGGAACTACCTCCATTTCATGCCATATTTTTGAAAAGCTATCTTTTTTTTCCCTCAAAGAGATGGAAGTGGTTAAGAGTAGAACCCAGTTCTTCTATTTATTAGATATATCATCTTGGGCATGATCCTCAAGCTTTCATTACCTTAATATCTGTATCCGTTTCATCTGAATAGGGTAGTCCACAATGAGCTAAGTATGAACTTTCATTAATACATGTGAAGCATTTAAGGAGTGTCTGGCAAAGGGCAAGGGCTATAGGAGTGTAGACTACTACTAGTTCTCTAGTTTGCCCTTCATTTCTTCCTGTATTACTTCAATCTCTGAGCACAGCAGGGGGAAGAATACATGCTAACTGATCCAAAGTAGGGAAAATATGCCTTTGACAGAAACAAAAGAGGTTTTCGATATCATTTTTGCTCTTAGTTCCCACTCCATCAGTTTTAGAATAAGATTTTTACATTAAATTTTTAGTAATATATTATTTAATTAAAAACCCAGTTACTCTCTGGGAGTCAAATAAATATTAATATTTGGCACATAGTAATGAAATTTAATTTTGTACCAAAATGTATTTTCTCATAAAATGACAGAGAAATATTAATTATAAAGAACTCTCCACCTAATCCCCTTCATTGACCTGTTATTACTATGCTAGTGTTGCTAGCATAGTGCTACCTGTACCGTCTTTTATGAGGATGGTGGTGAGGAAGGGGTAGTAGATGCCAACATCTGTTGGTAAAAGTGACTGAAAAAATTTCAACTTTCCTTCTCAAACTCATACCTATTCAACTTCCCTCCTACCCCAACTCCCCCTTCCTTGAGATCAGTCCAGGAAAACCTGGGAATGATGGTGCAATATCATTAGCTGCAAAAGCAATATATTAGTAAATACCTATTTATTTCTTCTTTTGGCATTTCCCCAGCTAGCATAAGAGTCAGGAAAGAGAGTCTCTCAGGCTTGAAAAAGTGCTTATAAAAATTGTGATTTATAAGAAAGACATTAGAATGTGTCTAGATATTTTATTATTTAATTTGGACATTAAATTATCTCAGTCTATTGCTTCTAGTTTGTTATTCCTGGCAAGTTAGTTCTATAACAAATGACATCCTGTCATCAGATACTATATTTTTCTGTAAAAGTAGTTCCAGAAATTTCAGAAGAAAACTGCCTTTTTATTACCTATTGCTGTAGTCCAAAATTTTCTCTGTATTTCCCATTTTCATGGTTACATTATGTGTGAAAACAAAATTTCTATAAGTCATAGGACACAGATATTCTAAAATCTATCTTACAGAGACATTCTTTACCAGATTCTCTCATCTAAAATTACAACCAGTGATTCAACATGATAGTTTATTTATCTTGAAATTCAAATCACTGGACATTTTGCACAAAGTCAGTGAACCACCTTGATCTCATTAGCAACTTGTGTTATAAGAAAGGCAACACATCTATGGACAGGTGAAGCTAGTGAATAAAGGCTGTGTAAGTTTATTGAAACAAATTTTAAATATTTGAATTACTCTAGTTCCATAGAAATGAACACGAGAGGAAAAAAGAAAGTGTAAACTCACTGCAAAATTAATTATCCAATATCCCCATGATTATAGCCAAGCTTTCCTTGACTGTGTCAAGAAGAAAGAAGACTAGTGATATGAAAAGCATGTTTTGGGGTTACAGAGCTTATAGGGCACTAGTGGATCAACACTACCTAAGGGGTGGTCACTGGGTTAGACTAGTTTTAGGTCTGAATTTCTGCCTTTGGAAACTCCTCATTCTGAGCCAACTGGGATGGTTGTTGACTCAAGATCTTATGCCAGGCATCTCTACCACTGGCTTGTTACATAACCTGAAAAGAATCCACTGGAGCAAGTATTTGTCTTCAGGAAATTCATGTTAAAAATTATAAATGTACCAAGGGCATACTAGCATAGTTTTCATCAATTACTTTTTTTCCTGGGAGTATTTTTGTCAGTCATGCAGCTTCTGAGTAGTTATTTTTAGTAGGGAGGAAAGGAAAAAGTGCAACTATTAAGTCCCTAATTTGTGTGAAGGAATTTGATAGGCTCTTAATAGAAACAGTTCAGCAATAAGACACTGGATTTCTGGGGAAGGTGAGATACTGAGTGAGAGAGTGGAACCAATGAGTAGTGGATCCTCTAAAAGGAGAAGGAAATCATCATTTATCTGAGTGATATGAAGTTATACCCAGATCTCCTCATAGGTTGTTTCTTTCTAGCAGGGGAATTGTGACCAAAATCTCTTAACCTCCAGCAGCGGTTCCTCATGTCTAAAACTGGGATATAATACTGTTCTTAAAGGCATTTGGTATTTTGTGGAAATTGAATGAGTTGATGTACATTGAATATTTAGGGTAGTCTCTTGTAACTCAAAAGCGGTGTATAAATTGCATTGACCGCTCCTGCTATTGTTGGAGTATCCTACTCAGAAAGTTGTGGCTGCTGGCTTGGTGATACTCATAGCCACTTTCTTTCTTTTCTTATTTTTAAATATTTATGTATTTATTTATGTTTTATTTATGCATACAGAAATGGGGTACAAGCCAGAGGTGCAAGGGCAGTGATTCACCAGAGGTGAATCACCAGAGATAAAGAGGGGAGGTGAGGTGATTCACCAGAGATAAAGAGGGGAGCAGACAGAACAGGCAGATGGACACAGAACTGCTGAGGGGAGCAGTGGGCGGGTCAGGAGAAGTCTATGGCACCATTTGGGTCACCTCTGGGGCGGGGGATTGAACTTGTACAGAAGTGGCTGCGGCTAGCTTGCGGTGCTGTGCCCTTACCCGTTGCATCAGCAGGGAGGGCCCATAGCCACTTTCAAGTACCTATCTCTGATATGTAGGCTTTGTCTCTGATGTGTAGGCTTTTTTGATGCCTTTGCTAGAAATCATATTTTTGCATATGGATACAAGTAGGAAGAAAACAATAATAGGCAATACTTTTTTTTTTTTTTTTTACAAACCATAATCATAGAAACATTGTTTTTCTTCCAGTCTAAGCCCTACCCTATTAAGGTTCTCTTAAGCATCAATTTAATACTTCCAATTTTTATGGGATTTAAGCTATAGTTAAGGTTTTATATAAAGGCAGTACATAAAGGAGAACAACTTTGTGCATTTTCAGATCTGTGTTATGAGAAGGACTGCACAATCCTTCATTTTTCTCTACAGTAGCAAAATAGTTGACATGGAATGAGAATTCATCCAGCTAAGACATCTGTTATTCATAGGTGAACCAATTGCCAACACTATCATCAAAATCCTAGCAACATTCCAGTGATACAGCCATATAAAATTTAAATTGTAATGAAATGTAACTTCATATGTGTTCATGATTTAAAGGAAAAAGAAATACTATTTTTCCTATGTATGTCAATTTATAATTGCCTATCTTTTTTTTTCAAGTGTAGGGGCTTACAGAACAGGCACAATATTTGTGGATATTGAAATTTTTTTCATCTTCAAATAGGTATTATTCTCCAAATAACTATTGCATACAAACTGTTGAAACTTATCTTTAAAGTCTTGATATAAAGAACAGAAAATCACAGATTGTCCAATTTATAAGGGTTGGTGAAAAGTAGTTAGCCCAAATCATCTTATCTTACAGGTAAGAATTTTGCTTTAAGACTGCATATACACATTAAATGAATCATAGCTAGGGCTTCTAATCTCAATACTCTTCCATGTTACATGTTTTTCTTAAGAAATTTCAGCAAATGATATTTGAACAGGGCTTAAGGTGATGGGAGACAGAGGAGTGCCATCCAGAATACTAAGTAAAGTCTAATAGTTTTGAATATTTTTAAACATACCATAAGGAATGTCAAGAAGAACATAAGGGAGATAGAACAAAGTAAACTTTTATAATAGAGTCCAAAGTGTTGAACAAGTGCTTTCTATTGAGGCTAGTGAAAATTCTAAGGATATGTTATTTATTATTCTCTTGGTAACCTATGGGGGTACTATCTATACCTTTCCCCCTAGAAAATTAAAGAGTAAAAACAATGGTTTAGGCCTATTTACTTCTGAGTCCTCGGTTCAGTTTCTCAAAATGAAGTCTCTAGAATACCAGCATCAAAATCAATGCAGTACTTGTTAAAAATGTGGGTTTCCAAAAACAACCCCTGGACCAGGAGCTGACTACAGACCTGGACCACAAGATGGGGAGAAACAGGAGAGCAGGCAGAGGGGAGGGAGCACAGTTGAAAATGGCAGAGGACTATGAGTGCATGGTGGGTGTGGTACAGTAATAATGCCTGCAAAGGGAGCTTCTATATCTCTGTGTCATATACAGTGTCATAAAGCAATATTACATCAAAAAGTATTTGAAAAAATGAAGGTTTCTGGTCTTTCTTTCAAACTTACTGAGTCACACTCTCTGAAAGATGGGGCCTGGAAACCACTCTTTTAGTAAATTCCCCATCTGATGATTCTGAAGTAAAGACTACTTCAGTAGTACTGCCCACAACCATATTTACGCATTTCTCTTCCATGTTTGTTTAATGGTTTGATATAGCAGATGAAATGAAAGATGGCCTCATGCATTACTTAGGTTTAGTGGTATTTGAATAGGTGGCTGTACTAAGTGTTCTTTACAGCTGACTTTTAGTTCTATACTTATAAGAAATAAATATTTCATTGCATTCTCAAAAGTTGACCAAAGAAAATTCTTAGAACATAAAGGATTGAGTCTCTAAAAGGCGGTACTGTTGAAGCAGTCTTTTTGCATAAACTTATGGATTTGAGTAACGGATGCTTATATGTCTATGAGAGGTCTGTAGACACAATTGTTACTTCAGAACCGGAAAAATGATACGATTAAGCAGGAATTGGCATTTTTTTTTCCTATAAAAGGCCAGTGAGTAAATATTTTGGGATTTTATGCCATACA
Source organism: Condylura cristata (assembly GCF_000260355.1). Taxonomy (NCBI): domain Eukaryota; kingdom Metazoa; phylum Chordata; class Mammalia; order Eulipotyphla; family Talpidae; genus Condylura; species Condylura cristata. The sequence continues at coordinate 32,536,426 of NW_004567119.1, forward strand.
ATCTCTGTTGCAGCCACTCAGTTCTCAGTTCTGCTGTCAAAGTGTGAACATCGCCACAGACAAATAAAATGAGACCATGATTGTGTTCCAAAAAACTTTATTTATAAATTATTTATTTATAGTCTGTCCTGTGGGTCATAGAGTGATGACCTCTACTTTAGAATCCTTATGTTTCAATCAAGATTTGAAATGTTTATAAAAGAATGTTGATAGAATGGAATGCATATACCACATATGGATGCAGTAGGATTCTTTTTTTTTTTTACTTTCCATCCTCTTTGTGACATATTGACCTTTCATGACTAACCACGTGATTAGAAATATGGCTAACAATTCTCTCATCAAGAGGTGATGTCTCTTTCCACAGCCCTTTCCTCTGATCCTGTGATTTGCTTTGTCCAATAGAACACAGCAGAAATAATGTATGAATTCTAACTCCAGCCTTTGAGAGACCTGGAAGCTTCCATTATTATGCTGGGAATACTGATGGAGAATGAAAAGCCAGGTGGGGAGGCCTGGCTGCTTCGACCTTTCCAGTCCTTCTAGTGAGGCCCAATTTGAAAGTGAACCTGGCTGTGAAAAAAAAGAAAACAAAAAACAAAACCACTTGCTTTTTGCTGACATAATATTGGGTTATAACACTGGATGTATTTACAGGTCTAGACTCTCCCTTTTCTGGTGTTGTCCACCACCCCACTCCAAGTCACACATGACCAAATCACAGAAAAGTGAGTTTAGTGCTTTTTGTTTTATACCACTGCCTTTTAGTGAATTTTATGATACAGTAATGGATAAAAGATACAAATAAGGAGTAGCTGAATGTGTGAAAACAGGCAGGATGCATGGAGTGTGAAGCATGAAACATCGAGGACATGAGATGGTTTCTGTGTCCTTGGGAATGTAGCAGGGATGCTGGAGAGAGTCCCCTTGGGGTAGATGAACTTATAAGCGTTTAAAGTAAGCCTCAGCCCCACGTGGTGTGTTTGCCTAAAGTCCTGCCCGCAAAGAGTCTCAGTGGAATTGAATTTAACCAGGCAGTGGTTAGCAGGTGAGCATAATGAAGGGAGTGATTACAATAATAAACTGAATTTAATTATAATAAACAGAGAGATCTTAAAAGAACCAGAGGATTGCCTGGGCCTTTTTGAGTGGGATGGAGGAACTGTTAGAACAGACTTTGTGCTAGAGAGAAAGAATTGAAAAGAAAGGCACTGGTTGCCAGAAACCATCTTGCTTGAAATGAAAACTATAGCGCTTTGCAATTAGCCAGTTTGGCGCAGCTGAAGTACCTTCTCCACATTGCCCCGCGCCTGCGTCTATTTAAGGAGGGTGGACGCCAAGCCGTGGCTATTTTGTATTGGTGCCAAGTGGCTGGGCTGGGCGTTCGTGTGGCTCCTATGCTTGGTAGCTTCTCTGCTGGTCGTGTCTGCACTGGGAGGCCGCAGCCGGACCTGCCACGCCACTGGAGCTGACCCCTCGTGGAGCATCTCCAGCCCTCCGGTCAGGTATGTGTTTGGCTCCTTGACGAAGGCACCTGCCTGGCAAGGTTGGAAGTGGCGAGAGGCCGCAGCGCTGCCTGTGTGCCCTGTGGGTTCCAAAGTGGTTTGGTTCTCTCTGCCGGGGCCTTACAGCCCTGTGCGATTTTAAGTACAAGCATCAGACCTAAGCATAACCAACCTCCAGCTCTGTTGCTTATATCTATTGGTCTATATCCATCCTTTTCCATCTCCCTCTCCTGTCTTGATGTTTCTGCTTCCCAGCTTGATGGGGGGTGGGGGGGCTGGGGCAGTGGCGGGGGGAGGGTGCAGCTTCAGTTCCCAGTCTGGGCAAGCCCTAGGGTATACACATACTAGTCTGTGGACAACGAAGTACCGGCAGAGTCTCTGGAACATACGAGAACTGCAATGTGGGGTGCTGCAGGGATCATCTTTGTGCTTGTTGAACTCGCCGAGAGTTAGGACTCGGTGTTGGAGTGAACATTGAGCCTTGTTGCTGAAATCTTCAAGGACCGAGGGGCCCTGAGTTAGAAAGCCTGTGTCTGCTGCTAGAAGGCCTGCATGTGTCTCATCTGAAGCCATGAGCTCTCCAGGAGCCAGTGGGGTGAGGGGCACGGTGCCAACGTCTGGACCACACGGAGGCTGTTGCACCTGCGCCCGGTGATACTTGGTCATGGAGAAGGAGGCCTTTGCTGCTGCCTGTTGGGTGTGCAGGCCTGCGATCTTCTGGGCAGGTTATAGTGAGTCTCTAATGGGTGCTGGGTGCTCTGGGACAGGGTGTGGGGGTGGCTAGTTGTGGGGCGGGGTAGTAGGGTGTGGAATTGTACTCCAATCACAGGTGAGGTGAACCTTTAATTAGAGGAGGGGTGAGTGAGTAAGAGGGTCAGCTGCCAGCTGGACACCAGATGCGCTAACTCCAGTTTGCTTCAAAAGGGGGAGGGGTATCTACCACCTGCACCTGCTCCTTCGTGCGTGCCCACAGGTGCTAAACCTGAGAGCATTACGCAGTCGCAGTAAACCTTTCCTGGGAAAATCCACCGATTTTTGTCCACTCAGTGAAAAACTTTTTTTTATATTTTTATTTTATGTATTTATTTATGATTTTATTTCTTGATGCATACAGTACTGGGGTACAAGCCAGAGATGAAGGGGCGGTGAGAGGATTCACCAGATAGAGCAGAGTGGAGAGCAGAACAGGCAGACCCAAGAAGTACATTGCTGAGGGGAGCAGCTGGCGCTCAAGAGAGGTCCCCCGAGCTGTGTGGGTCACCTCCTGGTTGGGAATGGAACTGGTGCTGAAGCGGCTGTGCTAGCTTGCTAGCTTGCTTGTTGCGTACTACCCATTGCTCCACCAGGGAGGGCCCTGTGAAATACTCTTTGCTTCCAGAACATACATTCTCCTGTGTTCTACTCTGACCCACCAGCTCTTTTTCTCTGCTGTTTTTTGTTTTTTTTTTCCTCGTGTCCTTGACTTTGTAAACATTTGTATGTTTTATTTTCCCTATACTCATTTTGAAGTGATCTCATCCTGACTCATGATTTTAAAACTCTATATAAACCAAACTGAAAGAACTTGGATTATGTCAGAGCCCCCTTTCAGGTTAACAGTTATGAATTTAAGATGAGAGTAGTTGGCAAGTTAATGTGTTTTTCTTCCTACCATATTCTGTTGTCTGCTTATAAATAGGTACCCTTTATGTATGCAATAAGTATTTGCTTAGTTTCTGTGTCAAGCTTTTTTTCCAAGAGGAAACAGCAGAGACTAAAATAGACCAACTGCTTGGCCTTGTGGGGTTTTTGTCTGGTAGACTCTACGCATACCTCGCAGGTACGCAGGGCCAGAGGATAATTCACGGAAATTCTTTCTTAGTTTCTTAAGCTGTTGATTGTGGGTAATAATAACCATCTTGCAGGTATGTAGTGAAAATCAAGAGCAAGCAAATAAATTGCTCTTGCCCTACACATCATGCTTCAAATGGGTAGCCCTTGTTTAGCTGTCTTAGCTAGTATGTCTTCTGGTTACAGCTTCAGAAAGATTGAGTTGCTTCTCACAGCTCTCACATTGGGATTTCAAATGTCCTTTAACCCATGATATTTATTTCATAACATTAGTAAAAGAGATGAGTTCATTCTCAATAAATATTTGATGAGCCTCTACTTTGTGCTGGGCACACAGTGGCATAGACAGTGCAGTTTTTCATTCTCTGCCTCTTGCAGTAGGTGGAAGGACCAGTAAATATGCTTTCTACCCTCGTTCATGTTAAATGAACGTTATTCTTAACATATGATTCTTTTTCCTGTCACTCTTTGAGTAGCCAGATAAGCTGAAAGCATTCTTTCCTGATGTCTCCAGAATTTTCATTTCCAGCCTGTCAAATCTCAGCCTCACCCTTCTCTCACCCAGAACCTAATTCTTTAATATCTATGTCTTTTTTAGAATTAGATAATTTAAAAAAATACAATAGCAGGTTCACTGTGGCTTCAAATTTCAGGTGCTATCTTTAAAAGATCCTTTGGTAGCCCTGTGCTTTTCAGGTCAACCTTGTCCCCGTTTCCACTTCGTCCTCCCGGCTGCTTTACTTCTTTCTCACTCTTTGTTCCTTCCCTTTTCTCCTGGTCCTTGGCCCTTTACTGCTTCAATTTTCATGCCTCATCAGCTTGTTTCTCTCCCACTTTCATTCTTTGCAATTCCATTTGGTTCCCGAACCCACCAGCTTTGTCTCCTACTTGAGGGTGTCCACTGTGGTGTCTCTTATTTCTCCCCGCCTCTCTGCCCTCTTTCCCTCTCTTTGCTTTCCATCCTCCCTCTATGCTTCTGATGCGCTTTTAATTACTCCTTAATTAGGCTTACTGTACTGCAGAGGGATAGAAAGTATAATGAGACATGGATGTGAGGAAGCCTTGGGTTTTTAGGCTTCAAAGCTTTATTCTTTTATTTATCTTTGTCCTTTAGAGCTGAAGATTCTGTTTCTACTTCGATTTCCCATGGGTGTGGATACTAGCTGCTGCTCATTTGCTGGTGGAGATCTTATCTTAGGTCCCTAAAGACTGACTTTCTGCCAGAGGTAAAGGTCATTTCTCCTGAAGACCTTTTTTGAATCCTCTTATTAATTGTGGTGTACCCCTTTTTACCTGTTTCTTCCGGGCATGACCCAAACTATAATCTGAATACTGACAAGACCCTTGAGCTATAGGTCAGGATTTCCATATTTATAACATTCCTGTTGGAAAACAGTATGATACCCTTTTGGTTTGGCCCTAATTGCTTCTATGTGTTAGTCTTTGGACTTCATATTAATTAGTAAGACTATACAATGCTTGTGGCTGAAGTGGCTCTCTAGGGCACTTCGCTGCTTTTTTGGTGTTATTTCATCTTGAGTTCACAGTTTAGTTGAAATCAAAATAAATGCAGTGTCAGCCTTTGGGGCAGGGTAGGGGCCAGGGTGTGAGCAGAGAGGAACTAAACTGATTCTTTTCTTTAATACTTTCTATTTCTTTTCTGTCTGATAACTGCTTCTATGCTTTTTATCTGGGAGAGAGGAGAAAAAAGAGAAAGGATAAAAAGAGGAAAAATAGAAAGATGGATGGAAAAGCAGCTGTGATTTTATTACTGCTCAGATGAAGGGGATACTTGGAAGAATTATAAACAGCTATTCCGCATTTTCCTTCCCAATGTGCTACCCAAATCATCTTAGAAGTTTTTTTGTGCTCCTCTGTCCTCTAAGGGATCGGTGGCCGAAATACCTCCCCCCACCCCCCCCCTTTTTTTAAAAAATATTTATTCATATAGAACTGGGGTACAGGTCAGAGATGTGGAGGGTGAGAGGATTCACCACAGACAGAGTGGGGAGCAGAACAGGCAGATCGATGAAGTACACTGCTGAGTTGAACAGCGGGCGGGTCAGAAGTCTGCCTTGCCATGTGTGTCTCCTCCAGGGCAGGCGGGGATTGAACTCAAGGGGAAATGTCTTAAGCTTCTTAGTGCTGTGCTTTAACCCACTGCACCACCAGGGTGGGCCACCCCACTCCCTTTTTTAATGGCACAAATATGTGTGGTCTCCAGTCCTTGTGATTCATGACTAAATATTTAGAGCTTTTTTTTATTAACTACATAGGTGAAACACATTTTTTTTTTAAGATTTATTTATTTGTGCATACAGAGCTGGGGTACAGGCCAGAGGGTCAGGGGCAGTGAGAGGCTTCACCAGAGACAGAGTGGGGAGCAGAACAGGCAGATCTATGACGTACACTGCTGAGAGGAGCAGTGGGTGGGTCAGGAGAGGTCTGCCGCGCCATGTGGTCACCTCCGGGGCAGGTGGGAATCGAACTCATGCGGAAGTGGCTTTAGCTTCTCAGTGCTGTGCTTTAACCTGCTGCGCCACCAGGGAGGGCCAATGTGAAACGCATATTTTAACATATGATTGTCTAGTCATTTACTTAGTAAGTGGAGTCTATTGGGGTAGTGCCTAGGTGGAGGCCTGCGTTTCTTCAAATGTCATGTGAGCCTAGATCATGCGTGCATCTGGAAGGTAGGATTACAATTCAAGGGAAGGGGCATGTAAAAACATTTTCTAAGCAATGTGCAAAAATTTGACAGCTTAAGAGAGATTATAGGTTCTATTTTTTAAAAACCATTTATTTATATATACAGAAATAGGGTACAGGCCAGTGTTGTGGGGGTAAGAAGATTCACCAGAGACAGACTGGGGAACAGAACAAACAAATGGACTGAAATACACTGCTAAGGGGAAGCAGCAGGTGGGTCAGGAGAGGTCTGCCATGCCATGTGGGTCTCCCCCCTGGCTGGGCAATCAAACTCTTGCTGCAGTGGCTAGGATAGCTTCATAGTGCCATGCTTTAACTTGTTGCGCCACCAGGGAGGTCCCAGGAGATTGTAGATTATTAGAAGTATATTTGAGCTGCAGAAATTGAAAACTGAGACTGATTACCTAATATATGGATAAGGCAGCTTTTAATGAAAACAGTGTAGCAGGGAGGCTCTTACGATCTTGGGTTTTAGCTTGGGACAGGGTTAGCAAACACTTCCCCCTCCTAATCAAGGAAGAGCGGATAGTAAATTTTTAAGTCTTTGCTACCTATTTAGTTTCTATTTCAGCATCATACACAGAAAGTACTTTAGTAGAATTCTTAGAACCTGGTACATTTCGTATTTTTTATTAGTCAGGTAACAGTAAATAATGGGAAAAGCAAAATACTTTTAAAAACTTTAAAAAAGTCTCGTTAAGGCATCTCTTCATACTTCAGTTCCTTCAATGTGTTGCGGTGGTAGCTTTAATTTACTACTTCCTTAGAAAAGTCCTAAAATGTAGAATGTACTTCAAGTAATTTCTTGAATAAGTGAGTTGATTATTTGAGCTCTTAGCTGTTAGAATGCTCCTCTTTAAATTACTATATTACTTGAATCTTAAGGACCAATTCAAGAGAAAATGATACAATTTCATTTTTATACTGAATGCTAATGGCTAGAAGGTTCATAGTTTTTCGTGGTGCACAGCTGGATGCATTGCTGGTGCTGGTTTCGAAGTAGAGCCCAGTGTTTAACTCTCACTTGCACTCATAGTTTAGAAAGAACTTAAGAATGTGATTTGCAGGTTATGACCCTCAGAATTCTTATCAGACTTATTTCAATACCGTATGTTGAGTCATTGGTTGGGGGCTGTAGTATGATAAGGGAAAATAAGATTTTTTTAAAAAGATTTATTTATTTGTGCATACAGAATTGGGGTACAGGCCAGAGGCTCAGGGACGGTGAGAGGCCTCACCAGAGACAGAGTGGGGAACAGAACAGGCAGATCGACGAAGTACACTGCTGAGGGGAGCAGCGGGCGGGTCAGGAGCGGTCTGTCACGCCATGTGGTCTTCTCCGGGGCAGGCAGGAATCGAACTCATGCGGAAGTGGCTTCAGATTCTCAGTGCTGTGCTTTAACCCGCTGCGCCACCAGGGAGGGCCCGGGAAAATAAGATTTTTAACAATCCAGTTGCATTTGTCAACTGCTCAGCTTACTGGTGTAGAACAAGACACAGGGCCATAAAAAGGGGTACAGTTTGGCATAGGGAAAGAAAACTTAAAGTAATAAAACATTCCTTGGACACTGAAAAGTATTTTTAAAGATCCTATCTATATAAATGTACTATTCCTTACAATTACTGGAAATAAAGTTAAAATGTGTAGTAAAGTTTAATACAATGGTACTTCCACTTTTTATGTGCTGTTACAGTGATCGGTGCCTTTTCATCCGTGAAAACCCACTACAATGTCTTAGTTTTCTTCATATAGATCTCTTGTTTCCATTGTCAGGTTTACTTCTAGCATTTTCTAAGCATTTAGGTTTTTTTTGTACAGTTGTTAATGGGGTCACTTTCATAAATTGTTCCTCTTCTCTCATTTGTGTATAGGAAGGCACTTGACTTATGTGTGCTTATTTTATATCCTGCCCTTTGCCAAACTGTTGGAGTTTTTCCCTTGAGGGTTCCTTATTGTTATATCATCTGCAAATAATGATGGCTTTATTTCTTTTCCAATTTGCATTCCTTGTATATAGTTCTCTTTTCAGTTGCTCTAGTGAGAACTCCCAACGCTATGTTGAATAGCTATAGTGAAGGTGAACATCCTTTGTACCATATCTTAGTGGAAAAACTTAGTTTTTCAGCACCAAGAATGATAGGAGGCATAGATTGCCGGCAAATAACTTTATTATATGATGGTATATTCTATTTATCCCCAGCTTTTTGAGAGTTTTAAACAAATATTGATGTTGGATTTTATCAAATGATTTCTCAGCTTCTAATAATATCATACAGCTTTTATCTCTTTTTTTTTGATGTGAACTGTGTTGATTTATTTTCAGATGTTGAATTATCCTTGTTTCTGATATGAATCCCACTTGGTCATAGTGTATGATCCTTTTAATGTATTGTTGGACTTGATTAGAATTTTATGCAGGACTTTTGTTTCTAGGGAGATAATTTGGTTTGTAATTTTCTTTTTGTGTGTTGTCTTTGTTTAGTTTTTGTTTATTGTGGGCCTTATGAAAAGTATTTGGAAGTATTTCTTTTTCAATTCTTTTGGAAGAAATTTTCCAAGATAGGCATTATTTCACCTTTGAAGCTTTGATAGAATTTGCTTGTGGAGTCATTTAGTACTGGACTCTTGTATTTTGGAGAGTTTTGATTACTGTTTGAATTTTCTTGCTTGTGAAAGGTTTGTTAAGGGTTTCTATTTCTTCCCCATTCAACTTGGGGAAGTTGTGTTGAGTCTGATTCAACATGGAAGTGTATAATTGTAAGAATTTGTTCATTTCTTTCAGGTCATTAAACTTGTTAGCATCAAGATGTTCACAGTAGTCTCTTATCCTTTGAGTATCTGCAGCATCTGTTGTGATATCCCTGCTTTCGTTTTTGAGTTTACTTATTTGAGATTTATCCCTTACTTTCTTGGTGTGCCTTGCTAGTGTTTTGTCTATTTTATTTTTTTCGAAGAACAAGCTTTTCATTTCATTCATCTTTTGGACTGTCACTAAAATTTTCATTTCATTTACTCCTGATTTTTATTTCTGTTCTATGCCTTTGCATTTGTTTTTCTAATTCCTCAAATTGAAAGAGAAGTTACTTATTGAGCTCCTTCTTGGTTCTTTACATGAATCTGTATTACTATATCTTTCTTAATACTCCTTTTACTGTGACTCTAAGATTTAGATGGTTGTGTGCTCATTTTCATTTATCTCATGGTATTTAAATTTTTTTTTTGAGTTCCCCTTTACCCCATTGATCTTTTCGTAGTGTGTTGTTCAGTCTGTATGAAAATATTTTCCTCATTTTGATAGATGATTTCTAGCTTGATATATTTATGGTCTGAACAGATACTAAGTATGATTTCAGTCTTTGTGAAATTGTTGATTATGTTTTTTTGTTTATTAGAGTTTTATTTAGAGTTTTCAAAAACATCCAAATCTAGCTGTAGTGAAACCAGCCCCTACTCTCGTTGCAAGCTATTCTTCCCTCTGAGTTGTGGTTTGTGAGTTGATCTGGCTTTATTTTATTAATTATTACTGTGTGGACTCTTGTTGGCTATTTATGCTTAATTTTAGTGGATATAAATGAAAATAGAAAGCTATGAAGTACTTGATGTGATCTCAGCAACCCTCTTATTTATTTCTTCAGTGGGGTGGGGACATTTTATTTTCCATTTATCAAAGGCCTTTAATTGAAGGACTATGACCTCAAAGTGGTATAGGGGAAAATCTGGGAAGATAGAATTTTTTAAGCTCTAAATAGATGCGATCATTTAAGTGCATGTTAACAAGTGTCTATTAAATACCAGGTCTTATGTGTAGATTGGTAAGAAAAGTCTACTAGAGTAGAGATGCACAGGCTTTCTGATTTCTGTGTAGTATGTTTTTCTGATTATTGGGAAAGAAAAGAATTGGTGACATTTCATCATTAAGCAAAGCTCATTTTCTACAGGGAATTAAAATAATTATAGTCTCATGCTCTAAACTTAGTCTCCTGAATAGCACAAGTTAGGTCTCAATTGATACATCCAAGTGAGGAAATGGTAGTAATGAGTTTTAGAAAAGTATAATGAAGTATCTACAAAAAAACACTTCAGAGTACCAGTAGTTTTCTAAATAATACTGTGTTATGGTGCTAGGTATTTATTATGAGAAGATTTGACCAAAAAATGAAGAAGGAAAATGTTTTATAGTTGTTATGTTAATGCAAATCACTTACAGCAAATAACTACAATTTGCATTTGATCCCAGTGTTATAATGGCCTTATCAAAAAGTAAGACTGCATTATTTCTCTTAAAACTTCAATTTCAGTATTTGTATATAAGCTGCCCCAAAACTTTCAAGCAAGAAATGTGCAAATTGAAAAGAAAATTTTTTTTTCCCTGGGGAAAATTGGTATAATGCCTTAAAAAAATTCTAGAATATGCATATATTCCTCTACTAGCAATAGGACAATCCTTTGTCCTTTTCTGATACCTATTTGTGTGGTCCTAATAATACTCTTTTCTCACAAAATACTAAATACCATGGTGGATCAATAACTATTCATTAAAAAGATACTGTACTAAGCAGCAATACATGAGGGGGCGGGGGGGAAGACAGTCAAGCATAGTGGCTGTCCTGAAATATTTATGGAAGTAAATAAGAGACTTGGACTCCTGTTAACTACTAACCAGTTAAGTTATATTACTGGTATGTTTAAAGCACCATCAAAGAGATGTCTTTGGACAGTTGCAATTGATAATTTATAGTCAGTGGAATTCTACAGCTACTTATTCAGACTGAATTCTTGTAGAGGGGCCATTCAGATTTGCATCTTTAGATGTGAGAAGGTCTTAAGTCCTTGCCTTATGTGGGATATTGGCACATAAAGCTGTACAACAGACTTCTTCATATCCTTCTTTTGTGGCTGAATGAAGCTTCGACTTTTGGCTGACAGATACAGGAGATTGGTTTCAGTTGTTTAGGGCTTTTCATGGATGGCATTTAGCCCCTGGCAGGATCAGCGTGGATTCCCAGGCTGCTGGCACCTCCCTCAGGCTCCGTCTGTGCTGGCTTTGCCAACCCTGAGGGCGGCAGGATAGAGCCCATGTTGGGAGAGAGGTTAGGTTTCCTGTCTGCCCAGAGAGGGTGATGGGCCACAAGACCCCTTGTCCAGCACAGGCAGGGGAGGGGAGGAGATTGCTGGGATGTGGGCTGCAGTGAGGCCAACCAGGCCCCAGGGCCAGTTCAGGTCCCTGTTGTAAGGACTTAGTAATGATGGGTGCACATGAACACACCACTAGCTGCCAAGACAGGGAACATGAGCCATGTAGACATGTTTGCCCAAGAAGAAGTGGCTCACTAGCCACACCAGTGGATCTGGGCCTTCGCAATCCTGAAAGCCAGAGGATACTGAGCTGGTCCTGGTGGAAGAAGGCCGGGAGCACTCCAGTCCTGGCCACATATTTGCTGCGCCACTGGAACCTGGGCTTGTCGAAGTGTCTGACACATGTCTCACACGGATACTCCAGATCTGCTGGAAGTTGATGGGTTCCACCCAGTGGATTCTGGGTTCCACTCATCTTGGCAGAACTGTGATCACAACTGCATGAGCGCTGCCAGACAGGAGTAGAAAAACCTGATGAGCAGGTTTGGATCTGCTAACTTCAGGAGCTGCTTGATGATATAAATGGGTAGTCCTTATACTTGAAGGACTTCACGTAGCAGAAATCGGCTTTCTTGTTTGTGTTTAGATGAATCCTCTATCAGTACACACATCAGCATCGCCTCACATGATATAAACACTAGAGATGTTAAACATACCACTAACATTGACATCAAAATGAAAAGATAATGTGAAAAAGCAACTGGCACTTACTTGTAGGTTAATGATTGATGCATTGATAGTACTTACAGAAATCAATCTCTGTATAAGTGGACCACTGCAGTTCAAACCCTGGTTGTACAAGGTCAACCTTTTATTGTACCACTACTAACCTAGGCATGTTAATCTTTGCAAGGATGTTTAAGTGAACTAATTTTGCTTGAAAGTAAACATCTAGGAAATGTTTTTTTTTTTTTTTTTTTTTTTTTTTTTTTTTTTAAAGATTTATTTATTTATTCATACAGAACTGGGGTACAGGCCAGAGGCTCAGGGGCGGTGAGAGGCTTCACCAGAGACAGAGTGGGGAGCAGAACAGGCAGACTGACAAAGTACACTGCTGAGGGGAGCAGCGGGCGGGCCAGGAGAGGTCTGGCTCGCCATGTGGTCTCCTCCGGGGCAGGCGGCAGGCGGGAATCGAACTCATGTGGAAGTGGCTTCAGATTCTCAGTGCTGCGCTTTAACCCGCTGCGCCACCAGGGAGGGCCCTAGGAAATGTTTTAATGTTAAATATGAATCAAGTGTCTCACTTACCAAAAGGAATCAGTGATTGAGTGTCTTCAGCAATACAAAGGAACATGGAATGACTTAAAATCTTCATCGTTTTGAATATTTGATGACTATATTTCTCTATTTGATTGTACCATATAATTTTGAATTTCTTAAAATGAATAAAAATCCTAATTTCAGAAACAACAGCCAAGTGATCGTGGTTAAGTGGTAAAATGGTTTCAGTAAGTTACTGTGGTATGGGGTCGGCTTTTCAGAGTTAGGTGTTGACTTGGCCCCTAAGTATGAGTATGCTTACCTCCTTCCAACCTGTGCTGGTGAAAAAAGAGGGTGAGTGGGATGATGGAGTCAACAGTGCTTGTCAAGCAGTTGAATACATCACGCTGAGTGCTTATAAACCCATTTTGGCTTTGGAAACTTCGTCCAAGCTTGTGTGTTTATGTAGAAGGCCTTGTTTATAAAAGACCTGGAAGGATCAGAAAATTCTTAGTCCTTGTACCAGACAAGGTGAAATCCAAGAACTCCTTGAAGTTGGGGCAGCTTTTTCTCAGCCTTCTGATAGAAGATCTTAAAGGGACACATATCATTGAAATTCAGAATGACTGTACGTAATAGGTTTTCCTTTTTTCAAGGCATGGACCCATTTACTTTATGCAAATAAAACATTGAATGAAAGTTGTTCTATGTTTACTTTGTATTGCTAATGATACTGTAGTGACTATCCAGTTAATCATTCATATATATTGCTGATTTACATGACAACACCAAAATAACTTTCTAAATATAATAAAGTTTTATTGCCTAGGTTTTTCTTCAGTGGCAATTATAAATGAAATTCTTATCTCTTAAAAAATATTCACTTCTTGATTGGTGTACGTTTTTCAGAATAAAAGGCAGTTTTTAAGGGAGGCTATAAGATTTCGATTAATGTTTATGAACCTCACTTAAAAAGTAACGGTATTTGTAACAGCTCCCATTTTATGTGCACACCCTTTATGTCATGTGCTGAGTTCGGGCATGTTGGTGAGAATTGTCATGAGATTAGAGCTGTGACTTGGGCACTTAAAATAGAGGAGACAATGCGTGGCTTGCCTTAGAAACCACCTGGAGACATCTAGTGTATTCAAGACTTTTCCTTGGAGTTTCAGCAGCTCAGGGTCTGCTGTGTACATTTAAAGGCAAAGGAAGTTTATCACCAACTCAGACAGAGTAGGGCTACACTTTTTTCCCCTGACAGCCTAAGAAGTTGCAGTACATAGCCATGTTGTGAAAACTGGGTTAAACTGGCAATCCTAATTTTTGTTAGAGAGCTATGGGACGCAGTGCTCAGGATTTACGCTGGTACATTAGGTGATAATACCGATCTGTTGATTTTAATGCCAGCCTTATTTATTGTGGAGTATATAACTTACCATTTGGAAAATTAAATACCTTATGTCTCCTGGATAATACATTTTAAGTACTTGGCTGCAGTTGATAACTCCCTGATGCAATTGGACTGTGCTTATCTCTTGGTATTATAACACATCTAAGAGTAGCCATCAGGGGCCTGGCATTCACCTTGGAGAACAAATTCCTGGCCCCAGTTCAGTCTATTCAAATGCTGAGTCACTTCTGCTTTCATTCTGACTAGATGGTGGGAAGCTTGGTAGGGAAGCCAAATGACCTTTTTCCACTGGTGGAACTGAATGAATGCTGCAGGGACACATTTATATTCATTCAAAATAATCTGTCTGGAGGCCAGTACATGTGTATACGGAAAGACTCCTAATGTGATGATGCAAATTCCAGCATCCCAAGCATGTCTTGAGTTACGTACCATATCCAGATGTCAGGGCTGAGTTGAAAAGAAGGATGTTGAAGAAGGGAAAAGCAGGGAAGGGTGTGTGGGTATGGAGCATCTCAGGAGGACGGTCTTGAAACTGAAGCCAATTTCCACCATTTCTCAAAAGGATCTTTCTAAAGAAAATGGTATGTCTTTGTTTGAAGCAGTAGTAAACAATCTGTAATCCCTGTATTTTTTCCCCAGAACTTGTACACATTTTTTTTTTTAAGATTTATTCATATAGAACTAGGGTACAGGCCAGAGATGTGGAGGGTGAGAGGAGACAGAGACAGAGTGGGGAGCAGGACAGGCAGATCAATGAAATACACTGCTGAGGGGAGTAGCAGGCGGGTCAGGAGAGGTCTGCCGCGCCAGGTGGATCTCCTCTGGGGCAGGTGGGAATCGAACTCATGCGGAAGTGGCTTAAGCCTCTTAGTGCTGTACTTTCACCCACTGCGCCACCAGGGAGGGCCCGAACTTGTACACATTTTAACTGAAAAAGTAAACTCTCTGGGTGTGAACACATATTAGTATTGGGGAGATTCATATTGTTATATTCTTTGTTTAGGGCCTGAGTTCTGAGGTGACAGTTCTTTTCTAATGTATAAATCAATTCTCAGGCAGGTTGAGTACTAAGGAGGAGTTTGCTTGTGATACAGATTTCCCCTGCTACCCAAAAGTAGAATGTTTCTATTTGGTATGATTTGGTAGGTTATTATTTTTGGGTCTGGAAACCCTATTACCATTTATTTCTAGAAAGATGTTCTGAGTATTGTCAGATCCCCCAAATAATGTACCAAATCATATCAAATAGGAACAGCCTGCTTTCAGATGATGGAGGAAACCTGTATAAACATAAAAGCTTGGGGAATTGTAATGGCTGCCTGACAGTTACAGGGTATGTGGGATCTTTAAGGATTGATTTACTGCTCACAAATGAAATGAATTCTGGAGTTGGGATCTAGGGTCACTCTTCTCTTTTGGCTTCTAAATTTGTCTTCCACATGTTACAGTTTAGAGGGTTTGGTGTCAGAGGAAGGGTTTTTAGAGCCAAAAGGAAAAGATGAGTGAAAGTAGAAAATACCAGTTTGAGAATTTTAGGTGATAGAGCACTTTGCAGGTAGGGAAGGCTGTGAAAAGAAACAGAATGGTAAGAATGGGGCTCAGGTCGAGATTGGTAATTAGATAGAGTCCAAACAAGATTTTGAAGACATTGGAGACACAGCTTGGCTAGGAGTGTCAGAGCATAGTCTTGTGAATACAGGTGAGGGGGAGTCATTTGGCACCCCATGGCTGGTTGTAGCCTAGCAGGTTAAGACTGGCTGAGAGCACTAAAATTTGACAGCAGTTGTTGGGGGTACAAACAAAAGTGATGTTGGGGTTTGTAAATGCCACCTTTGCCCATTTGCTTTCTAGACTGAGACCTGATGTCATCTGCAGGTAGTTGTCTTACTGTGAAACGTTCTTTGTCATTCACAGCCCTTATTATGACTGTCAAATCTCCTTCTCCCATATATCTTGGGTTGGGTTGATCTTGCTTCCAAACTATTTTTAGTTAATTAAAGTCTGTTTAGAACTTGGCTTTTCCTTTAGTGGAAGGTAGCACTAAAGTATACTCCTAGTCAGAGTTATAATCTCTTTTTTGGTCAATGTGTGTAAACAGGTTGCAAGTGACCTGAAATGTTCGTCCTCAGTTACTTATATTGGCCATGTTGTGAGGATGAAATTGTTAATGCTCTACGTGACTGTCTCCATTGTCCTTGCCCCCCTGAAATTCTTAATTCAATAGTCAGATTTCTAGGGTTTGTTACTGATTTGGTTTTACTGGACTTTTGGTTTGGTTTCTCTGTATCCCACATAAAACAGACACCATCCAGTATTTGTGTTTTCCTTCTGAATTACTTGATTTAGCATAACCCCCTCCCAGTTCCATCCATGTTGTCATAAATGATGTGATACACCTTTTCATAACTGAGTAGTTTTCCATTGTGTCACACATGTGTATACATCACACGGTCTCTTCATTATTTGGACACTTAAGAGTGTTTCCATAACTTGGCTATTGCACACGTGCTCCAGTGAACACAGACATGCATGTGTCCTTTGAATTGGTGTTTTTGAAGATATCTGGGAGTGGAATGATGGATCACACCTTAGCTCTGCTTTTAATATTGTGAGAAGTGTCCATACTGTTTCCCATAGGTGCTGGACCAGTCTACTTTCCCATCAGTGGTATAGGAGGGTTCTTTTCCTCCACATCCTTTGTTTCTGATCTTTTAGAGATGGACCATTATCCTTGTGTGAGGTGGTATTCAGTGTGGCTTTGATTTGCATTTCCCTGAGTCCAGGTGGTGCTGAACAATCCCCCCCCCCCCAACAAATGCCTGTAGATTATCTTAGGAAAAATGGCTATTTAACTATTCTGCCCCCATTTTTTTTTAAAGACAGAAGAACTGTAACTTTCATTAGTGTAAGATAGTTTACACTAATAATTTGGTACTGTTCATTAAATGAGAACTTGGGGGTTTGCTATCTCTACATTGTGTACTATAATTTGAGTGATTTCTTTATGTATTTTTACATCATTCATTTTGTGCATTTTTTCATCTCAGTTGTAATCTCCATGGACTTCCCACCACCAATTCACTGATGTGCCATCACCATAGTCCTGTGTACTGTTCCCATCCCACCCCAGTTTTGGCCCTATTCCCCTGTTAACCCCTGTAAAATATCCCTGGTTAGTAGCTGTTCATTGTTTTTCATTTTTTCTTTAGTCCACTTGCTTTTTCCTCCCCCTGGTCCTTTATGCTTCTGCTATGAGTGAAACTGTCCACTATTTTCAATGGAGAAAAGGTGAAAGTGTTTCCTTTAAGATCAGGAACAAGACAAGGATGTCCTTTATCACCACTGCTCTTCAACATAATACTGGAAGTCCTAGCCAGAGCAGTAAGACAGGAAAAAGACAAATGAGATAAATCTAAACAGGGAAAGAAGGAGTAAAACTATCTTTATCTGCCCACTTTTTTTTTTTTTAAAGATTTATTTATTTATTCATACAGAACTGGGGTACAGGCCAGAGATGCGGAGGGTGAGAGGATTCACCAGAGACAAAGTGGGGAGCAGAACAGGCAGATCGACGAAGTACACTGCTGAGGGGAGCAGCGGGCGGGTCAGGAGAGGTCTGCCACGCCATGTGGTCACCTCCGGGGCAGGCGGGAATCGAACTCATGCGGAAGTGGCTTTAGATTCTCAGTGCTGTGCTTTAACCCGCTGCGCCACCAGGGAGGGCCATATCTGCCCACTTTTTAATTGAGTTTCTTGTTTGGTTTCTGTTGAGTCGTATGAGTTCTTTGTAAATCTTGGGTCATTCCCTTGTCAGATACACATTGTGCCATTATTTTCTTCTGTTCAGTGGTTTTTTTTTTTTTTTAATTGTAGTGAGTTTCTTTCACTGTGCAAAAACTTTAGTTTGATGCTGTCCCAGTTCCTTATATTCTCTTCTGATCTTCTTGGTATTGAAGATGAATTAATTTGAAGTTTTGACTGTTACATGACACTGAAAATACACATACTGACCTCAGAATATCATTGGCAGGAGGTAGGTATAACTTTTTATATGTCAAGAACAAGCCAAATAGTTTTAGGGTTTGCCTGAGCTTTCACTTAGTATCAGCGGAAAGGAGCAGTTGTGGGAAAGGATATATCGATAGATAATGGTACTACTTATACTACATTTGCTTACTGTAATGGTTGCATGCCACTGGTTTAAAAATGATTAATATGTTATCAGTATTTCTATTATTCATACTTGGAGTGATCTTAAACATGTATTTATATAAGTTGTATGATTAAGGGGCATACAATTTAAAAAAATATAACTGTACTAATTCATCAAATAGTAACAATCCTTTGGTTGATTGTAAGAGGCAATAAAAGAAGGAAAACCACTTCAGTCTTACAGTGGTCTTTACAAGTACTTGACCTAATTTTTCTGAGCTCTCCTTCAGCACTTTTGTAAATTGTTTGCTCTCTTCTTTGCTTGCTTCTGTATGTTGAAAAAATACTTTCCACATTCCCTCACAGCATGGTGGCTCTGTTTAGTTTCTGCCAGTGAGGCAGGAGACTTGGGAAATGGAAAAAGCCATTTCATTGACTAGCCTGGAGCTCAGACATGTTTAATTGAGGTACTCCTGTGTTTGGTTTGGCAGCACATACAGTACATGTGTAGTTTCTTATGGTAGATTGTCTTGCTGGTGTCAGATCCAGGTTTTGTGAAGCTTACACAATTATGAGGATCCACTTTAAGAACAAAAAAAAATCACCAGAAAGTACATGTAAGATGAATGCTTAGAACTGGCACAGAAATCACAGCAAACTTACATGGTTAGGAATAAAATTCTTTACAATCCCAAATTTTCAGGAATGTGGATGGATTGTATTGGCCTGCAGAATTAGTAGGATCTGTGGAGAAAGTGGAGGACATATTGATTTCATGATCCTCATAAGTAACTTAGTCTTTTTTTTTTTTTCCTTTATGGCTCAAATGGAACCTTATTATTATTTTTAGAGATTTATTTCCTCATACAGAACTGGAGAACAGGCCATAGAGGTGTTGGGTGAGAGGATTCACCAGAGACAGAGCAGGGAGCAGAACAGGCAGATAGATGACGTCCACTGCTGAGGGGAGCAGTGGGCAGGTCAGGAGAGGTCTGTGTGCCATGTGGATCACCTCCGGGGCAGGCGGAGATCGAACTCATGCGGAAGTGGCTTAAGCTCCTCAGTGCTGCTCTTTAACCCACTGCGCCACCAGGGAGGGCCTGGTTCCTTATTTTTGAGGCATGCTAACTTTTTTAGACAATTCCAGATTTTTTTTCCTTGAGCCATGATGTGCCCCTTTGGAACACCTTCGATTTTTTTTCACTTTAGGTTTCTTTCCCCCCCTAAGTTATGCCTCTAAATATGCTTTCTCAGTCATTTATCTTCATCCTTTTTCTGGGTAGTAAACTATCCATATGTATTCTCTTAACTATCACTTTCTGATTTTTTTGAACATTTGCTTTCACTCCGTTTTACTCAGTTTTTCATTTTGGTTCTTTTTATTCCTTTCTGAATTTTGAATTGTGTCTATTCTCCTCCTGATTCTCTGAATTTTACTTTTGCTTTTCTTCTGGGTCTGTTGCCACCTAGTTCCCATATTACCTCACTGTGCTTGTCATATTTCATTTTTCCAGTTTTTTCCTCCAACTCAGTTGAGCCCTCCTTTCATCTCTGCACTGTATTCTTATGTCAGAGGCAATTGATTATCTAAAATTTAAAAATACACAGTAAAAGTTTTGATGACAACTACAAATATTTTTTTTTCTTTGAGATAACACTGGTTTACAACATTGTACCACCTCAGATGCTCGTCATCATACCACACCGCATTTTTTTTTTTCCCTTTACATGGCCAAAGATCTCTGGTGAGGGTCATGGCCTGCTTTTTCTTATGGTACCTTTCAATAGATAGTCTTTACTTCTGATTGCCCATATTTGAAAGATGTGACTGTTTCCTGGACCAGATGTTTCAGGACAATGAACTTAGGAAGAAACTGAGACCAAAGTCTTCTGTGAGATGGAATTTTTCTCATCCAACATTTTTGGTGTGAATTTATTTAAACCTATCCTGAGCCAAATAAGCACTTTACTTCAGTTTTTAGGGTTTGTTCTCCTTGTACCCACTGTTCTCATAGATGCAACTTACCCAAGGGGCCCACATCTGGTCCATTGGAGCCTGGTTTTCCTACATCCTTGCTCTCCTTTGTTTAAAGGGAACTTGGAGTTTGTACCTTAGCATATGGCCCTCTTTGGGATAACACTTAATAGAGTTAAAACTTAGTTTCTTCCATTTAAACAGCTGAATAATGCTGGGAGACACAAAATAGACATGAGAGGGAAGCTAATAGAGTTGCCATGGGAACCTGCCTCTGGGACAAAGAGGGGTTATGGAGAATTCTGGGAAAAGCAGAAATAGGGCAGACAACCCTTCAGGACACCTCCTGTGTGGAAGGCCCACTAAAACCTGATGTCTAACAGCTAAGAACTGGCAGAGACCAACTCCCCCAGTCATGAAACACCCACAAAAACAGGTAATAAAAGGGATCCTCAAACTCTTGTTCCAGCACAGCTGTCTTCTGTCTCTGCTACCTTGCAGGGTACTTCAATAAATCGGTTCTCCATTATTTCTCTGAATTCTTTCAGCCCAACTCTGGCCTTCCTCTGACAGTAGACTGCAGTAGCTCTTAGCTGTAACAGCTGGACTGTAATGGTCAGCCCTGAGCTTAACCTCTGCTGCCCATTTCACTTCCTCAAGCACATTACTTTACTGAATCTCCCATGGCATGGCAGAGCTTCCATATGTATTTGAAAGTTTGGGTTTTTATTTGTTCTCTAGTTTGACTGAAAGTGCAGTTTGTATATGTTCTGTTAACTGAAGTGTTTCTCAAAAACCACTCTGAGAGAAAGTGCATTGTAGTTGCTGGGTAAGCTTTTACAAATTCAGGTTCAGGTTCCTTTTCAAGGCCTGCTAAGTCAAATACTGGCTTCCTAGACTCAAAACTTTTGATGAATACCCAATATGATGTTTGTATATGTGGAAGTTGACAGCCAGTATTTCAGTGATGAATGAGAGAATGAATGACAGGTGTAAATATTTTCTTTTTGCCATCTAGTAAGGTTTGCAAAAGTTTGCTCCACTATGCAATGCCATCTCTGTAACATTGTATTATCTTTATATTCTAGTGTTTTAAACTAAGATCTATGTGAATTATTCTCCAAGTTTAGAGATCTATAGGAGCTTCAATTCACTTCTGGGGTATCAGTGCATATAACATGCAAACTTTTAATCTGATCCATGGTCTACAATTCAGCAAGCTTTCTCATCTTCTTTTTAAGTCTTAATCCCTGGTGAATGATGACTTCAAATATAAATACTGGCAGCTCTTAGAGCTATGGTCAGTCTCTCCTCTGTTCCTTAAAGAACTTGCAAAGTTATTTTATTTTAATTGAACCTTTTTCTTTTCTTTCTTTGTTCATTTTTGTGCAAGACTTGATTACTCCCTCAGGCATAATCCCCATAAATACCCTACTACCACATCACCTGTGAACTGTCACCATAGTCCTCTATGCTCGTCTATCTCTTTTGCCCCCTCTTCCCTCTTTCCCTATTGTAAGCCTCAGATCTGTAATTTACCTGCAAATTTTGTCTTCCTTTTTTGACCCTTTAAGTTTCCTGTATTCTTTGTATAAGTGAAACTATCCAGTGTTTTTCTTTTTTACTTCTGACGTTACTTATCAAGCATAATTCCTTCTATCTCTACCCATGTTGGTTTAAATGGCATGATTTTCTTTTTTTGATTGCTGAGTAGTATACCATTGCATATATATACCCATATTCTTGTTTAATTCATCTGTTTTGGGCGTTAAGATTGTTTCACATTTTGGCTAAATAGTGCTGCAATAAACATAGCAGTGCAAGTTTCCTTTCAGTTAACATCTTTAGTCCTTTGGATAGACTCCTAGAGTGGGTTCCTGGACTGGGTCATATAGTAGCTCCATTTTTAGCAACTTGAGGAACCTCTACACAGTGTCACATAGTGGTTGGACAGTTTGCTTTCCCAAAGAGTAAAAGGAGAACCTGTAGGGTCGACTGATGGCGTTCAGTTGGCCTTCTCCCGAGCTAAATACCTGGTGGCTGACTTGCTGGAGCTGTGAAAATGGAGAAAACTTTGTTGAAGGCAGAAGCTTTTATTAAGCATGGAAGGGGAGTTCATAATTGTCTTTCATCTCCTGTACACCTTTCCAGATGTGGCATCAAGATCTTGGAATTTCAAAAGTGAAGAAATCATGTTTTTCAAATGCCTTGATTTTTGTCAGACTCACTTTCCTATAAGTTGAGCCCATGGTTTCTTGCTGTTGTGAGCGACATAAAAATGGCATCTAATTAAAAGTGGAAAATTTAGTGTCTTTTTAACATGAGAGATGAAAGGGAGAGATGCCCTAAATTTACTGTAAGGTAATTGCAATTCTTTGGTCAAAGTGAGCACCATAGTGGATAACTACTACTATAATGCTCACAGATAATTTTCTATAGGAAACACTGATTTAATTTTTAGGTCTGCAATCAGTATAAAATATGTCTTGGTCTTCAGGGTGTTTCCCCCAAGGACAAACACTGATCTAAATGTTAACTCAAAAATCTTCGAGAGGTCTTTGGGAGGGTTTGTATTGGTTCAGATATTATACACCTGAATTCAGTACTATATAAAAGCCTGTAATTTACCAAAAAAGGTTATCATCCAAATGGTTGTCAGGTTTTATTTTTTCCCATCAGGTTCCATGTCTTAACTCTCAGTGACCAGTACATGCAATACGGTTTCTCTGATTCGGCTACTCAACTTTAGTGTCTGCTGAAGGGGAGGGATCTATGCAGGGCTCTGTGCACTGTGTATAGAGCAGTTTCCCTAAAGCAGCTTTTTAAAGAACTTAGTGTTGAAAGTAAATGCTGCTTCCCATGCCAGCCACTCTTGAGAGCAGCAGCCCAGCTCTGACTTATCCATCATGTTTGAGTTAAACACAGAATTTTGTATGGAAAGATTTAGGCAGCCATGCCTAGGGCCAAGGAAAGCGATACATCGTTCCTATTACTAAAGGCAGTGAGGGTTACCAAAGAGTATTTACGTTTGGAATTACACTGTAACACACCAGTCCTACCAAGTGGGTAAGGGAGGGTGTTCACGTTGAGAATTCAGTTATACTCCAGGTCCTCAATAAGCAGCAAAGGCCCTCACCTGCCTCAGCTGCTGGAATTTGAATCTGGGCTGAGCTGGCTACAACGATGGCACACAGTGCAGGCCTTTTGGATTGATTTTAAAATGTCTCGACTGCAATGAACTTTTTCCAACTTTCTGCATATTGGTCATACTTTTCTTGGGCAAGACATTATTAGAACCTGCATAATGAGTCCTTTTGTAGAAAATAGTCTGACAGTATTCTCACCTGAGTAGTGGGGAGACTGCTTCAGAAAGACCTAGAAACTTTTCAGTTGAACAAGTCACTCTGAATCTGCACTTCTGCTTGTGTGAAATAGAAAAAGCCACTCTTAAAAGTGCTGGGTAAATGAGAGAGAAGGCAGGTAAATTGCTTAGTTCAGTTCCTCTGTGTAGTGGGAGTGAGGATACATTTATTGAATATGAGGCTGCTAGGCCCATCATGCACAGGGATTGAATTTCTAAAGCTTCTACTTCTGTGATCACACAGTAAATGTGGTCACATAAGCACATCAATAGGACATGATATTGACAGTTCTGATAATGTTTATTTACTTATAGGAAGCCAGTCAGATTTTCATTGCAGCAATCTAGGTGACCATTTTTATGTGCGTTTTCTGTAAGAACTCAGATCAGTTTATAATAATGCTTCTCATTTTCATGAATTTTTTTTTAATAATTCAAACATGAACAAAGTCACTTCAGTATAAAGAATACACACCCATGAGCCAGATAAATCAGCATTTAGGATTTTGTATTTTTTTCTTTTTATCTTTTTGCTACCTGGTGTTAAGATTTATTTGTATGTTGAAGAAGATGTCAGACTTCATGGTACCACTGTGTTACTCTGTTTACAGGCATTGCTTTGCACACCAGGAAATGTCACAGCACACCTAACAGTTGATAATAGGTGCTTCATGATGCATAGGCCCAGGTCAGAATCAAACTACTCTAGTTGTCTGATAGCACAGGGGAAATAGTGCCTTGGCAAATGCCAAGAGCTGGCTTTACTTAAATTCCTTCAGCATCTTTTATTTTTACTTTTTTTTTTTTAAATCTAGAATAGAACTTTTCCCTCTTCTTGGGTCACATCTTTGCCAGATGGATTTTGTTGATAAACTGATCAGATGTCTTGTATAATGTGCCACATTCTGAGTTTGTCTGTGCTTCCTTGTGTCATTTGTTTCTTTTACAAGTAGAAGTCACTTGTAGACTGACCTTGATCATATTTAGATCAATTTTTGGGCCATGTATAGTGGAAGATGTGGTATTAGTTGCTTCTAAAAGAGGTACAGTATCTGGTTGTCCACTTGAGTGATGTTGAAATGGTGTATTTCCCGGGACTGATAAGTCTTCTGTTGATATTTCTTATTTGATACTATTTCATTGTATTGACAAAGTGGCACATTTCTAATTTTGTCAGCCTTACTTAAAAAAAAAAATTTGTTACAGTACAACTAACACAAGAAATTACACTTAAATTGTAAAATTTCTAATGTGTATGTATATAAATTTTTAAAGATTTACTTATGCATACAGAACTGGAGTACAGGCTAGAGGTGCAGGGGTGGTGAGAGCATTCAGCAGAGACAGCGGGGAGCAAAACAGGCAGATGGATGGGGTACATTGCTGAGGGGAGTAGTGGGCGGGTCAGGATAGGTGTGCCATGCCATGTGGGTCACCTCTGGGTCAGAGATCAAACTCATGCTAAAGTGGCTTTAGCTTCTAAGTGCTGTGCTTTAACCCACTGAGTCACCAGGGAGGGCCCTAATGTATATATTTTTAAAATTTAAAATAATTGATTTTAGGCACAAATGTGAATAAAAATCACAATTAAGAAAATGAGCATATTCTCTGTTCCCCGTGCTCTTTTCTATCATTCCCACTGCCTCTGTCCTGCCCATTTCCCAAGCCTCTATCCATATAATCTGTCACTGTATAGTAAGATGTCCTTTCCCTGTTTTCTCTAAGACTCCTCTTCACAAAGACAAAGAATAGTTGTTTACAAATAAGAACACTCTTTGGAAATTTGTTTGTCAATCAGTGTGGAAAGTTATAATTTTCTTTGTCATGTGTGAAAAACACAATGACGCTCAGTTAAGGGGGTAATGTCTGACTGACAGCAGGTAGCCAAGAAGGAGTGAAGTGATTCTAGGGCTTCCCAAGGCTTTTTGAACATTAGTAGTTCCTGCTACAGTCATTTGATGAACATTCTTTTTCCATACACTTTTACAGATCCACAGGATCTGAAAGATAACAGGACAGGGATTTATTCATTTCCCTTTATTGCGTTAACTACCCGGGCTTGGCTGCTTGCATTATAATAAAATATAGAGGATAATTGCTGGCATCTATACAAAGCATTTTTCCTCTTTATTGAAACTGTAAGCAGAGCAAATTGCTCTTTGCCTTTGAGTTCTCTGATTTCAATTCATTGTTAGCTAACGACCTCTTGAAGATCATAGTGGAATGCATCGCCCCTTTATTTGGACTGTACATGAGCTGTGGAGTAAAGACACCTGATACAGTGGCATCAGTAGCCCCAAAATACATCCCAGTCAATGGTACCACTGGTAATAAATTGGCTACCGTGGAAGGACAGAATTTCATCAGGGGCAGATAAAACGCTATAGCTCATAGGAAAGATGATCTGACAGTGAAGCAGGAAGCAGTTGCTGTCAAGTGCAACCAGACTGTGAAGGCGACTTGACTTGAACACTTTCTCCACGCTTCTCTTTATAACCAAAGACCAACAGTGCTGGCGTATGAAAAATCCATGGATAGATCAAGAAATTGATGGGGCATTCTTTTCAACTTCAAAATACAGGGATGCATTATTTAATAGCAGCGCTGCATCCTGAGAAATGTCAGTGGTGATTGCACTGTTGTGTGCACGCCGTAGACATGCACAAATCTGAAAGGGGAGCCTACTGGGTGATGCATAGGCACCACCCCAGGGAGGGTCTGCAGTTGATCGTGTGTCCCGTGTGAGTGGCTAAACTGTGGTCTGTGGGGGAACCCGTGCCAAGGGAGTAGCGTGGCTGCAGTGAGGAACAAGAAATGCAAAGGCACACACTGAATGCTTTTCATAAATAGGATTGTTTACTTACGGTAATGCGTTTCTGTCTTAGTCTGTTTTGTGGTAAGTATCTAGAACCTCTTCCATGTCTTTTCAATGTTTTGCTGTCAAGGATTTCTGATAGGACTTAAAAAAAGGGCATATTGGATATTCTCAGACTGATGTTTGGTCAGTGTTTGCAGTGGGCATAACTGGTTAGGCCTCAGCAATTCTAAATGACTGCCAATCTTCCTGGATTTCTCCCACTGCTCCCAGTCCTTAAGTGCTTGGATTAGAAATCCTTGCCTGGGTTTTATGTTTAATGTATTGTGACACGTTTTGCCAATTAGAGAACTGAAGTTCTAATGTGACTCCATTTGTGAATGGTGAATACAGTTTGATCTAAATATTTTACTATTTGTTATCTGTTGATTTCTTTTCACTCCTTATTTTTGCCTGAGCTTTCCCCCTTAGTCCACCATATTTTTGTTTTTTATTAAGAATTTGCATTTTTTATGTCCAGTATAAGAGCGTATAAGATTTTTTAACATGCATACTCAATAAAATCTAAGCTAATCAGTGCTTACCCTCCTTCAAATTAAAGACTTCAGAAAACTCCAACTTGGATTGCCCCCACTCCAATATTACATGACTTCCTCCCAATATTTTAGTTCTGTGAATACCCATTTGTCAAAATGTAGCACTTAGTGTTCTCACTGCCAATAGTAGTATAGCTTGCTCATAAATTTCTTGGCTTAGGTTCTTCTCTACACTTGCATCGTTCCTGCTGGGGGCTTTCCCTTTATTAAGTGTATTATCTTAGCATATTGAGATACACCTTTCATGATTTTTATCTTTTTTTCTTGGATTCCTCAGTCTACTGGCTATTACTTGGATTAAATGATCTATTTTTTAATTTTTGACCACTTTTAGTATTTTTTTAAAGGCTCTTTAGTTTCATTATAGCATTATCTGCATATAGGTTTTAAAAAATACTATCTTTGGTGTTTATTAACTTTTTAGTTTATTCATCCTGGCTTAGTATCTTCTTGATTCTTTTTATCTAGTCTGTGTAATGTCAGATTTCTAGTTCACTAATTTTTTTTTAGCTGTGTCTTACCTGTTTATGCAATTGAACTTCACATTTTAAAATTACTTTCCATTTCTAAAATTCAGAGTTTGTTTTGGACTTCAAAATCTGCTGATATTTTTCACGTTCTCTTCATAGTGATGAAATCTTTAATTTTCTTAAACATAATGTACAAAATTTTATATTGAGAGTTTGGTAGGTCTGATTTTGGCTGAATGTTGTTTCTATATACTACTAGTCCAGGGTAATCACTTTGCATGTAACCACTTTGGATGAAACTCTCTGAACATGTTGAGCTACACAGAGTGAAAGAGTACAAGATGCAGGCCACTGTGATGGCCAGTAAGCCTGAAGGAGCTTTGTTTTTCTTTTATTCAGTTTTCCTACCTTCAGTAGACTGAGTCATGAGACTGTCTCTTGATATCTGTTGCCCTGATGGCAGGAGGAACTTGGCAGGTGCGACCTTGGCATGGATATTGATAGGCATCATTATCCTGGGTTAGAAAAGTGTACCTGATGTGCTCACAGGGTCTTCAGAGGAGAGACAGCGAGAGCTAGAATGTAGTGGGGGGGGTCAGCTGATAGAAATCCAAGAGTAGAGTGGTGGGATGAAGGGACCACGACCCCCAAACCAAAGCCAGACACAAAACCCACTAAGTTGCTAGAAGTTGGCAAAGGGAAGTAAACAGGTTCTTAAACCTTCAGAAGAAACACAATTCCTGCAACACATGGAGATTACATTTTTGATCTCTAGGCTATAAAAGGATAAATGTCTGTTATAAGCAAGAAAGTTTGTGGTAATTTTTATAGCAGCCATAGGAAATCAGTATGGCTTTTTCATTGTGATCCTACAGTGGAGGATGAGTTACCTTTGGAGTTGTAGCTTTTCCATAGAAACTGGGTAGTGTTCTGTATATCTCCCCAGTTGGTGAGCTCCAGGCTGAATGTCCCTTCTGGTACCCCCAGTTCCCACCCTTTAGAGGAAGCTGATGTCCAGCACCTGAAGAAGTCACTGAGGGGTCCACTTGGCTCCAAGAGTTTTTTTTTTTTTTTTTTTGGCACCTGAAGATTCTCTTCTGCCAGCTCAGCTCTTTACAAAGCACATTTTAAATATTTCATCCAGCATCTTAGCTCATTCAGTTAGGGACTCTTCTGGACTGTGTAGTTGCCATAATCCTGGAAAAGCAACACAAGTTGACTTTGAAATAGTGTTCCTCGTCATGTTAGGCTTGATCACTTGAGAGCTTCCTCGCTGGCTGGCTGGAGCCTGGAAGTTAGCAAAAGTCAGAATTTCTCAGCCAACCTCTTGTCTGGGAAGAGAGAATTTAAACACTAATGACTTCTCTCATGGACTTGTTAGAGACTGTTTTTCTAAACAATTCATTATCTACTATTCATAAGTGTTTCCTGGGAGGGAAAGATTTGGCAGCCACCCGGCACTTGAGTTAGATGGCTGTTGAAACTGACCCTGTTTATACACTTGTATCATAATTATCTGGTGGATAGTTCCAGGATTCCAGTAGTATTTTTTTTATCTTCTGCATGCATAAGACTCTGGAGTATGGATGTGAGTTGCACCTGCATCTGTCTCTCAGAAGCTTGTTACTTTTTTTAAATTTGGGTTCTTAGTTAATTTACTTAAGGTTTCTCTATATCTAAATGTGCTGGGGAAAAAAAAATACCAACAAACCTAGAGATCATGAAAGGAAATGATGAGGTGGGGGTGGAGGGCCACAAATACCTCAGCTGGATGGCTGCTTTTCTTAGCCTCCTTGAATCATCTCCATCAATAAAAAGGATTGGGTATCTTTTCCTGCTAAACATACTTTAAAAGCTAAGCATGTTACTGCTAAAAGCTGCATTTTTTCTTTTTTGTCCATAATGTTGGTTTGTTAATGGCTATAATGGTTAAGAGAACATATTTTTTTGAAGTGCATTTCTATAGGAGTGTCAAGCTTCTGAAATGTTTAAGAAGTAGAAATAAAACCTATTAATACTTGAGTCAGGATGTTGCCATTTTTAATACAAGTGGTCAAAGCCAAATGTGTACTGTTACTAGAGTGCAGAAATTTCAGTGACATAAGCTAGAAATGTGGAGACAATGTTAATGATTATCTTTGTTATTTTGGTGAACTTGAAGGGAGAATGTGTGGGATTCCAGGTAATTAGGATATAATGTTACAGGCTAGGAGTGTATATGCTGGGAGAGCAAAGTCGGGGAAGGGGTGACAATGGACTGTGGTGGAGGACTCAGGGTTTACTGGTTGTGGGTGTGGCATTTCACAGTGCCTGCAGGAGTGATGCTGTGCTCCAAATTACAGTATGTTCAATATGTAAGCCATGCCACCTCAATAAAAAGTGTACATATCAGAAAAATTGGGGGAACCCATGGAGTTTGTTTCTCTGTGATCATTAGGGAAGTTACATTTTTAATTATATATTGATGACGCATTTTGATGATTATTGTTGTAGTATCTATGTGTCACTCTTTAAAAACTATATGAAATAGTTAATGGCTTTTAATCTTCTATAATGTTAGAACCTATTTATTTTTAGAGGCATTATTTTGTGACTTAGGTTGACATGAGAGAGAACAAACCCTTACTAATAACTGGAAGAAATTTGTTTTCTGTATTTTTCTCACACTATTGACTTCTTTCTATGAATCTGCCTTCTGAGATTTTTTTTTTTGTTTGTTTCTCTACTGACTGGATCATTTCCAGTCTCTTGTAAAGCTGAGCATGACAATACTTAAATGAGTTTTCCTCCCTGTTTGGAAAAATATCTTTTTTTTGGTGGTGTTGTCTTTTATGATTTGAGGTAATCAAAACTGAAGGCAATAGTAAGAAAGAGACTGGAGATAATTTCAGTGTAAAGTTTTTACTATTTTTATTTTCTATTCTTAATACACTTGAGAATTTATCTGTTCTTGAATTACTTTCACATGCTGAAGAAATAATCTTTGCTCAGAGTTGGTGTGGCTAGTTAAAAACCATTAAGCTGATGTATGTTAACTTCTGCTGTATGTTATGACAGACTTTTATTTGGTGGTTAATTTTAGATTATAAGAACTTCCTCTGACATTTTTTTATTTCTACTCTTATCTCAGTGAATCTGAATATACATGTTCAGTGGCAGAACCTTAGCCAGCCTTGGCTTAGTCAGCCCTTGGGCTTACCTGGCATTGCTGGGGTAGAAGATCATGTTGAACGCCACAGGTGCTACCCCTGGGACTAGTCCACTTGCACCAGCCTGTCCATTCGGTTCTCATCAGTTCTTTCATACTCATCTAGCATGGATTTTTCTATATAAAATTCCTGAATTCCAGTGCTAAAAAGATGAACATCTTTTAAAGAGAGATACCTTACTTGAAAAGGAAATATGATTAATCTGCCATTGAGCTTTCTTTTTCATCACCAGTAGGGAGGATGAGAAGACAATGGAAAAAACATCTACTGATGATAGAAGGGAGAGGGCTGTAATTACGAATTTTATATACACAAACTGTCGTTCACTTATGAGGATAAAGAGTGATGTTTTTTCAACATTGAAGGGTATAGAATGTTCTGAGTCCAATCTAAATAAAATATTTGGGGGCTTAACTTAATCTAATGATAATTCTGAGTAGATTTTTCTATATATATAAGAAGAAATTATGAGCAATGTTTGCATAAATATATTTTATTCTAAACTGGGCATTAGAAGTCAAAGTGTAACATGGAAATTCTTGAAATAGCTGAGAATTTACTTTTAAGGAAAATTTAATAATTATGAAAGCTTTTAATAAATAGTACCTTACTAATAGCCAAAGGGTTGGGAAGTGTGAGGGAGGCAAACTCAGTCATTCCAGTAAATATCCTTACAGCACACACTTCATAGCTGATTTTAGGCAGAAAAGTCACTTTTTATGGTGCTTGAGTATCCCAGCAGGAAATAGACAATACACAATCACAGGTAAAGGAGGTGAATTACTAGTAAGTAGTCATAAGGAGGTGGTAGGGTTGTGTCACATTAGCTTCTTGGAATGGGTGATCTGCCTCTTTAAAGGTGATAATATCTGATCTGCAACCTGAGTGATGGGGAGCAAAGTAAAAGACATTTGGGTTAGATTGCATTATCTTTTGATGATAATCTTCATTATCTGTATTGGCTGCTAAGGTCTGAGAACACCTACATTCTCTCAGGTAATTTGATTTCTGAGAATATTTGTGTCATTTTCTTTCAATGGACTAGTGATCTTCTTGGAATTGTAAAACCATTGAGACCTTTGGAATTATATATAGTTTCCTGAGCTTTAGAAGTCAAGCAGGATTTTGTATGGGCCCAGTCTTTTCTGCCTTTATGTCTTTAGGGTACAGGAGATAAGAGAACATAAATGACCCTTTCAGGAAAGATTCTTTTGCCTTCTGCTCTCAATTTGTTCTGTTTTAGAATATCTCAGGAGAAGGTTTTCAAGGAGTCATTGAAGAAGCAAATTAATGAAACCAGCAGAGGCTGGAATCCATATAAATGTAGCAGAACAATCACATGGCCAGTACAGTAGTTACATGAGATGATGAAAATGTGATTTAAATACTAGCATTTAAGGACATTCAACTACCATGGGAACCAAAACGTTTTGGATCTAAAAGAATATTTTTATTATCTGCATACTTAGTAGGTGGTTACTGAGACACCAGTTATTGACCTGAAAGATAAATTTCAAGAACCATGTTAATGCATAGCATGAAAATAGATGTGGACCAGGAGGGAAAGGATAAAACATATGGAATATAGATACAGGAGTTATGGGTGAAGAATTTCAGAAGATAAAAGTTGAAAAGATAGAGAAGGGTAATAAACAAAGATAGAATAAAAATTTTCCAGACAGTACAGATAGATTGCAAAAAAACAGGTTGGTTTTTCATACATAAGAAATTGCATATGTAACAATAGGAGTAAAAGCAGTAGAGTAACATTCACATGAGAGCAAATGATGCTATCAACCAACTGATAGGAAGCCAAGGAATCATTGGCTTGTTAAAGACAGGACTGTTAGAAGCTCTGAAAGGTTTTAGAATGTAAATCAGTATGGTCCTGGCTTTGCTGTGCTAAATAGCATCTCCAAACCTCGCTGGCTTAACACAAGCCATTTCATGTGGAGTATATTTTTTTTGTGTGGGTTAACGTGGATCTCTGCTCTGTGCCTCCAGCTAATGGAGGACCTATTTCAGTGCATTCATGATCACTTTGGTGGTAGGAGAGAATGAGCCTGAAAGTAACTGATCAGCCGTATTTGCATTTCATTGGCCAGAGCAGTCCTATGGCCATGCCTCATTTCATAGGGTGCAGGATCATGCAGTTCTGTGATGTGTGCGGAGGAAGAGTGTCTGAGTATTTTCAGAAAAGCCTAAGGGACTGTCTAACATACCACCCATGGATTGTGCTAAGGAAAAAAAATTGAGTTCAGACTTAAGGAGTAGGTAGACCCATAGACTTGAAATTAAGGCAAAATGGGGAAAAGAGTGATCAGTAAACCTTGTTTTGGGTGTGCAGGCTCCTGATATGTAGCTGTGTTTGTAAATAGAAATAAGATGAAGGGAAGTACAAGTGCTGGTTAACACTACCCAGTAATATTATGGTACTCCACAGTTTACAGAGAATTATAAGAAGTAGAAATTATCTCTGCACAACCTTGTGTGTGGGAGTGAGGCAGGAAACGAGAGAATTTCACAGTATTAGGAGAAGGGAAAGACAGGAGAGAGAATGTATTGATGTGGTGAAGGAGGAGTGGGAAGTCAAGCCTGCGAGGCACTTTGGGGTGCGCCTCATCATGAACTAGAAAGGGCTGGTACCTTGTTTCAGGCCCAACTGGAGCTCCATGTATTTGATTACCTGTGTAGGTAGTTAGTAAAGTGGAATGTAACATTGGTGAGGATTTTCCAATGAAAGGGGAAAGGATAAAATGTTACTGCTTTGTCCAAACCAGAAAAAAAAAATCATAAAAAAAAGCCATAATGTTAATACATGTTCTAGTTTTTCTAGTTTATTTCACTTATGATGCCCCCAGGTCCCATCCATTTTGTTACAAATGGCAGAGTTTTTCCTTTGTGCTGAATAATGTTGCATTATATATCTTAGTTCATTCATTCATACACTGATGGGCACTTCATTGTTTTCATGTTTTGATTAGCATGACTGTGCAATGAGCATGGTGCAGATGTGTTTTTGTATTTATGTTTTATTATCTTTGGAAAACAAACAAACAAAAAGTGGAATTGGTGTATCACATGGAGATTCTATTTTTACTTTAACTCTATGTTGTTTTCCACAGTAGGTACTCCAGTTTATTCCAGTAGTGTTGAGGGACTCCCCATTCTCCACATTCTCACTTATATTTGTTGATTCTCAGCTTTTTTTTTTTTAAAAAGATTTACTTATTTATTCATACAGAACTGGGGTACAGGCCAGAGATGCGGAGGGTGAGAGGATTCACCAGAGACAGAGTGGGGAGCAGAACAGGCAGATCGATGAAGTACACTGCTGAGGGGAGCAGCGGGCGGGTCAGGAGAGGTCTGTCATGCCATGTGGTCACCTCTGGGGCAGGCGGGGATCGAACTCATGCGGAAGTGGCTTTGACTTCTTAGTGCTGTGCTTTAACCCGCTGCGCCACCAGGGAGGGCCTGATTCTCAGCTTTTTAATGATTGATGTTCTAACAGTGGGGAGGTGATCCTCTCTTTGTGGTTTCTATTTTTGCCTCCCTTAAATGAGTGATACTGCTTACATTTTTATGTACCTATTGGACATCTGTAGATCTTGGTGGGGAAAAAAACAGGGTTTTCAGAGAGCTGTCTATTTTTTAGTTCGATTGTTTATTTTGTTATTGATTGTATGAGTTAGAAAAAAAATAACGCCTCAGATATCTGTGAGAGTTGGGGTGTTGGCAAAGTGTGCAAAAATGGACAGAAGTTACAAATTTCCACTTATAAAATTAGTACTGTAGATGAAGTTACAAATTTCCACTTATAAAATTAGTACTGTAGATATCGTCACTATAGATAATAGTATTGTATGTTTGAAAATAGCCAAGAATTGATCTTGAGAAAGAAAAGTTGTCATCCTGAGAAAGAAATTGGCACGTATTTGTGGTAATAGATTTTGATATGGTGCCCATTGTTGTAGTATGTACACACATAGAATTTAGTCACACATCTGAAACCAGTATGTTAGTTATCTCAGTTAAAGTATGATATTGTGTATCATCTGCCTTTTCTGATAATCATAACAGATGATGTCAATATATGATAATGATCAGACAATGGGTGACATAATGCTGACTAGACAAAACCTAAAGAACATTTAATCCCTGGAAAGGTAAAACAATTTTAAACTGACATATACTTACATATACCAAACAAAAACTGACAAAAGCATAAAAAAATAAATTTCACTTTGCTAATGTGAGACTAATTAATATATTGTCTCTGTAAT
The DNA here is from genome assembly GCF_000260355.1 of Condylura cristata. Classification (NCBI taxonomy): domain Eukaryota; kingdom Metazoa; phylum Chordata; class Mammalia; order Eulipotyphla; family Talpidae; genus Condylura; species Condylura cristata. The sequence goes on from NW_004567119.1 coordinate 32,571,079, forward strand.
TGTTGGATTGAGCAGACTATATAACAGGATATAAAAGATTGGCGCCACATAATTAGTAGTATTGATCTTGTAGACATCTATAGGATGTGGCACTAAACAGTGGGGGAACCCACTCACATAGGAAACATCTGCATAAACATACCCATTAGGAGACCTGTGCCATCCATATATTTCAAATGATTGAGATTATGCAGAACTCACTCTCTTACCACTGTATAATTAAGTTAAAATGATTAGCATTACTAAAAACTCCCTTGGCAGAGAATGCTGATTACTCTCCAGCGTCCATTTCTTCTCACTTTCAGAGCCAGATCTGGCTCAGGGTCAGCTGGGGTTATGGGGGTCAGCCTCTCTGCACTGGATCTGGAGGGAGGATAAAATTAAGAGCCGAAGTGCCTGGTGAAACTTCCTGGTGGCATATTTTAAATAACAAATGACTTTGAACTCATGTTTCTCTTTGTCCCCGTGTGGGCTGGCATGCAGATGGAACAATGGTGAGGCAGCTTTTTCTTGGACAGAGGAGCAGCAAAATGGACAAACAATTGCATGGGAATTCACCCACATTATGGCTTGCCTGCCCACCTCTGGAAAAGATGTAAACTACATTTTTTTTGTTTGTTTTTGAGCCACTTTATTTTTAGATGATCATCGCTTAGCTTATGTCATAACTAATTTAGATTCTTAAATTAAAAAAGAAATCTTCTAAATAATTCATGAATGGAACAAGTCATAACAAAAAACTAGATTATACAGAGAACTGAAATGTAAGGAAGGAAAAAATAACACCTTCCCTGCGTGTGGTTGTGTGTGTGTGTGTCTGTCTACATGTACTGGGCCCTTGACACACCACGTGGACGGAAATGGACAAATCTGAGTGCTTGTCTTATAGAAAAGAGGAAAGTTGAAACTGAACTGCCTTAGCTTGCTCAGGCTGGCTAATGTGTAAGCACCCTTCTCACTAGACTCTCAGCTCCTCAGAGCAGTCAGGGATGTTTCTTTGCTCTGTCCCCTCTAACGGTTTTAGCACTGAATTGTTGAGAATGGGAAGGCAAGGAAAGGAATGGGAAAGAAGAGAAGAGTAAGGTCCCCTAGTTGCATCCCTCCCCACCATAAGCATTTATGAAAAACTGACAAAGATATTAACAAACTGGAAAACTATAGGCCAGACTTTATAAAGATAGATACAAAATTGGAAATCGAATCAAAATGATCTTAAATTGGACTTAAATCCAACTTCATCATGCTCTACTTTTATTTCAGGGATTCAACATGAACTTGATTTTAGAAAATAAAGTGTGCAATAAATCATATTAAAAAATGTGAAAAATCTCATCTCAATAGATACAGGAATAGCGTTTATGCTAATTTCATATCCAGCTGAATAAGTTAGCAAATAAGGACTATAAGTGACCTTCCTTAATGTGATGAGTATCTGCAGAACTACATCAGGCGTCATAGAAGAACATTTCCGACTCCTGCAGTCAGGAGTGAGAGTCGAATGCCTGCTGTCAGGGGCTAGCGTTAATTGTCACTGAGCGGTGTAAACAAGGAAAGTCAAAAAGATGATGGTCCCTGATGGTGAGGACCCAGATGTTACCACAATTAAGGAATAAACTATTTTGTTAAAAAAGTTAGTCACACATCAACAAATACTTTCTAAATTCCTGATTCTTCAAAATGTCATTTGATAGTTTGTAACATATTTTTTTTTTGGTGTTAAATCATCTCAAATTCTTGAGGAGGTACAAGGTAAACATGGAAGATTAAAGATGACTAAAAACTGTTTTGTTACCGAGTCTATTTAATTAAAAAACCTTGTGGTTTTTTTTTTTTTCAGTGTAGGATTTCTCCACTCACGTGGGTCACCATCACTTTTCCCACCACCAGAACACCCATAATTCTTCACTGCTGTGGACAGCTGATGAAGTTCTGAGCTATTGATGAAGACTCAGAGTCTAAAAGAATTTGGGTCGGGGGAGGTTGGGGAGAGTGCCAAGGAGAGCAACTCTGCCTTTCACTCTCAGCACAAGCTTGTATAAAAGATATGAGCAAAGGGATAAGAAAATAGCATGCAGTTGTGTTAATGCTTATACAAATCAATAAGTTCCTGCTGAAACAAGTTTTTCTAGTTAGTAGGGTACAACCACACAAGCCAGTGTGTCTTTAGAGAACAGGAGTCAACTCCTGGAAGAAGGTCTGTTTATGGAACTTCTAAGGTCTGGGAATCCATATGCAGAGCAAATAGGTATTCTGAGAAGATTCCAGTTCCCTTTTGGGCAGCAGGCACCCCCATTCCATTAGGTCCTGCCTTGCTCCCCTCCTCCCATTCCTGCTTCTCCTCTTCTCTCCTCCTCCTCTTCACTCCTCCTGTGTGTCTCAGATCTATGGTCTGCTTTCAAGGGTTCATCTCATAGTTTGTCTTTGAGGTGATTCTGTGTTTGATTTCTCTAGTTTCCATATATAAGTGAAACCATCTGGCACGTACCTTTTCCTGGCATACTTTGCTTAGAATAATAATGTTGCCACAGTTGGCATGAGTTTGTCATTGTTGATGACTGAGTGATACTGTATTGTGAATATTTACCAATTTCTTATCCACTCACCTGTTTTTAGGCATTTAGGTTGTTTCCATATCTTGGCTATTGTAACTGATGCTGCCATGAACATGGTTTCCTTTCAAATTTTGTGATATTCAATAGCTACCTAGGACTGGAATTGCAAGGTTTATGGTATATCCATTTTCAGTCTTTTGAGGGATCTTTACAATTTCTTTACATAGGGGCTGGGCATGTCAACATTCTCACCAACAGTTTCGAAGTTTCCCTTTTTTCCATACCTTCATTAGCATATGTTGTTTTTTATGACTGGCTATTCTAATAGGTATGACATGGTATCTCATTGTGGTTTTGACTTGCATTTCTCTGATAAGTGATGATGAACATTTTTTTCATAAGTCTACTGGTCACCTGCATTACTCACTCTTTGGCCTTAGTGACTATTTTTTAAAAGGTTTATTTTTGTTTATTTATGTATAGAAGAGCTGGGTGATAGGCGGGAGGTCTGGGGAAGTAGGATTGTTCAGAGGATTCACTAGAGAGAGTGGGGAGAACAGGCGAATTCACTGAAATACACTGCTGTGGGTAGCAACATATAAGACAAGCGAGGTCTGCTATGTCATGTGGGTCAGCAATCTGGCCAGGATTGAACTCACACTACAGTGGTTGCCGACAGCTTCTTAATGTTGAGACTTGAGCCCTTGAACCACCGGGAAGGCCATTAGTGACTTTCTTCACCAGAAAGTTTAGAAGTGATGGACTGGAACTCAGAGGTCAGGTAATATAAAAACTGATTATAGTTTTGTTAGTTCTGGAACACTGATTGGGCACCCTAAGCCACAGTGTGCATTAAAGGTCTCTGCACTTTTAGTACCTCAAAGGATACCCATAAGTGCTTAGTCTAACCTCAGAGTCAGTATTGTAACTTCTTTCATGGGTGTTCTTTCAGTCAAAGGACTGTGTATCTGTTGAGGTCTGATCAGCTACAGTGTATGGACTGGGAGTAGCATCCATAGTATCCAGTTTGTGTAATTACTTGTAATGTTTACACAAAAGTGAAATGGCCTGAGTCTGCATTTCTCTGAATGATTCTCTTGCCAGTGAGACTCTATTTCTGTGTCTAGGGGTCAGAAGAGTGAGACCATCCTAGGTTCTCTTGATCAGCCATTCCCCTAGTGAATTCTGCTCTTAAGCCTCGGCCCATTCCACATGAAGTAACATTGGTAATTTGAACTTTTCCTGCTTTCTTGACTCATAGGAAAATAAGATACACTTTAAATCAGTGATGTAAATTTTCTCAAGACAGAAGATAACCAGATTATATATGTAGCAAATTGTAAGTGCAAAAGAAATGCCCAAGCACAGATTTTAAAGATACACGTGGATATTTTATCTTTAAATTATATTACACCTTTTTTTCCCCTTTACCTTTGTGGTATCCTGTGTCCTTTGAAAATTAGGTTTACTTAGCTGGACTGAATTTTATTGTATCAGAAATGGAAGACTTAAAATAATCCTGCCAGAATGATGGGGTGTGTATTTCTATTTAAATATTTTCACTGAAAAGACTTCAACCTACAGGCTAATGAATATTCCTTGATTAAAGTCATTTAGTGTTCATTTCCTGAAATGCAAGGTTGGACTGAAGTGAAGAAGACATAGGCTGATAATGATTTCTCATGTTAGGAATGATTTAAATTAGCTCATCTGTAGTACTCACTAAGGCTGGTTCGTTGAGATAAATGTATTTCTAACTATGTGTTTAGAATCCTAGGCAGGATGTGTTGATCTCTGTCAGATGATTTAGCTAAGTACATTATTCAAACTTCTCCCTTAAATTATAGAGTACCCAAGTCAAGAAGTGCTGCATGATAGATTTTGAAGCCTGTGGAAGTAAACAATATTATTTTTTAATTATTTAAAACCTTCAGGATAGAATAACTGAAACATAAAAAATGACTTCCTATGACAATTCTGAGACTGATAATTAGATGGAAATATTCAGAAAGTTGTGTCTAGATTCCTAGTTTAATTATAATGATAGATGGCTTTAGATGAAAACTCCTTAGAGGTTTTGTATATTCCATCTGCCATAGCAAAAAGTGTCCACGTCTGAAAGTCCAGCTGTGTGGCTTGAGTCTCTTCTCAATGTTCCTTAGTTTAGGAAAGTCTCTTCACCCCCTCAGCATAAGCTTCATCGCTATCAAGTGAATACAGGTTCTTAGCATTGAAAACACTAAGACCTGGAAGGAAGATGAGAAACCATCTAGTAAATATCTTCACATAGGGTGACTGCATAATTATTAACCAAACTGAAAATATGATATTGAAATAGACCTTAAAAATTCATGATTTTAATTTTTTATCAGCAATTATTGGACTGGTGGATCTGTAATATACTTTGACTTAAGCACATTTGAAAGTAAGTTTTTTTTGAAAGATAAGCATTCATGTACATAAACACAATGTTTTTGTTAATCATCTAAGTATTAAAATGAAGATTAGCAGGAAAATCACTTGGAACATAAGTAATCAGTTTCTTGGATGAATCTTTCTCAGGGTGTCCATTATATTATTTGTAAAAATACTTTATTCCCCTCCTCAAAGTTGTTTAAATGACAGTTTTCACATAAAACGGAGTTGAATTTTTTAGTGAATAAATTTTAGATTGATAACCTTCAGTGTCCCTGCTTTGTAGATCTTAATTTCAGTTGAGTATATTCCTCCAATTGGTGCTGGGTAACCCCAGAATAAGTTCTAAATGAGGATAGTCACAATCAGATTTCAATGTGCAAATATTTGAATAGAACATTTTTTTTATTGGCTATGTCCCTTTGACTTCAAGATATTTAAATACTTACTGGAAAATATTTTTATAAGGTCACATTTACGTAGTTACCTTTATAGTATAGTATATATTTATTTATTTTTACAAATTTAGGTGTTGCAAGTTTTCAAGTCTAATTTCTTACAAATTCAGAGATATAATACTTAAAATTAAGACTAAAGTGTCCAGGCAAATATTTCTGTACAGTGAAAAGTGATTTAAAGTACAATGTTAAAATTTCTAAATGTACACTATTTGAACTCATTTAATTTTTATTCCCTGATTACATATTCTTACTCTAAGATTTGTTTTCAGTAATTGCAATTAACTAAACATTTCAAAAGCTCATTTCTTGATATTTCATTTATTACTTTGATTAAAGGTTTCCAACTGATTATTTAAAGAAAATGTAACCAAAATTTAGATTACTAATTTATTGAAGAAGGCAAATTGTACCTTTGGGCATTAAACTTGATCTAAAATTGTGTTCGCCAGGGCTATAATTAGTACAAAAGTGTGGTGATGATGGTCACCAAGAAGACAGCATATATTGCCCTGCTCAAGTGTATGCTTGTATTGAACAGCAGCTCCATTAAAATCACTTTGTGCTTTCAGTTACTTTATCTTAAGTCAACACACTTCCTGTGTAAGACGACTAAGAAAATATTTCAGTTACTGGGCTGTGTGATCCCTATAGCAATGATTCAACTTTGCCTTCAAAGTGAAAGCATCCACAGCAGTAACCATGGGGCTAAGTGTCACAAACCATGGACAAAAAACAACAGAATTTTGTTTTGTCCTATTTTGGAGGCTAGCAGTCCTAAAGCAAGATGTTGGCAACACTGGCTCCTACTGGGGATTTTCAGAGTATCTGCTTCATGCCTCTCTACTTGCTGCTGTGGCTATGGTCAGCATTAGACTTTCCTTGGTTTGTGATGGACTCCACTCCCTGCCTCTGCTGTCACATAATGTTCTTGACTTGTCTAAGCTCTTGCCCAAGTTTCTTTTTTAGAAGGGCATTGGTCATTAGATGAGGACACATGCTAACTGAGTATGACCTCAATTTAGCTTCATATCTGCAAGGCTGTGTTTGCAAATGAGGTTCACCATGGGGGTTGGGGATTAAGACTTGAACGAAGGTTTTTTGGTGAGTTTTATCCACTACATGGTTTCCAATAAAAATACGATTTCCAGTAAAAGTTTAGAATCTCCAAAAGCTTTAGTTAGATTCTTTGAACTGGATGAAAATTTAAGCTAAATGTATTCAGTTTTGATACATTGTCACTAATACTATAATTTACATTAAAAATCATTTTTTTGGTTTGTATAATTCTGTGGTATGTATCTCCCATACCCACTTCATAGGAATGGTTTCATCACCCTAAAATAACCCATGTTATTCTTTTAAGTTTACAATTTTTTTTGAAATGTAACATTGTTTTATAACATGTTTTGGGTTTGAGTAATTGAAAATCATCATGTGTATGTATTTATTATTTCGACACTAAGAATCCTAGAGTATCCTTCGCCATACAACTTAACCCGGTTACCCGAATTGTGCCGCTGAACTAACTGGTCTTATAATCTAAAAGAATTCTTTCATTGTATTTAGTTCATCCCTTTGTTTTCTCTGTATTACCTGGTTTGTCTTTTTCTATCTTCTTTTTAATCCATCAGTCTTATTCCAGCTCTACTTGTTAATTGATTTTTAAAAACTAATGATACTGATAAAAAAGGAGCATATAAAGAATTACTCGCAAGGTTCTATGGCGGTAACACATTAAAACCTAGTAATTCAATTTTTTTTCCTGGAACAAAAAAAAAACTTGGAATTGAAAATAAGCAAAATTAGCATAGGGGAATAGCATTTGATCTAAAAGAAAAGTCATCTAAATATGTTAAATTATTACTTCTGGGAACAGCTTTATTAAAATAATGACTGACTTGTGAAGTTCCTCAGATGCATGTCTACTGATTCTCCTATGGTAGTTGCTTCCTTTGTATTCTGGGTGGATAGTCAAGGCTGTTATCTTTCGAAAGTTGCACTTTAATCTTTTTGCCAAGTGGATACTTAATACTAAATTATATTAACTGTGTGCTTAAAATGTGATTGATACTTCAAAGATTTGTTGCAAATATATCAAATAAAAAACAATGTCCTAGATTCATACAATGCAGTAAGAAAACCTCCAGAGTAACAATATTCACGTTGCTTTTCCTATACTTCCTGAGAGATTCTTAGCTTCTATCTTGCATTCTTTTACAAGTTTCTGGACTTGTATCTCTTTCTTTGCAACTGACCATATCATGTCACATACATACAGACTACGGGGTGAGTCGTGTCTTAGTGGCACAGTTGGCTGGAGTAGTAGTTCAAACACATCTTCCAACCCCCCCCCCCAAAGTCAGAGCAAGGTAGCTATTGTGAACCTCTGCTAGATGATCACATTTGCTTTTATTAGCAAGTGTCCAGCATGCAGATCTTGAAATGGAAGGATTTGTGATAATGCATCTGAAAAGGTCCAGGAAAAAAACATGGGTTACCACAACTAGATTTTATAAAGCCAAATCAGTGTTCACTGTACATGTATCCCACACTGCCAGATCAGACCAAGGCAGAAGTTATAGGTACCTACTATAATTTAGAGTTACCTTAATATAACTATTGGGGCTTTGTGGAAGAAATACTAACCCATGCTGAGCTTTCAGTATGCAGGACAATTGGTATAAATTGTGGCAGTCATAGATAGCTGGAACTTAGTCAACATGGCATGTTACCAAAGATGACCCTAAGAATTTGGAGACTGAAAGTGGTCATTAAATTTTTAAATTATTTGTTACTTTTTAGCTATATTACATCATCCTTCATTTTTGTACAATGTATGATTTCCCCATGAAATTCCCACCAGCACTGTGCACCATCACCATGTTCCCTTGTGCTGTTCCCACTCCTGTCCTGACCCTTCTCCCTCCTCTTGCCCTACAGAATGGCTCCAATCTATAGTTGCCTGATGATTTGGACTTTAACTTTATTATAGTTACTTTCATTTTCTAATTCCTTATTTGGTTCCTCTACCTTTCTCCTATAAATGAGACTATTCTTTTTCTTTCTAGCTTATTTAACTGAGCATCATCCTTCCAGCTACATCCATGTGGCTGCAAAGGACATGAGCTTACACGTTTTGATCAGAGTAATACTCCGTTGTGTAAACATATCACATCTTTTTGATCCAGTCATCTATTTTGGGGCATTGGTGTTGCTTCCATAGATCACTTACTTACAGTAAATTTTGCTGCAATAAACATAGGGATGCAGTTGTCCTTTTAAGTTAGTGTTCTTGTGTCCTTAGGGCAGATTCCTAGAAGTGGAATTGCTTGATCATATGGAAGCTCATTTTTAGGGGCTTGAGGAATCTACACACAGCTTTCCATAGTAGTTGGACTAGTTTGCATTCCCACCAGCAGTGCAGGAGAGTTTCTTTTTCTCTATGTCCTCACTAATATTTGCTGTTGCTACTTTTTTTGTTAATATGTGTCATTCTAACTGATGTAAGGTGGTACCTAATTGTGGTTTTAATTTGCATTTCCCTGATTACAAATAATGCTGTACATTTTTTCATATGCCTGTTGGCTATTTGCATTTCTTTCTTGGAAAAGTGTCTTTTTAGCTCTTCTGTCCATTTTGGACTGGATAACATTTACATTTTGTTGAGCCTCGTTAGTGCTCTGTAGATCTTTGTGATCAGTTCCTTATTAGTATTGTGTGCAAGGATTTTCTCCCAGTCAGTGGGGTATCTCTTTGTTTTGGGTAATGTCTCTTTTGCTGTACAGAATCTTTTTAAGTTGATGTAATCCCAGCTGTTTATCTTTTCATTTGCTTTGCTTTAGGTGATGTAGCTTTAATGATGTTCCTGATATGTATTTCATGTAGTGTTTCGACTATACTTTCTTTTAAATATTTTATGGTTTCAGGTTTTATGTCTAATTCCTTAATCCATTTTGAGTTGGTTTTTGTGCATCGTATGAGACAGTAGTCTAGCTTCTTTGCATGTAGCATCCCAGTTTCCCCATTTTTTACTAAAATTATACTTGGGCTTCACTGATGCCTAGATGTTATCTCAGGTGTAGTATTTAATTTTCACTAAATTAATTACAATAAAATATTCCCTCAAGCATTTTGTCTTTTCCTCAAAATATATTTAGCTTAAAGTGGGTGAAAGAAAATGTCTTTATTCTGGAATACACAGCATATTTAGTCCTTGGTAGAACATAAAAGGTCTTTTCCTGAATTAGTGGCTCTCAACCCCAGTATACACAAAAATCATATCATGTGCTTATTAAAACTAAATTTCTGAACTTTACTGGTGGTAAAAATTAAAAGTTCAGTTACCTTTGGGACATTTTAAAGGCTAATAACTTGCTGGCTATTTACTCCTTTCTTAATTTTAAAATTGGATTTTTTTTTCTTCTTCCAAGGAGAATTTACATATACAAAGAACTGGGATGATTCACACTAAGGTTTGTTTAATGAAAATGAGGTTTTTCAGCAGTGCAGTTCCTGTTGGTGGAATGTTTTTCAAGCAGTGATTGGGCAGAATTCAAAAGATGGTGGTAGCCTGACTGGTTTCATTTGCTAGGTGGTGGGATGCTGGGAGGGCTGGGATGTACCTGGGAGGGCTTTCAGTACCTTCCAGACTGGTCTTTATCCATGCTCAAGATAGCTCCATTTTGTTTTCATTTCAACAGTATATTTAATTACACCTTTTATTGTAGCTCAGTGAAAAGGGAAATTTTAAGTAACTGAGAAAGACTGATGGAAATAGTGATTTTAAAATTTCAGTGGGGATTTAATAGAATTGAGTATGTTTACTTCCAGTGAAATGTACATGTGCTATGCCATTATTCAATATATAGAATAATTAAGTAAGATGATCTACCATCATTTCAGGTAGTAATTAATGTTTAGGAAAAATAACTTTTTGTTGCAAAACAATTTTATCTGCCTGGAAGTCAACCTAAATGAGCCATGGATTATTTAACTGTTCACTGCTAATGAAGCAAAGACCTGTGCTGTGTAGTCTCCTGGTGACTGTGAACATAGATGATAGCACTTACTGCCCAAGTAATGTCATTTTGAAATGCTCCTCACACAATGAAATTCATACTGTCTCATGAAAATAGCTTGGATTTTGTCTTTCTCTTTATAAGCTGTAACGTTACTTTTATAAAGGTAAAATAATTTCTAGGGAATTAATTTGTGTTATGTAATTGAAATCTCTTAAAATATTACTGGGGTTAGAGCTAAACACCAGGTTTAAAATTGCCAGTAACTGGGATGAGAGCAGGAAATGCCGGCAGTAAAATGTTCCTGGTTAAGTGCTGTCTATTTATCAGCAAGGATTAGGTGATATAATGACAAAATACCCAAGTTCAGACATTTGACCAAGCCCAGTTTAGAGGTCAGATTTGGCAGAGTGAGAGGATAGCCTCTTTAATTAGGTGAGATTCTTGGACTCCTTTTATCGCCAGTAGAAGCAAATCTGCATTGAAAGTAGAAAATGGTTTCTAGATAGTAGAGGCTTAAAGTGGAGTGAACAGAAAATGACCAAGTTTTAGCTGTACTACCCCAGTCACCCCTTTGGTTGAAGGTGTTTGGGAGCCAGATGGCCTGGCTTCACAGCGGTCAGTGCATATTGTCACAGGGAAGCACACTTAACTGTGCACACCTTATCTTTCACCTTAGAGGTGTGGCATATTCTTCTTGGCTACTCTTAGATGTCCCAGGACACTCCATTAGTACAGCTCAATGATACCCTTACTTTCCTCAAAGAATGATTTCTTCTCTGGAATGCAGAGAAAAGACTGAGCCTAGTATCTTGTGGAACTTTATATAATGGGTAGAAGCTAAGGTTTTGTGACACTGATACTAAATATTTTTCTGTTAAGGGTAAGGAAAAGATTAAGTGCAGTGAGGAAATCTTAATCTCTGGTGAGTCTCTGAAAATGGTGATGACCCCCTGGGATTTGGTAGGAGGAAATGATGGAAACCTAGAAAAGTTTCAGAGATGTTGGAGTAAGAATTGGTCAGGGAGAAAGCAAGCACCAAGTTCCATATTGCCTGGCTTAAGTTTAGTGCCAGAAGAGGATCATGAATGACTGAGACTTATGTAGAAGGAGCACAAAGAATGCCTTACTCAGGAGGGGTCTTGTGCACAGACACCACACCGAGACGGAAACTATAGTCTCCCACAGAGTGCTAGCATGAACAGATGGCTGTCAAGGTCAAAACTTACAGCCTTCACTAGGCACTTGGATCTAGATGTAACTTGTGGAAAACATTACAGCTGTGGAAAATTGACTGTACAATGATGGGAAAAGAGTAAGATTGAGGAGCTCAGTTTAGAAAGAGTGTGGATTGAGATTTGTTCCTGCTGTGAGTGGTTCACTTTCTTCTTCTTCTTTTTTTTAAAGATTGATTTATTTATTCATACAGAATTGGGATACAGGCCAGAGATGCGGAGTGTGAGAGGATTCACCAGAGACAGAGTGGGGAGAAGAACAGGCAGATGATCAAAGAACACTGCTGAGGGGAGCAGCAGGAGGGTCAGGAGAGATCTGCCGCGCCATGTGGAGCTCCCCCGGGGCAGGCGGGGATCGAACTCATGCGGAAGTGGCTTAAGCTTCTTAGTGCAGTGATTTAACCCGCTGCGCCACCAGGGAGGGCCGGTTCACTTTCTTGATGGTAGAAACTCTTTACCGTCCTTTCCCTCCTTGTATCAAACAATGTATTTTCACCTACTTACAGATCTCATTAAGGAACTACTAAAAAAATAATGTGGACAATTACTGCAATATGGTGGGATAAGCACCATAATACACATGTGCGCAAGGAGAAATGTGGCACTGAAGAGGTAGCATTTGACTTTGTGGGTGGAAGAGATGTCTTCATAGGAAATAGTCTTGGTATTCTTTCAGAATGATCAGGAATTTGCCAACTACTGCAGCAGAAGAATTTTTTCAGGAATGGGAAACAATGTTCACACACACACACTAAGAGAATGGAAGCAAACATTACTGTTTAGGGTAATGAGGTTACTTCCTATTTGACCTTCTCTGTGGGATGGGTGAGCTTCAAAGGCAATGTTTTTAAAACTTACCAAAAAGTAAACAATTTAATACTAGGCTGTCTAAGTAAAGATCAATGATCTACCTTGTCTTTCAGGTCTTTGTACATTGTTACCCTTTCCATCCCCCTTTATTAAACCAAAACAGCTTTCTTTGCTTCTAAAACGTTCCTACTTATTGTTTCCTTTATAGGGCACTGTTGTGTCATTTACAAATTTATATGGAACTGTTTGATTTATAAATTTACAAATTTAAAAAGAGGATCAATTTTTGATTTGATGCTAATAGCTAATGACCATGTATGTACCCCTCTTTTTAGAAGGTGTAAAAGGCTTTCGGAGAATTTTAAATTGCATGCCGTTAATTATATTGTTAGCCTATTTTAATACTATAAAACCAAAAGCAGTCAGGACATTAACTTTGATGTTGGAATAAACCTGCCATGGCAAAGTCAATAACATTATTTCACAAATCAGGAAGATCTGAGAGGATATCAGTTAATATCATTGTAGAAAAATAAGAACTTATGCTTTAACAGAGGGATTGAGTCTTTTCCCAAACTAATTGAAAACAATTAAGACTGCTTTTAAATTTTTTAGGCACATCATCTTACTTGCTTTCTACAAGATTTGATAATTACCTACTTGTAATTATATCACATAGGTTTTTATTTGATCAAATTTGTTTAACTTGATTAAAATATTTTACATAGTAGAGGCATAGTGACCAAAAATCAAGGAGTATATGACCAATGAAGCTATAGTTCAGTTTTGAGAGGAGGTTGACTTGATGTTTTTTAAATTAGACTTTCAGAAAGTGTTAAGCTTGAATTTTATGAGTAAAAATTTTAACAATTTGATTATTAGAGAACTAAGATGAAAACAGAATAAAATGACCGTATTAATTTAGGAAATTCTGAAATGGTTTACACAATCCAAAATCAAGATGAGATGAAAATACATTTTTTTTTTAAAGATTGATTTATTTGTGCATACAGAACTGGGGTACAGGCCAGAGACTCAGGGGTGGCGAAAGACTTCACCAGAGACAGAGTGGGGAGCAGAACAGGCAGATCGACA
>NW_004567119.1:32585884-32599146 GCF_000260355.1 Condylura cristata
GGCTTTAGATTCTCAGTGCTGTGCTTTAACCCGCTGCACCACCAGGGAGGGCAGGAAGGGCACACATTTTTATTGCGAACTGCTGTCTTTGTGAAAGGAAGGAAAAACTCCCAGGAACCAAGACAGGTAAGATGTAAGTCCGCACCTATGCCAAAAGAAATGAAGTGGTAAATGCCATAGAAGTATTGAGAATTCTGAGGGAGGATTCTGGCTACCAGAATTTAGCTAGTCCTGGACAGGTATTCAGGCAGCTGTTGGGAGGAGGAGCCAAGGATCACTGGAACAAGGTACACACAGGTGCTGGCTATCCAGGTAAGGAAAATGGATTTGAACCAGACTGAGATGATTAATATTAATATTTTGTGAGTACTCTATCAGTTTCTAATAGAAAAATAAGATACAAAGGTAAACATAGAAATTCTATGACTGATTAAAAAAAAAAAGCACTTGAAATTAACATAGTGCCTGACACTTGGTAAGATACTCAGTGTAAGAATTATTGTAAGACCTGGCTATGATGCTATATAGATGGCAAGTTGTTTCTCTTATTTTACTTTTAATATCAAAGAGCACTCCCCTCACTATGCAACAGCATATGGATACATTTGGGGTTTGGAATTTGCACATTGTATCCCTTTCACATTACTCCTTAAACTTTTTTGTGCTTGTGCAATTTCCCTCCCCTCTCACTCTCCATCTTCAAGTTTTAACCATCCAGAAGCAGCTGTTCTGAGCATTTAAGGTCTCATTGCCACTGTCTGCAGTCTTCAGGAAGCTTGGTTAATACTCAGAATTCCACTAACTTTAAATGAGCTTAAGTAAGCGTCAGGGCACCCAACTTTTCTGTGGTTCAGTCAGCATTACATGACCATAAGGAGTCACATTCAGGTTAACATTCTTAACTTTCTATTTGTTTAATGTAGCAAGTACTTGTCCTTATAAGTATCTCCTTCATTGTTTTAATGGGAAAATAAATGTAACTGCCCCACTGGAATAGACTCTACAAGGGCAAGAAAAGAGGGGTCTTAATCTGAAATATTCACTATTATCTGGTGGATAGGAAGTAGGAAGCGCAGGTATTAATGGCATGGAGTCAGTCAAACTTACAATTCTGAGTGTATTTAATTTTTGTTCATTTTTAGTAACATCTACATTTGTCATTGTTCAAAACTTTATTATAAGCTTTCAAGGCTGTTTTTGTATCTTTCCATCCAGAAAAAGAGAAATTAGAGCAATGGCATAAATTAAAACAACTTCTTCTTTTGAATAATAATCACTCTGACCTGCAATAGCAGACTTAATAATGTTGTCTGGTACTGTTATTAGCTTCTTTTGAACACAGGACATGTTGTGTTTTATGTTTTATGTTGAAGTATGTCAATTTAGTGCACATAGATGTTGAGAGTAGCTAATGATTGAGACACTTGAATTAGAGGACACCTTTAGGTCATTATTTGAATTCAACAACTCAGGTGACAAAACATGTTTTAAGTTAGTATTTGTCAGGTGAATAATGCTTCTGTAGGGCAGAGGTATATGAATATTTACTTTTGAAAGGAAGCACATGAAGAGAGAGAATCTTATAGTTAAAAATTCAGTTTAGCCATGGTTCTCAACAGTAAACTGAGTAAATGAGGGGATGTAGGATTTAGGGTTGAGTTTTAGGAAATTGCCTTAGTAAACATACACGGGACAAAGGAGAATTAGCCAAGATTCAGAGAAATTACAAAGATGGGAGAAAATTGTCACTTTCGGATAAAGTTTTGAATTATGGAGTGGTAAAAAGAATATTAGAGATGGTTTGATTTGAAAAATGACTATAAATTTAGAAAGCAAACTTGTGGAAAGCAGTCAAAACTTTAGATGCAGAAATAAAGATTGAGAAGTCTTCTTGCTGGAATTGCCCCCTTCCAGGGAGTCACCACAATGACCAACACAAAGGGAAGAGGAAAGAGGCCACTCTTTGTTCTCTAGGCCTTCTAGAAAACAGGGAGTTGGTCGTTTGGCCACATACAGGAAAATCTGTAAGAAGGGTGACAGTGTGGACATCAGGAGATGGACGCTGTTCAAACAGTAGTACCCCACAAACTGCCATAGCAAAACTGTAAGTCTCTGATGTCACCCAGCAGGCTGTTGGCATAATTGTAAACGAGTAAGTGGAGTGTCAGATTCTTGCCAAGAGAATTCATGTTCATATTGAGCATAGTAAGCACTCCAAGAGCTGAAAGCCTATGGGAAAAAATGGCTAAAGAAAGGAAACCAAAAAGAAAGGCTCTTGGGCTCAGCTGAAGGCCAGCCGGCTCCACCAAGAGGTACCACTTTCTGAGAACCCATGGGAGGGGCCTGAGCTGGGACTCATGGCCTGTGAACCATGGCATGAGAGCTGTGGGGGGAAAAAAAGTTAAAGTCCACTGGATTATTAAAAAAGAAAGCAAACTAATGTTTAACAACCACAACAAAAGACTTAGTTGAAAAAGGTGACACTGAACTTATATATTGTCTTGTGTGTATAATTAAGATGAGTTAATCAACATTTACTCTTAAGTTTTGAAGAACTAAACCAAGCAATTTAAATTCCTGCAGTTATTTAACTATGTATGTTGGTAATTTATTTGCCCATAAATTATAGTTTTCATTGGCAAGAGTAGTTATTAATATAGCTAATGAGCAGCCAGTTTAGGGTATAACTGGAACTCACTGACGTCTTCCTTTGGACACAGCCATCGGACAAGTCATTTAACTATTGGTGATGACTGATTTCTTAGAAATTGTTAATTGTTTTACTGCATCAGAGCAGTTACTGCCTGGATTTTAGTAAACAAACAATAAACAAAACTAGTTCCTACACATAAAAACTGATGGTATATATTTGAGTCTTTGTACAACATAGAATGAGAATTGTGAAGGAGCAATAAAACCTTCTGAAAGATTGATAAGGACTTGGCTTCTAGGTCAAACATACCTGCTGGCTTATATTGTTGTTTATAATGGAAGGAGCCATGAAGCCAGGGAGGTCAGAAAGCAACTTGGACCACTAAGTAACAGCATATCTCCTATTCCTTATCCAATAAGACTGTGAAATTGAATTTCTTGCTGTGCTGAATTTTTGCAATTTGTCCATAAGGCTATGGCCATTGCGACTGCGTCACCATTTTGAAGCAATGAGAATAAGACCCAGGACTTCATGATTACCCAGGTTGAGGGTGGTTTTGTTTTGACTGAGCTTCTGGAAATTACTTGAATTTTTCCTCCTTAACTGTTTTAAAAAAGTTACAGTTCCAACTCCAACATACTCAGTTTTTTTGTTTGTTTGTTTTTGTTTTTGTTTTTTTTTTTTTTTAGATTTAAGCTATGTGGTACAGGAACTCATCAGAGGTTTTGCGCTTTCCATCATCCTAATGGAAATCAGGCACTTCCTCTTGCCCATTCTTCACGTCTCATTAAAACAACAGTTTTTTAACTTCTGCCTGGGATTTTACTGATAACCCCCAGAGATCAGATTAACAAGAGATTAGTTGCTGTATTTAAAAATAAAAATAAATGAATGTTTACTTTATAAGTGGCTATATAATGAAATATATTACACAATGGATTTATAAGGATTGAACAACTACATACTTAAAAGTTGTGAGCTATTGCCAGGATCTCTACTAATGTGCTAGCTTCCTATTGCCCCTGGAAATAAGACCTCTTTCTTAATTACAAACATGTCTATAAGGATCTAGAGAAAATTTACTTCATGGGAAACTGAAAAGTCTGGTTTAGAGTTGTCTAAATTGCCTGATTATGTGCATTTTATAGGTACATGTCTATAAGGATCTAGAGGAAATTTACTTCATGGGAAACTGAAAAGTCTGGTTTAGAGTTGTCTAAATTGACTGATTATGTGCATTTTATAGGTACATGATGGTGCTGGAGGTGCTAGCTTTTCAGGTCATTGGGAAGCTGTCACTGTTACACCTACAGCCTCGGAAGGTAAACTCATGCTGAAGTTGTAAGGGGAGGATTGCTTCCTTAGGGAGATGCACTTGAGACGGTGGGAATAATTGTGGTTTTATTTACTGCTGAGGAATAAACACCTGCTGGCATTTTGATTACTATTCTGGGACTAGTACGCATCGTTTTCCGTGATTACTGTGGCCTAGCCAGTTAGTACTTGGGCAGTTTAGCAGAGAGAAAATGTTACCTCAATTCAGATTCTCTTTTTAATTATCAGGGATTTGGAATTCCAATCCAAGAGATTAAATGTGTACAAGTAAATTAAAAAAAAAGTACAAAACAAATCCCCAAAGTAAGATCCTAGTTTCACTTCTGAGATTAAAAAACTAAAATCCACTCACTTTAAAGTAATTTCTACAATTTAGAAATGGCAATCTTTTGTCATACTACAGAAAAAGATCTATGGACTAGATTTATTTTTTTTTTATGTTCTAAGATTATTTGCATGAAAATGTTAATCTGTTTTTACAATCTCATCAGTGAGACTGCAGAAATTTAGGAACACAAATGCCTATACCAGTTGTATTTATGGGTGTTCCAAGATTTTTATCTTTCACATCTTGTTAATTTTTAGAGAGGTGAAAATGTATTTGTTGAAAAGACCATGCGCTACATCTTCCTGAAAATACAACACTCGAAAATACAATCTTTGGAAATCTCACACAAATTTTGCCATATAGAATGTTGAGAAATTGAAGTAGAAATGACCTAGTTATGAAAGCTATCTGCTACTTAACATAGCTTTAGGTCAAATTTTCTATATGCCACTTATATAAAAATGCCACTGGTAAATAAGGAATTTTCAAATATCAATTCAAATCTTCACTTCTATTTTGTAGACAGACCCCTTTCTCTTAATGAAAAAGAGATGGTAGAATTTTGCTAGAATCTTGAAATCTGAAACCTCTTATCAGTATATATTAGCACTAGTAAAATAATTTTGAATAAATAGGAATTAAAAACATGACAAACCAGCATTAGGAGATCCTACAGATAGCTAGAAATCTTATGTTCCATACTATAAAATTACATACCCATTGTATAAGGTTATTACTGCTCATAGCCTCGTTTCCTCATTTACAAAATGTGGACATTGGACCAATTAATATCCAGAGTTCTTTCTCAAGTTACCCCTTTATGACTTAATTTTTTTTCTGGTTAAATATCTGTTCAGTGGCCAAAGGTTAGGCTGTTAAAAGCTGTATTGATTTGTCTGGTACTTTTGAGAAATATTGAAGACTTTGTCACTAGAATCACATTTTTTGGTGTTTGAATCCTGATTCAGTCACTTAGTAACTATTTAACTTGAAACAAATTGGTTCATACTACAGTTTCTGTATTTACAAAACCAGATTATTAGGAATACTCCCCAGGACTGTAATAGAGACGCATGTTTAGAACAATGCCTGTTAGGTTTTGACACTTCATGCCACTGCTATTGTTGAGTGTATATTGCTCAGATTTTGGTACAGGATCTAGCAATCACGTGAGATATTTCAGAAGAATTTAATGCAAAAATTAGCTGCTCATGAAATATGGGGAAGGGTATTTGAAGCAAAGGTAAGCATTTGAAGTACTGGCTCAAGACATACTGGTAGTTGCAGATGTCAGGAGGATACTGTCACCTGGTCACACTGAGATGAGTTCTTCACACAGAGTTGGGTTTGGAATGTCTTCATGAACTTGCTTCCAGCAGAAGCAGCACCTGGAAGACATCCAGTCTGACCCAGGCATTCTAAGTTTCATGAGTGCTTCATGTCAGTAGAGGTTCATTTGCATCTACACTTGTGAGTACAGAAGTATCTGGGGAATGTAGCATGCAGACGTAGCAGATGAGAGTGTATTTGAAGGAAAAAAAAAAAAAGTTTTTGTGCCAGTAGAGTGAATGATGTGGTATTTGAAATTGAAGTTGGTGAGTTAGGCTCAGATCATTGTATATGTTTGTAGTGGGAGATTGGTATAATATGACTTTGCCATATAAATACCTTTTGGCTACTGGAGAGGAGACTTTTGGAATGTGAGTCAGAACAGCTCACTGGGAAGCAGTTTCACTGAGAAATAATGGTGTCTTCAGCTTGTAGTAGTGGAGATTGTGTTAATGGTTTAGATTGGTTATTTATTTATTTATTTTTGGTGAAAGTAGCATAGCATCCTGTTGGATGGGTTTGGGAGTATGAGAAAAGTGGGAAAATTAATGATCATTATTTTATAACCTGATCACCAGTGTAGATAATGATGTCACTTAATGAGATGGAGAAGACAAGGGAATGAGTGACTATGGAGAAGAAATTGAGAAATTCTTTCAGACATACTAAATTTGAAATGTGTTTCAAGTATTCTGGTGGAGAGGTGGAATAGGTGGGATATTTAAATCTGGAGTTTATGGTAGACATTGGGTCTTCATACTTGGCCTTGAGAATTAGCAAAATGTGAATGCTATTAAAGTCCATGAGCTAAGATATTATTGCCTTGGGAAACCAGAAAGAGTGAGAAGCAAGAGGACCAATAAAAGAACTTCAGGCAATTGAATACATATGACAGAGAAGAGTTAACAAAGAATACTGGAAAATAGAAACCATGGATTAGGAAATAATTTAAGAAAATGTAGTGTTGTAGACACAGGAACAAGAGCATAAATCTGTCTGTCAAATGCTACAGATATCTATGAGGACAGAAAAATGATCATTACAGTTGGCAAGAGGAGATTCATTAATTAATACAAGGGTTTTAAAGGTGGAACATAGGACTAATCAGTATCACAAAAGTACATGAAAGTTTAAGTCCCACTGGTTCTAAAGTGACAATGGTACTGAGAATTTTTCATTACTGCTTAGAAAGTTACAGGGCATAAGTATTAAAAATAGCTTTGGTAGGGCCCTCCCTGGTGGCACAATGGGTTAAAGCACAGTACTAAGAAGCTAAAGCCACTTCAGCATTAGTTCGGTCACCTGCCCTGGAGGTGATCCACATGGTGTGGCAGATCTCTCGTGACCAGCCCACTGCTCCCCTTAGCAGTGTGCTTTGTCGATCTGCCTGTTCTGCACCCCACTCTCTCTGGTGAATCCTTTCACTGCCTCTGCACCTCTGGCTTGTACCCCAGTTCTGTATGCATAAATAAATAAATCTTTTAAAAAATAGCTTTGATAATCTGTTAATTGATACACAAGGTAATACCATACAAATTTTGACATCAAAAATACAAAATGTATGAATGGGAGGTTTAGAAATTAGAATTTAAGTATGTGTTTGAAGTTTAGTTATGAATTTAATGTAGACTGTTACCAAGATGTTTTATATAAGCTACATGATAATCACAAATCAAGCATCTTTAATAAATACATAAAAGATAAAGAGAAAAAGAATTTACATAAAATTTTGTTATATGAGATGGATCTAAAGTTTTCAGAATATTGTGTATAGTATAGTAGGACACATTTTTATCTCAAGTGAACATGGGATATTCTCCAGGATATAAGAACATGGTAAGTCTTAATACACTTAAGATTAAAATCGTGCAAATCAACTTTTCTGGTCCCAAATACATGTGAAAGACAACCAGAAAATTCAGAAATATATAGGTATTAAGAAACTTGATGCAGAAATCAATAAAGAAGTTTTGTACCACAGGGCCTTACCTGGTTGCACAGTGGGTCAAAGAACAGCACTGTGAAGCTGTCCACAGCCACTACAGCACGACAATCCCCTGCCAGGGAGCTGACCCACTTGGCGTGGCAGACCTCTTTTGACCTACCCGCTTTACTCCCCTGAGCAATGGCCCATTTGCCTGTTCTGCTCCCCACCCTGTCTGGTGGATCCTCTCATCCCCCTGCATCTTTGGCCTGTACCCTAGTTCCTGTATGCACAAATAAATCTTTAAAAAAGTTTTATCCCACAAAGTAGTCTTTAGTAACTGAACACTATCTTGAAATGACTGAAAATATAAATATGTATCGTACCAAGACCTGAGAGATACAATATAAGAAGCTGTAACAGGGAAATTCATAGCAATAAATGTCTACCTGAGGAAACAAAGATCTTAAAAAGACCCCCTAATTACACCTTAATGAAAAGGCCCAACTAAAGTTAAATTTACTAGAAGGAAAAGAGAAGAAAAAAAGTGGAACTATATGAAAGACTAAAAACAATAGGAAAAAATCAGTGAAACAAAGAGCTGGAAAAGATAAAAATAGACTATTAGCTAAACTCATGAAAATTCAAAAAAATCAATTAAAAAAAGGACCAGTACAACTGGCAGCACAGGAATGCAAAGAATCGTGAGACTACTATGGACAATACTACACCAGCACATAAGGGATAAAACAGTTACATGTTTATGGGAATTTATCAAGATTGAAGTATGACTGAAAAAAGCTGAATGAACTGATGATTAGTAAGTAAATTGAGTTAGAAGACAAGCTACATCCAAATAAATCATAGCTCAGGACCACGAAGATTAATACATGAAGAACATTAATCCTACTCAAAACTTTCCCCAAATGAAGAGCCGCTGATAAAATTACACTCAGTTGTGGACAGCTGGCTGCATTTCTTCTTAGATCTAGAGCAAGACTAGAATGCCTCTCATGCCACAGCCATTCAACACAGTATCAGAGTCCTTGTTACAGCAGGTTGGCAAGAAATCCAAACCCAAGGTGTTCAAATCAGAAATATAGCATACTTGTCTTTATCTGCAGCAGACAAGTTATTACATGTAGGAATCCCTAAAGATTCCACTAAAATCTGTTAGAAATGAAAAGACAAGTCTAGTTCCAGAATATAAAATCAATATATAAAAATGAATTGAATTTTTATAACTGAACTACCACAAGGTGAAGTCAATTCTATTTGCAACTACATAAATTAATGGAATACTTAGGAATAATTTAAGCAAGATGGTAAATAATTTGTATACTAAAGACTATGATTTTATGAAAGAAATCAAAGACACAAGAATGGGAAGATTCTTACCTAATGGATTGAAAAATTATAGTGCATCTGAATGTTCAATGTAATCCCTATCAGAATTCTGATGATAACATTCAAAGAAACTGAAGAAGCATTTACTTTAAATAGCCAAAGCAATCTTTAGAAAATGAAGCTGGAGGCATCACATTTCATGATTTCAAATGATAATTACAAAGATATAATCAAGAGTATATTACTAAAGCAGAACAGAATAGAGCCCAGAGACAAACCCATGCATAAATCGTCAACTTGTGATCTGGGAGCCAAGAATAAATGGGGAATGGATGGTATCGCCAATAAATGGTGTTGATAAATCTGGATAGGCAAAAAATGAACAATGAAACTGGGCCCCTATCTTGCGTTTTACACAAATGCCACACAAAGTCAATTAAAGAAGTGATCTTAAGATCTAGATTCTCAAGACAATTAAAACCAGAATAAATCTTGATGCATGTCCTGGCTGTACAAAGCAAAAATAAGCAAAGTAAATGCACAGCAAAAGAAACACTCAACAAAATGAAAAGATACCCAAACAATTGGGGAAAATATTTGAAAATCATAATTGGATAAGGAACAAATAGCAATAATACAGTGTATTTAAAGAACTCTCACAGCTTAATAGCAAATAGTCTGCCTTCCCACCTTCATTTCAGTTAAGTAGCAAAGTAATCCACATTTTCTTCCAAGAGAACATCCAAAGTTGCCAACAAGTATATGAAAATTTTAATATAAATGCCAAACAAAACAATGTACTATTACTTCACAACTGCTAGGGTCAGGAATGTTAGTAAAGATAGTGTTGCTGAGATGTAATTTTGTGTAGCCACATGGAAAATGGAAGGTGGCTCATTAAAAAAAAATAATAGGATCCCACAATCCTGCTTCTGGGCTCCTAGTTGAAGAAATGAAAACTGATTATCAAATAGATAGCTCTATGCCCATATTTATTCTAGTGTTACTGGCAACAGCAAAGATACAGGAAACATTGGAAACATCCATCCATTCTTCAGAAAGAGAAAACCTGCCACATGATGAATTTTGAATGCTTTGGAAGTAAGACACAAATATTGTATGTTCTCATTTACATATTCAGTATTTAAATAAAAAGTCATATTAAAATAAGTCAGGCTCAAAAATGTAGGAAAATTGTTGCCTGTCGCTGGTGGGGAAAATAGGGAGAGGTTGGTCAAGGGTGTAGACTCTGAGTTACAACCTGGATGAGGTCCGAGGATCTTATGTATAATATGCCGCCCATCACTAATAGTAGTTTCAGTTTTATAGCATAGTGTTACAGGCAGGAGTTAAATCTTAAAGTTGTTCACAAACTCATATTTTTATGTTTAGGTATTACATAAATACATAATAAGCACATGAGGTGATGTATATGTTAAATAATTAGAGGGGAAGAATTGTTCCACCTTGTACAATATCAAATTATGATGTGTGCTTTTATAAATGCCATCGAATTGTGTCAGGTGTAGCGATAAAGTTGGGTAAAATTCATTTTCAGGAAGTGTGTGTCGAAAATTCAGTTTGACTAACTTCTGTAGGAAGTGAAAATTGTGTATTCCCTCTGTGACATGAAGGTGCTCTACCTCAGCATGCCCAGAAAAGTACACTCGGGGGTTCCTTAATGAGGTCAGAAAATTTGTGGCTCTAGCTTTTGGTCTCCAGGCTTAGGTTGTGTAGATGGTTTCTGGCTACTCCCCCCAATCTTCCCACGTCTTTCCCCTTAGCCGTAATGCAGAATAACGGACATGCTTCAATGTATGTTTAAGGTGTAGAACATAATGGTTTGATTGACATATATTGTGAAAATAATTACCGTAGTAAATTCAACTAATACCTAAATTCTCACGTACATATACTAATAAGAAAGAGAGTAAATTTTTCCCCTGGTGATGAAAATTTAGGATTTCCTCTAAAATCATTATGAATTATGTGCCAGGATTAGCTATTGTCATCATGTTGTAAGTACGAGGGATGAAATGTACAACTGGAAGTTGTCAAGTTCCTCCTGCCCCCAGCCTCTGCTTCTAGTAAGCACAATTCTGATCTCTTTTCTGAGTTCAGGTGTTTATATATATATATATATATATATATATATATGTATTTTCCTAACACTCCACATATAAGTAAGATCATATAGTGTTGTCTTTGAACACACCTTCAGTAACAAATTTGGCATTAGAATTTGTATGAGAAAAAGCATTGTTACAGTAGTGAAACAGCCTAACACTATTACCTTCTGGTACATTTCAGGTGATTTGATTAATACAAAGCTACCTAAATTTTAGCATAATTGAGCACTACATCTAGGACAAACATAGGAGAGATTAAGTAGGCAGCAAATGCTCTGGTTTGTAGGTGGCTGATAGAAAATTTGAATAATTTACAAAAACGATCTCCTTTTTCCAAATATCAAGCAGTTCATTTCATTATGTTGGCATTCCTGGACACTAGTGCACATAAGGAGAATATACTCCATTGTACATGACATCTGGGCTGGGAACAAAAACAGAATGTCAGCAGATATAGTGAAGGTTATGATAATGGTTACAGCCAAGCTGGCTGAAAATGCTGTGTTCTTTAGACTGCCTGTGGGTGAGCAAGACGATCCTTTAAAGCAAATAAACACATTAGCGTAAGACAAGCAATGTTTTGAGAATGTGCCAACTGGGGAATATCATGTGTGGATTCCTCTCAGGAGTTGTGAATTTGGAAAAGGTATGTTTTGGGAGATGTTGCTAAGTTCACGGAAATGTGGGGCTTTCTTTTTTCTTCCCTATGGAGAGAACTTGGAAATGTTTGCAAGGGTTAGTAGCTCATGCCAAGATGTGCATGTTGATGTCCTAGTTGTTTCCTGACTCCCCCTCTGTGAGCATATGTTCAGCTTGGCTCCTCCATATTGTCTGGAGGAGGCTTCCAGAGTGGTTCTGGGCAGAGCTAGACATTTGCTGAAGAGCACCTGATCCCACTGCAATTTCCCAGTAATCTGCCTTTCTGCGCATGTCACCAGTGGAAAGCTGGCAACTTGAGCTTTGATCTTCTCTGTAAGGACTGACACTAGTTATTGTATATGTTTCATATAAGCAAATTCTTAGTAGTAAGACAAGTCATCTTCCATAATATATGGACAGTAGAAAGATGCCCTAAATATTCTCTAGTCAAAATGAGCATCAGTCTGACTGATGGGATGAAATAATGCACATAAAAACAACTTTGTCACCCTTCAGGCATCCTCTAAAGAATTAGTTGTGACTGTGATAAGTGAGCATCTCAGTGGATAAATACATTCACTGTAAACAGGGGTTAAAAACTCAGTTTGAGAAGGCAATGTGAATATTTGGGTGAGGCTCTAACAAGACTAGAAAATTGGGGGCTTCATCCTTCTGTAGACCTTCACAGACATTAGCATACATAAAGCTTACTTTCCCCCAAAATACCTTCATGGTAATGCTAGATCTTGTTAACATCCACCTAGTGACACAGCATCATAGAGCAATAGGATTTTGCAGATGGAAGTGACCTTTGAGATTTTGTTAATTCTTCATTTTGTCAATAAAAAAAAAAAAATGGAAGTGAAGTTTCTTGACCTTTCCTAAAGTCACACAGGTTCTTAGAGACACAGTTGGGATTAGAAGTCAAATAATGTGTCTTCTATGTTAAGCTCTGTCAGGCGTGTAGGCCGATGGAGCCAAACTCAGGCTGCAGAGTAGAAGAGCATAAGCTGGCACTTCTAATCTTGATCAAATGGTATGCTGCAATATTGTATGATTTTCTTTTTCTCAGAAGATAATGAGTAGTCATTACAGCATCTGGTATGGGCCTTGAACCACGAAACTTTTGAAACAACCAAATTCTTATTTAAAATGTTAAAGGAAGATAAATTCACTGTATTTACAGTTTGTCAAGCAAATAGGTTATGTAGAGATTGGAAAACTTTGCACAGGCAGGGGATTGAGGGTTTATATAGAGCAGGGCTATTTATAAATGAAGCTTCAATGTCAAATAGCTAGTAACATACCAACTGAATTATTTGTGGCCATACAAGTTACACATAGCATAATACAAGAAGAATGACCAGGTTTTAAGAAATAGTTTAAGCAAATATGTTACTTAAAAATGAACTTAATTACTCTTGCCTTTTTAAAAATAGTTCTATATTTCTTAAAAATATTAAATATTCACCCTAAAACAGCTCTTTGAGCTTGGTGAAACTCAACACAGGTATCAGAAGACATTACATCAGTGTTCATGGTGACATTGTCTTTTTTTTTTTTTTTTTTTTTTTTTTT
>NW_004567119.1:32599697-32728822 GCF_000260355.1 Condylura cristata
AAGCTCCATGTTTAGCAGTTTGAGGAACCTCCAAACAGTTTTCCATAGTGGTTGTACTAGTTTGCATTCCCACCAGCAATGCAGGAGAGTTCAAAGGTGGAAACAAGCCGAAGGCGCGCATATATATATTTATATATATATATAAAACTACAAGGGATAATTTGAGATAAACAATATAATAGGGTAAGCCATAGTGTGAACAGCAGATGAACTATAACTGCAAGTATCAGTGAAGATTAAGCAAGAAACAAGTTTGTGAAAAGTAGATAGGATTTCATTTTCACAAAATGCAGAAAAAGCCCTTCTCTGTATACACTCAGTCTCCTGCATGTGCAGTGTTCCAATCTCCAGACACCCTATTTGCTTGACAAGCTGTAAGCAACGTGAATTTATCTTCCTGTAGCATTTTCAACAAGAATTTGTTTCAAAAGTTTTATGGTTCAAACTAGATATTGTAATGGATGCTCATTATCTTCTGAGAAAGTCAAAACTAAACATTGTTGATAAAAATTCATGTGAATTTAACTATAAAAGACAAAGCAATAACATAAAAAAAGTGGCTATCTCTGAAGGAAAAGTTAGAGATAGATGTAATAAAATAAGAGAACTCAGTGCCCTCCAGAGTAATTAATGGTAGTCTATCCATTTTTCTGAAATTTCACTTATTTGTAGTCATTTATATAACTATATATGCACATGTTTCATACATACTCCACCAAAGCTCCAGGGCTAATACCCAGTCACCTCCTTTCCCCTCCTTTCCCTGTCTAATCTGGTAACTACTACAATTTCCACAGAGTCTAAAGTTCTTGGGTTGTGTTTTGCCACTTTTCTTTGGTGGCTTATATCCCACAGGTGTGTGAAATGACCTGTCATTCATTTTTTGGCTTACTTCACTTACCATCATCACTTTAAGATCCGCCCATTTTGTCCCAAAGGCATGACTTCCTCTTTTTAGATAGGTGAGTGGTAGTTGATTGAGCATATATACTGGAATATGTTTATCCTGTCAATCTTTCTTCCTTAATTACGTTAAAGTATTTTTATTTATATATTTTAAAAAAGTAACTGGATCCTGAATCTTATCAAAAGCTGTTTTCCTTTAAGCATCTTTTGAAATGATCATTAGATTGTTCTATTTTGTTGGTGTGGTCAGTGACAGTATTTTTTTTTTTATTAAAAAATTTATTTTTACATCATTTTGCACATTTTTTTTTCATCTCAATTGTAATCCCCACGGGTTTCCCATCACCAAATCACCCCTGTGCCACCACCATAGTCCCGTGCATTTCCCTCAGTGACAGTATTTTTTAGCTGTTGAACAAACCTTTTATCCCTGAAATGAATTCCAGATAGTCTTGATGAATGATACCTTAAATATTGCTGGATGTGACTTGCAGGATTTTGAGGATTTTTGCATCTGTTCATCAAGGATATTTCTGTAGATTGATTTATTTGTTTGTACTGCCTCTTTTGGTTTTGGGACCTAGGTGACAAGGGTATACAGGCCTTGTGCTGGGAACTTTTTTGAAGACTTTGAGAATAGGTATAATATCTTAGTTGGAGATTTGGTAGATTTTATTAGAGAAGCCATCTGGTCCTGTGGCAAATTTGGATTAATTCTTAAACTTTTGTACTTGTTAGCCTTGTCATGCTGTCTGTTTTATTCTGGTTCAGTTGTGAAATGTATGATTCTAAAAATTTGACTATTAATTCTAGGTAATCCATTTTGTTTACACATAGATGTTCATAGCACTTTCTTATTTTTGTTTTTATATGGCATCTGCTGTGACAGCTATTGTAATTTCTTTTATTTCTGACGTTTTGGTGTTCTCCCTCTTTTATTAATGAGCATTGCTATTGGTTTATCAATTTTGTTACCCTTTCAAAGAGCTGTTGGCTGTAGCAGTCATTTTTGCCTTTTTAGTTTCTATTTAATTTATTTCTGCTGTAATTTTAATTTTTGTGCTGATTTTTTTTAATATTTTAATGTAAAAGGCAGTTTAGTGGATTATTTAAGATCTAGCTCTTTATTAATTGACATGGGCCTTCATTGCCATGTACTTCCCCCTTGATACCACTTTGGCTACCTCCTATAGGATCGATAGCTTATTGGTGCATCTTAAATACCTCACTTGACTTCTCTGTTGACCAAGAATTATTCAAAGGAATTTTAAAAAATCTCCATGTTTGTTTTTGCTTTGGGCTTTTTGATGGTCAATTACTAGCATCTTACCATTGTGATTAGAATAGATGCTTGATAAAATTTCAATTTTCATTTTTTTTGACAATTTTTGTTTCCCAGTGTATGGTCTACCCTAGAGAATATTCCATTTTCATTTGAAAGGAATACATATTTCTTTCTGCCTTTTTTTTTGTATCCTTTTTTCCTGAAAATCTGAGTAAATCTATTACATCTTCACAGTATGGGTTTCATTTTCACTAACCTCTTTGACTCCTTACTTTTCATGTCTGTATCTTTGTGTTATATTCTACATTTAGTTTTTAGCTTTGTCTTGTTCATTAACTTTCTTTTCTGCTCTGTCAAATAAGTTACTTAACCTAGCCATTAGTTACTAACATTATTACATTGTTCATTTCTTTATAGATAGCTTTTCAAATTGGCTGCTTCACAATTTAGATAGTTGTTATTTCTTTGACTTTTTTTTTTTACTGCCTTTTACTTTAAAATTACTGGTTATTAAAATTTTATAGTCTGTGGTCATTTAAACACCTGAAGTTTCTGTGGGTCTGTCTTTTTTTCTTATGAGTCTCAAGATTGTTTCCTATTGTGATTATATTTTATGAGCTTCTGATGACTATGTCTTCTATCTGTGGGAATTCTGTGAGTCCTGAGGTTGAAGTAATTTTTCCAGAGAGATTGTCTGTTCTAGGCATCTAGGATAACACACTGGACTATTTAACCAAATTCTCCTCTTGAGGTTTCTTCTAAGTCATAAAAGTGATAGACATTCTGATCCTACATCTGTTATGAAGTTAAAATATCCTATTGTTAGGAACTCTCATGTGAGACTTTTTCTTGCTACCCACTGCCTTTGCTTACCTAGGCAATTTCCTTCACAATCTTCCTTTGTGGGTATTTTTACTTATATAGTTTACTCTTCAACTGAAGGGTCACCTTTTTTGAGTACTAATATTTTGGTGTGTGTGGGGGGGATGTTGTCTGGCTTGTAATCTTTTGCTTACTTTCAGCTTTGTTTTTTCACATCCACCTGGTTAAAAAACAAATGATTTGCATAAGCTTTGGGGAAACCTTTGGTTTCCATACTTGGTTTCCTCTCTGGGCATAATCTATAATTTCACTGTTGGCCTCTCATGATTTCCTGATTTTCTTCTCAGATCAGATGAATTTTTTTTCCCAAAGGCAAAAATATTCTTTATAATCAAAAGATACAGAACACAGGACTTAGACTAAAACATAAATATAACCTAAAGAACACAAGTTCTAGTGATAAAGAGATGGGGGGGGGCATGGAAAAATGTTAACAATACAGTGTTATGAGATGCAGATTGCAAAACCAGATCAGATGAATTTTAAAAGATCTTTCACTTTGCTGGCTGTAGTTCTGCAGAATTCCTATTTGGCTTATATATTTGAAACTTAAGCAGGTTTAAGTTTCTATGGTTGTGATAATTTATGGCTTAATGTGATAAATTTATTCAGATAAAGTTACAAGAAATAATTTTGCTCCCAGGCTTACATTTTGGACTAAGTAGGCAATAAAAAAAATCAGTTATATGAACTATTTTGTCATTATAGCTGGTAAATATGATGAATGCTAAAATTTCATTATCTTAAGGCAGGTGGCATTTATTTCTTGTTCATTTAATTTTCCATGGTGGCGAAAGTAGGATAATGATTCTGTTACGAAGTATCCAGGAACACATGCTGGTGGAATCCACCCCAGCTTTAATACCTGGAGACATTTATATCATTCATTGGCTAGTGCTCAGCTACAGGGCCTGTTTTGCAAGAGCTTGAAATACAGTGCTTAAGTAGTGGTAAACCTGGGATGGGCACCTCTGTGTTTAGTAGATAGTCCGTCCTCATTACGGCACTCCTGTCTCTACACTAGTATCTTTATATACCCTTCGTCCTATACAAAATCATAGTTACTGTTCCCTGAAAGAAGAAACCTGAAATCCTCCAGTTTACCCATTTACCTCAAAGTTTAGGCTCCCTCTGTGATGGTCAAATTCCTCCACATGTCCTTGAATGGCTTTTTGTGGTCTGAGAGTCCCTGCAGTAAAAGAAGTCTTTTGGGGGCTTCCTTAGATGTGACAGATTCTATGTGGAATTCATGAATTAGTCTGTCAGTCATACTCTGTCGTCTCTGACCCAAACATTTTTTTCATAGTATCCTGTAACCTTTTATCCTTTCACCTCCAGAAAAAACAAAACCTGCTGTTTTATCCCAGTCACTTTTGCTCTCAGCTTCTTTGGTGCCAGGAATGCTCAGCAGTCTTCTCTGAAGTGAGATAAACATTGACTTCCTATGTGTCATGTGATCCCTCAGCAGGGCTGTATCGCCAAAGTGCTAGTATTGGGTAGGACACTTCTTTCACTTCACATTTTTATTTTTCTGGGTGCATCCCTCCTTTGAGTGTCACTGAATCAGTTTCTACTTCCAGCTCACGCTCTGTGCTGGAAATCAGCATGGTCTCCTTTAGCCACATTGTCATTCTGGCTTGGGATCTCAAAGTCCGTATTTCTCCAGATAATCTTTTCAAGGTGACTCATGTCTTGTGGAACTCCAATCCCTGTTCCAATACTTGAACATATCTTTGAAATCTAATCATAGGCATCGTTGAAATCTTGCCCCTTGGCAGTCCACTTCTACCCCATGAAGCAGCGTGGATAAACAGAGTAGAACAAAACAAAACATAATTTTTTATGAAAGAGGCATGATTACCTAGTTCCATGAACAATTATACATGAGCTTCTGCTCTCAGCCAGACAGGATTAGCTTATACTAAATGATGCTTTTTGGTGATAATAGGAATTTTTTCTTGTAATTATTTCTACTTAGAAATAATGTACCAAATAACTATTTGTATTGTACTGTAAAGAAGGAAAATAAAAGGGTATTTGAATAAATATCACTTACCAAGTGATACACACACACACACACACACACACATATGTATATATGTGTATATATGGCATATAATATAGCCTATATAGAGATGCATCATTTATCATTAATGTAACCAACAACAGGCATCCAGCACGTGGAGCAGATGGACAAGCAGCTGTGACAACTTGCCTAGGAGCATGGCTTTGAAGTGGAAGCAGAGCTGTTTTAGATAAGATGAAAAATTGGGTCCTACATGGAACCAAAATTTAACTTTGGAGAAAAAAACAGATTATTTGAAAGTCAAAGATGTCTTCTGTTTTTCTGCATCCTGTACTTAAGAATCCCCTGGATCTTTTTATAAGCTTCAGCTCCTCTTTGACTTTTGTAAGGTCAGAGGCATGCTGAGAATTTTGATGCTAAGATGTCAACTTTGACACTGGGTAGTCTTAAGACACTGTCAGGCAGAGGGCAGGGCCCGTGTTGATCATTACTTGCTTTTATTTTTGGATCCTCCTTCTTACTGTCATCTTCCTCTGGTCCTCTTGGAACCATGATACTGAAAACATGGCAGGTAGGCAAAGTGCAAAACTAGGTTTTCAGGAAAAATAAAAGACTGAGCCTAAGGGAATCACTAAGCAATACGAAGTTGGCTAATGAGCACAAATAGACCATCAATTCTTGAAGTCGTAATGAAAAAAACAAAACAAAACACCTAAAATAAACTCTGGGGGAGGAGGAGTGAAGAAATAAGAGATTCACACTTCCCCCTACCCCTTATTTCCAAAATGCTGAAAGAAAAGTAAGGGACTACTTGAAAAATTAGGAAGTTAAGGCTTGAATAAATTATTCAACTGAAGGGAGACTGTTGATGACATTAAAATACAGCACAATTTAGAAGAATTCCAGGAAGACAGCAAGAGAATGTACTATATATAAATGTCCCAATCATCTGAAACTTAAGACTGTTTGAGTTGCCACTTAAAAAAGAAACGTCCTGGAGAATAACATTCTAGTATACTAAGCTAAAGCAGAGAAAATTCATTCAGTTTATGACCATCAGTATTCAACTTGATTTATATTCTTTCAAACCTATTGAACAGTTGAATTGATAAATTTGAAGTAAAATGATGAAACTTGAAACATCAATAATTGGGAGGCTGTATTATTGCTTTGAAAGCAATTATTTATCTAGACCATTGGAAAAAAAGTGTCTTTCCCAGCTTTCCAAATCACTTAAGGGAGAGAATTCTGGTAAACTCATCACCTCCTAGGTTCTCTTTGATCCTAAAGAACAGGTTTGATGACAGGTGGAGTAACAGGAAACCCCATCTGCACAGTGACAGGGAGCAGAATTCTATATGATCATCAGAGCTAGAGTGGGAAGTAGGAACAGACAGGAGTCCTGGGCTCCGAAAAGAGTAGAGGAGAATGTCAGAAGGTTGACTGTGAGTTGAAAATTGATTTCTCCTTAAAGTACTTAGTAGAACATAAGCAAGAACTGCAGTCCATCCTCCATGGACTTTGTGGCTAGTGAGCTTGCTGCCAAGTGGCCACCAAGCTCTCTGGAGGCCACTCCTGTGCTTGGTAATAATCCTCATTGTGGGCTCTGGTCGTGAGGGTCTTTGGTAGGTCTGTTGCTGCCTCGGTAAGGATTCGCCATTAAATTGGTTCACTACTATGGACGGTCAATGATAACTTGATATGATTGCTTTTTCTCATTGTCTTCCTGGCCAGAGGTATGGATAGAGGATGGTGAGAGGATTCACCAGAGACAGAGTGGGGAACAGAACAGGCAGATGGACTGAAACCCACTGTTTAGGGGAGCAGCGGGCAGGACAGTAGAGATCTCAGAGGTATATGGGTCAGCTCCCTGGCAGGGGATCGAATGCAGGTTTAACCCCTAGGCCAGCAGGGAAGCCCTCTAACATAGTTAAATGAGATTAAATGAATTTCAATTGTGAAATTGTTGGGCAGGAGAAGAGGGTCTGAGATGATGGTTTCATGTGTTTTTCAGCATCTGAATTGTATACTCTGAACTTTGTAATGTTTTTAGGTTTATGTTGAGAAGCATGGAAAAGGTAAAGTTGGGACTAAGACTCACATTTCTGTTAAAGTGTTTTTCTGGTTTCTTAAGGTCTCTGGGCTCTGTGGTTTTAGCCACTGAAAATTTTGCTTCTTGAGCAGTTCTTTGGGAAAGTCTGGGCTTCATTCCAGGCACCTGCAGGGCTGGCTCATGCAAAACAGAGAAATGCAGACAATTTATCTTTGGCACTTCCTGTTATGTGTCCCTGGTTTCTCGCTGTGCTTCAACCTTCAAGGATTATCCTGCCATCTCTAAGTTGTTATTTGTGCCCATTAGGGGTAAGTGAATGCGACCCTGCAGGAACGAGGTTATTTTATTTATTTTTTGGGGACACAACCTCCTATAAAGCTAAAAAACAGAAAACCAGTTATTAAAAAGCTTCATCATTTAATTGACCCACCCATTCATTCAATTCCTGTATGATGATCAGGAATAGTGAGTTCGTACTTTGAGAACTGAGAACATTCCAGACTTTTACTTGTACTGTAAGCTCATTTCACCTTCAGAATGACTCTATGAAATGGGAACTATACCTTGATTTTCTAGAGCAGTTAAAGGGGAGAACATGACACCACTTTGTCACAGTCCCACAGTGGCTAAGTGCCTTCCTGGGAAGGGGCTGGGAGTCTGCCTTCAAGCTGCTGCTGCTTTGCACTTGCGACTTCTCTTGGAGTTACACTGTCTTCCAGAGATGCAATGGAACTTGCAAACGTGATTCTGTGCTTTTATTTAACAAGTTATTTCAAAGTCATTTCTTGGGTGGGGCGACAAGCAGGGGTGAGGAAAAGAGGAACTACATCTGCAATGACACCTTAGAGGTAAAAGCAGGGGAGTTTGCTCCGGAGGGTGCTTTATGCAGAAGTAAAGTACTTCATATAATCCTCACTTCATTATCTGCCTTTCTAAAAATAATTACTAATAGTGACACATGAGCCAGATGGAAAGTTAAGTATTCAAGGGTAATTCATTAACTTAAAAACACTTAGTTCTGAATTCTCAGTAAAACTTCTGAAATGAGTGTTTCTCAGATGTTTATGAAGCATTAATTACTAGAATTTCTACAAATATATAGGAATGTCAGAGTTTCAGATGTGCTGTTTGGTTCCACTGGTGGCCCTTTCTGCCACAGTCAGCTATTTTCCAGAAAAAAACATAGAGGTATGTATGAGAGATTTTTGGAAAAAGCTCCATTTATCGCCAGACACTGTGTGACACAATTGGTCGACAGCAGTGTTAACTCAGCCCTGGTTCCATAGTTCAGTCACCTGAAGAATGGCTGCACCATTGGCTGGGTCCATCCACAAGTTTCTGATTTAATTGGCCTGGGGTAGTGTTCTCACATCAGAAATTTTGACAGTCACCACAGAGATTGTCATATGTTGACTACGACTGGACTAGGGTGTAACAGGATTTCATTTTCCTCTCAACATGAATTCCTTCAATCCTAAATCTAGGCATGACTTAGTGAAAACCTATTCTTAAAAAGTCAAGAAATAAAACTCAAAGAGAATGATATAAGTGATCAATGATTTTATACTTCACTCATTTTTAATATTCAAGGCATAGCTAAATGGCATCATTAGAATGAAAACCAATTATAGCACAGCTGTGTTAATTATGAAAACAGATTAAAGCTTTTAGTCCTTCTCATTTGGGGTCCTTATTTTGAGTCACATTTTTCTTTTTTTCTCCTTCCATACTCGATTTCCCTTCCCTCTCCTCTTCGCTGTTCCTCTCAATCCATTGAACTTTTTATTGGTATACAAGAGCTTCACATTACTGTCGTTTCCTCGAGGTCTTTCACCACTAGACATACTTTGCATTCTTTATCTGCACAGAGTGAGGAGTAAGGAAAATTAAAAACACACCTTAATGATACATTCCTTCACTTTTGGACTTAATCTATCCTTGAAGATACCATGGCCTAAATTACAAAATACATTAGTTACAATTCCAGAGATGGTAGCTTCTGGGGTTCACTATAGAATTTGGAATAAGAGAAATCTGTTGAGTTGCCAACCCTTCCTTTGGGCTGAAAACAATGTATATTTGTATTCTTGTTATATTCTGTGGCTTTCTTCCATCTTTTACATCTCATAGGACAGGGAGAGAGTTGGGAGAAAGGAAAGAAAGACTTCCTTAGCAGCCAGACTCCAGAAAGAATGAATAATGGGAATAATGTACATTTAGCTGATCTGTGCTTAAGTAGTAAATATATAAAAATATCTAGTATGCAATAAAAGCTTTTATATGTATAATTTTTATTCAGAAGGTTTGATGCAGGCATATATAATACATAAATAGAAATTCCTTTTTTTTTTCTCTTGAACTCTTAGTGCTTAAGGAAAAAGCTACACATGATTACTGTGTAAAGGCTAGAAATAATGACTTGAAACTAATAATTTTTGTCATCGTTACTGTGAATTATTAAAAAGAAGGCAGGTTAAGTGATTTGGTATGTCACAAACTTTCTCTTCTGAGTGACTATGTAAAGCTGTTTCCATAATGTAGAAAATTAGCAATTTCAAAAAGTTACTGGGATCATTGCAAAATGATCTGAAAAATACCAGAATAGTGGAAAAAATTTCAGTTTGTTTTTAATAGGGTCTCCAAGTGAAAACTGATACACATGAACATATTATTTGCGCCTTTATTTTCAAATGTTTAATAATGAAAATATTGATCTGCTTCCTAATATCTTTTGCTGATGATGCATTTCACAACTGGCATCACTTTATAGCACTGAAATATCATGTTTCTTTAAGTGGTTATGATGTTCTGTAGCTAATGTTTACTGCGAAAGTAACAATTGGCAATTTCTGTGATCATAAACCAGTGCATTAGATAGTTAATGCTGGGATAGAATCAATAATACAGCAAACTGGGCACCATTTTGGTAGAACAATTTGCTTGTGGAGGTGGTATTCTTAATTTGCTTTAAAAATTGTTCTGAACACCATTATTCTTAACCTAATGAGAGACTTTCCTGGGCTCTTAATGAATCCAGCCATTCTCCAGCCTGATGTTCAATACTGTCTTGAGGACCGTGCTGTTCTAGACCTGAATTGAAATTCATCAATGCCTGTCTTGTTGGTAAAATCATTAGGAAGCAATGCATTATTAAAGAGATTTCAGACACATAGGGCTTGGAATTGCTATTGATAACAAATGTTGCTAATGTTTTCTGCAGAATAGCCATAGTGAAAAGCCATGGATCTAAAAACTGGTGCAGTTTGAGAGCACAGCGAGGAATATGTAACTACTTGTGGTAGGCATGAACTTCCCCATGAGCTAGAAGCACATAGGCAGGCAACCAGCGTTGGCAGCATATTCAGAATATCATGATAATTAATTTCTTTCCCCCAAAACTTTTGTGTTAAAGTGTTCTCCTTTCAGGTGAGTTGCTGGTCTGTCTTTATGGAGAAGTACTAGGTCCCAGATGTCAGCAGATAGAGACCTTCAGTTGCTGTATTTGAAATCTGTTAATCTTCAAATACCTGGCAAAGAAAAAGCAACATAGCTATAAAAAAGGACAGTTTCACATATTATGTTGTATTTTCCAACACACACGACTCTTTGTCTTCTCTGACTTTTACACATTTAACCTTATTTCATCAAAGCTGTTTTTTCTTTTAATAAACATCAAAATTTTCACTGTTGGAGACTTAAGAATTTGGATGAGGTGGTGGTGGGAAGTCCATGGGGATTACAACTGAGATGAAAAAATGACAAAATGAAGAATAATGTGAAAAATATATTTATATAAAAAGTCTTGCCCCATAGAAGAGGAAGGGCTGGCTTCCCCCAGTAAAACAGTCACCATAGTAATTCAATCACAATTTCATAAGTGAATGAATTGGTCAACCAATCAAAAAAAATTTTGATTTCATGTTTTCAGTGAGATTTTACTGTAATGGTGAAGGGCTTTGTTTCACTGTACTTGCTAGTTAGTCTAGTGGCCCTCACCATCCTCCCTCCCCCCGCCCCCCCCAAACCTAACCATGACGAGCACTAATCTGACTCAGAAGAGTGAGCATAGAGCAGATTTTCAAAGAAAACCTTTGCTTATTAATTACTAAATTCCCTTTGAGTGAATTTGAACCTCATTTAGAATTAATGAGGCTTGTAGCAAGCTAAGTTTACTCAGGGAAGAGTGTGAAGAGATCCTGTATCAGGCTCTGCACTTAGGAAGGCAGAGGGGATGGGGAGATAGAGCTGGCAGCTGAGTGGCAGAGGCCAGAACACTGCTTTTTTTTCATGGGTTTGATAGCTTACGTGCTTTCAGTGTCATGTTTCAAAAGTAGAATTTGAATAAGGACATTTTTAGCATGTATGCATGCCAGCTCCGTCTGTACACTTTATATAGATTAATTAACTTAGTTCTCCTATCAGTCCTATGGAGGATTGGAAAAAAAAAGTCTACACTGCTTTCCATGGAGAAGGAAGTGGGACGCTATGACACAAGTCCTCATCTGTGTCCATGATTAGGTTTCAGATGTATAAGAAAGAGTGAGCATTTGAAATCTAGCAGTTGTCACCGCTGCTAGCCCTGTGTCCCACAGCAGGGCCATTTGAAGTTCAATACAAATGAGGAAACTCCTATTTAGTTAATTAAAAAAGATGCAAGCTCATGCCACTAGTTTGTGTCATGCTGGAGAAGAGCTTCAGGTCCCGACTATTGAGGCATTGCACAGTGGGCAGAGGCTGCAGGACTCTCCACTAAGGTTGCTCACTTGCAGCCCTGGGTACAAAGCCTGCCTGTGCCACCATCCATCTCTGTGGAGCAAAAAATCAGACAAAAATATGACTTTGGTTAGGATGTTAATTTTTGGAGAAGTTTTCTTTCTTAGAGGATTTGTAACAAAATTGGGAGGAAATTTCCCATATACCCTCTGCCTCCTATGTGTCCATGAGCTTTTGTTATGATGATTCTATATTTCAAATTTTATTTGTTTTTAGATCTCTCCCCAATGTCTTCACTTGCCACAAGCTATCCCTTTTTGCAAAAAAAAAAAAAAAAAAAAAAAAAAGATGTGAATATTTGTTAGGGTAATTTTACTTAGGAAATAGTGATTCAATATTAGGTAGGGATTTTGACTGTGAAAGGACTGTCTGAGTGAAAGCACAGCATCAAACTTTGTTTCTATCAAGGCAAATTACAATTTTAAATGGCAGTAGCACTACTTTGTACTTGAAACATACCATTTTATGAGTAATATTTTTTAATAAGTTACCTTAAAATATTTGTACAAAAAAAGCAGATACCTTCATATTAATAGAAAAGCTCCATTTCCCTTCTGTTTCCAGTTCTTCTGGCACCTCTCAGTCCCTGCCCACATGCTCCAAATTACCTATATCTTTCTGCATAGTCTGCTCCTCACTGAAATGGAAGTTCCACCAAGATTGTGGCTTATTTTGCTCAGAGTGTGTCTGTAACCAAGGGCAAGGTCAGGTTGGATAATAACTTAGAGGTTGGGTAATAACTTTCCAGCTTGGTAGGCCACATGATCACGACTCAACCTAGACATTGTAGCCTCTGAGCAAATGCAGGATGGCCTAGACTCTGGGGGTAGTTGTGCTACAGCAAGGCATTATTCACAGGTGGGTGTGGTCTGGAATTGACATCAGTTTGAAGTTTGCTAACCCCTGGTGTAAAGCAAGTCCTGCCTTCTAGTGGCAGCTCAATAAATATTAATTGATTAAAATAATACATTAAAAAAGTAACCATGTATAAAATGCTAAAAAATATTTGGGAATTCTTATGCATTTCTATGCATCTTTTAGCACCCTCATGGCTAAAGCTCCTACTCTGGAAGACTTATTACTCCTGACACATTCTGCTCTGCAAGCCTTCATTTATGTAACATTTAGCCTTGTGGACACCTGTGAAGGTTGGAACTGCTTCCTATTTACCTTCCATGAGTGTCCTTTCTCTTGTTTTCCTAGCCTGTCTTAAAGCCCATCTTTTTTATGAAGTCTTTTATCGATTTCCTTCGCTGACATTTCCACCTCCCTAAGCTTGTACTGTTGCCCCAAGAATCATGTTTCTGGCTTAAATGGTATCTTCAGTGCAGAATGTTGAACCTTGGAACTGTAGTATCTACCTCTGTGACTCACATAAATTCAGAGACAAGAAATTCTTCAATGCTCTGATTTAGGTTTCCCTTTGATTTTAAAAGGCCAGTTAAAGTTGAACTTTTCTGTTGAGGAAGTAGGAGAAACGAATTAAGAATGAGGTATAAAATAGGTGCTTTTAAGAACCTGTAAGCAATTTTTTAAGTTAAAAAATTGAGCATAGAATGAAAGAAGATCTAGAGACCTAGGATTTTCCATGATGCTTTTCATTCCAGAGTTTCAAGATTTTAAACATAGATTTTATTTGCCCCCCAAATTAAAAGTAAAAGTAAAATGTAATGTAGTAGCTGTGAGAAAGGTGGCTTTATTTTTCATACTTGTATGTAAATAAACTAGTCTGGTATTATTTCATGGGTGCTGGTAATACAGAATAAGCCAGGTCAGACACAGAGGGCTTTAGTACTCATGATCCATTGAGCAGCAGGAACATCAGGTATTTGCTGGGGCCCCACATCCCAGGTTTTACAGAAGTGACAGTGTGGTTCAGACAGATGTTGGACATACAGAAGTTTTCATCGTGGCTGAAGAAAACTAAGTTATCAGGGATTCACTGTACTTTATAGCAGGAAGTAAACAAAACCTGTACTTCATTTGTGCAGGTGCAGCAGCTCTGTCATTTCTCAGTTACTTGCTG
The DNA here is from genome assembly GCF_000260355.1 of Condylura cristata. NCBI lineage: Eukaryota > Metazoa > Chordata > Mammalia > Eulipotyphla > Talpidae > Condylura > Condylura cristata. The sequence goes on from NW_004567119.1 coordinate 32,613,649, forward strand.
ACGGGCCCTGAGCGATGGACTGAGAAAAGAGCTGTTAGGGTTTTGAGTTTTGGTACCCCCAGCACAATCTGTCTGAGAGCAGAAAGCCTGATTTTCCTAAAATACGTAGAGTGATTGGAAACAAGAAGTTAAATGAGGCTGATTTGGAGGAGCACAAGCTTAGAGTAGAGAGCTCCTAGAGTAGTAACAATAAGGAGAAGCCCTTCTTTCATATTCTGTAAACTTTGTGTGAGCTTGTGGACGCTTCTCAACCCACCTGGTTATTTCCTAGAGAATCTATACAATATTGTTGGGATATTTCCTGTGATTATCTTTTTTTCTTTTAGACCTCATGGTTTAAAAAATACATACTTAATTTAAAAAGATATGGTTTCTGATTAAAAAAACAAGTTCATATTGACAGTTAACACTTGAACTTTCATAGTTCAGATTTTCTACAATTCTTCATTCTTTGGCTTTCGTGTCTAAAAGCTGAAACTTGTTTCCTGAAACTTCTTAGACTTGATTTTTATTAGCATGCTGTCAAAATAAACTCCCGTAAAACTTTGACACCAAGTTAAAAGGAGTCTGTATCCTTAGCTAATTATTACCAAGTTGGTGTGTACTGTATTCATGCAGGAATTACTACAGTGCCAGGAAAATGAGGGTTATTTTTGTATCACTAATATCATCATGTGTCCATTGCTGTTGTAGTTGGAAACTCAACCTGGTGTGGTAGACTAGAAACAGGGGAAACTGTTGGGTATTGGAGTTTTTCCAAGACACTATCAAGTAGCTGTAAAACATGAAAAAGGGACATTCACTTTTCTTTCACATTTTCTTTTATCTTAACTGTAGGATAAAAACATTTAGAAATTTACGTAACAGTTGTGACTGCAAGTTTTCTTTTGGACAAAGGCATTTTGATGAATCACTTTTCATGTTGGCTGAATAGAAAAGGAAAAATAGTGAGGAAAACAAAGTATGATTTGAATTTTGAAGTACTAAGTTTATTATGAAAAGGTTAATTTCACTTTTGATCATTTAACTTTAAAATTCTGATGACCACTAGAACTTGTTACTCTATAAAATATGCAATGTTCTTGATAGGCATTTCTATGAAAATCTAAGTTTGGCATGAAGTTGGTCTCCTGAATACTAATGATTGATGTAAGGAGTTGGTCTAATAGAAAACTCTTTTGTGCTGGCCGTGTTAATCTTTCCTCTAATTTTATAATATTAACATAGTGTTGGACCACTGTAATACAGAATGCCTGTCATAGTTTACCACTAAGGCTAGTTGGATACATGCACATGTTAATGATTGAAAATAAACATGAACTATTTTAATTAGTTCAGATAACAAGATCTGTAGGAATTGAGGAGTTTAGGAAATTGACCCTTTGCATTAATGTGATACATTGCATTAATGGATTTTTCTCAATAAAAAATCCAAAACTCTTGATAATGATCCATACTGTGTGGAAAAGGACTTCTTAAATGTCAGTCTCCAGCAATAAAGTCACAGTCGTTACTTTGAGGCCCAAATTCAGACTTTGCTGTCATGAAGGTTACTATGTACACAGTTGGCAGCCAACAGAATAGTGAATAACTGCAAATTGAGTATTGATAAACAACTACTCTGTAAAATATAACTAATTTTTGTACATTAACAAAAAAAATTCAAAAGGGCACACATGGTAAAAAGGAGAATGGAAGAATCCATCTATGTAGGAAAACTCAAACTCAGGTAATCAAAGAAATGAATTATTAAGGCAACAATAAAATGCCACTTAGGAGTCATCAGACTTTTTCTTTAAGGGTCACATGATAAGTATTTTAGGCTTGACAGGTCATACCACCTCTGTCATAATTATTCTTCTCTGTTAAAGTCTGCAGCAACCACAGGCAGTACTTGAGCACATGGGCAGGGCTGTGTCCCAGTAAAACTCTATTTACAAACATTTGCCCTAGCTCACCACACAGACACACCCCTATTACTGCCAGCATTTCAAAAGGTGGATATCCCATGGCTTGTTATTCAGAGATGCAGAGACTGTACCTTTCCATGTTATTATAGAAGTACATATTGCTATGGCATCTAGGTTTTGCCTTACATAATAGTTAAATCTCATTAAGTGATACAGAACTCATTTCTCTGCTTCTGTGTAAATATTCTCTTCATTCCTTCATAGATTCATAGGCAACATGTCTGAGACTATTAATTGCAGCTGTCTTTATAATGGTGTGAAGTGGAGAAGAGTTGGTCATGGGAGAGTGGATGGCTAAAGTGTTGCAGATGCGGTTTTGTTTTATTTTTTAAGAATCAAACAGGAACTCTGATCCTGTTTGTTACATAGATAGAACTCAAATATGACAGTTATTTGGACAGAGCACAGTTGGGATTGAAAAGGTAAAAGTAGAGGAAATACAAAGTAGAACTTAATTTTTGTAAATCAAAATCTATATGTAAACAAACAAATACAGAATTTCAGGAATACATACAAATATCTGCCTCTTAGTATGTTAGATTGATTCCTACAGAGGGGGCAATGGGAACTAAGGATCAAAGGAAACAGACAAGGTCTTGCTTTGGACCCATGATGTGGGGTGCCATGAACTCAGATAATGATACTGAGCTCTGCAAAAGAGAGAAAATGGATGGAAATGGTTGAGGGAACCTATGGTTTAAGAAAGCAGGATGAACTAATTTGAGCCTGCGATAGCTGGTTGCTGATTTAAGCCTGTGTGAACAGGCCAGCTCCCTTTGCAGCAAATTTTGCTGAAGGGCAAAGCAGCATGTCTTTCCCATAATCTTTCTTGCCTGAAATGATGGCAGAGGGAAACTTAGAAGGTTCTGCCTCTGGTTCACAGGGTCCAAAACACCCTTATTCCAGGCTCCTGGCTAACATAGGTCCAGGAGATTTTGCTTCAGGACCGATTCCTGCTCTACCTGTGGCCCCTTTGACTTGGACATTTGTATTTCCTGCTGTGCCTCAGAGTCCTGCTGAGTTTCTACTTAGTGTATCATGTGAGTGTAGATAGAAAACTCTGGGTTTTAATAACAAAATCCAAAATTTCCTTGTAGCAATGCAAGTTGTAAATAAAATCCTCAAACCCTCTACTTCATGCCTGTCCATAAGAGAGCCCTCTTCTCTAAAATGGACACCAGATGAAAGATGCTTAGAAATTTTATTTTAAAATTTAACCCCATGTCTCGTTTGCTAAGAATAATTGGTGTTTTCTTGTGTCTCTATGTAGGATTCAGTGTGTTTGTATACGGATTCAGCACTCTTTCAGAGTATGAACACCCTCAGCCTTGCAATCTACACACTTTCTATTTGGTGTTTCAGGAAGCACCTAAATAAAATAAACAAATTAATACATGATAAAAACTGGGGGAAATGCCTACTTTCTAATCTTCAGAGGTTAAGTAGAGTAGAACAGAAAATAGTATTTCTGAAATGCGTTATTGTTACCCTCTTTCCAAGCAGATATGATTAAGGAACTTTGTTCAACAATCTACCTGCTTGGATAATTGTGCTCTACAGCAAAACAGCATAATATTTAAAAGTACAAATAGGGAGAAAATAGGTACAGCACTTTAATGGACTGTCTTCATTTTTATAAAAGAGGTTAGCACAGTACTTTCAATAATATTGGTCTTAGAAGAATCTGCTTTTGTTAAAAAAAAGCTAGTTAAATTATGTTGAATTTCAAATATGACAATAAATGACATTGCTCTTTTTCTTAAATGAGCCCTAAACATAATACAGTTTATAGGTACTTACATATTCTTTTTCCTTTTAAAGAGTACTTCTTAAGTTGGCTCACTGTTGGAATGACTCACGGAATAACAAGCTTGCATTCAAATTTCCTGTTATAATACCAGTGCCTGTTGAGTTAAAAAGTGAAGATGAAAAAGAAATGACTTTCACAATTTACAGAAATGGGTTAGTCATAGCTTTTCTAATTCTGTTCAACCACTGCTTGAATAGATGCCCAACCTTAAAGTCCCCCCACTGCCCTAACATCTGCCGCCTCGCTGGGCATTTGGAGCGGCTGCTGGATTAGGGCACCATCCGCATTTACGCTAATTGTCCAGGTCACACAAATGGCTGTTGACCTATCTTTTCCCGACCTTGGTTTCACCATCAGTAAAAGTTTCTTTGCCTAGTGAGAATCCATGATCAGTGCCAAGGCTTTGGTCTTCTTTATGGGTAGCCCTTGGAGCTCCCCCTCCTTCATTACTCCTTGGATTTCCTCAGCCTCCTCACTGTGTCAGCAATTATTGACTTTCTGGTGAGTGTGACGAAAAGTGCGATTTCTCTGCATGGAATAGCTGGATACTGATTCCTTTTCATTTTTTCCCTCTCTCATGAAAGTAACCATTTTTCTTTCTTGTGACAAAAATGATCTGACTGCCTGCAATTGTCATCTTACTCAAGCTGTGCAGAATGGATGAAAGGATGGCTGCAAAACTTGGTCGGGTTAGAGGAACTGTTTTTGCTCTGTAATCAGGGTGCTTTAAAGGGTGATTTAAAATTATAATTTTGCACAGAAGAGAATATAACTTGATACCTGAGTCTCTAGAAGAATATTTTTTAAAAATAAGCAAATGTATCTTGAGTAAGTAATATAAAACAGCTTAACTGTAGTAAATGAAGCAAAAATACTATTGGATTTATGTCTTTACAGGATTTTTTTTAACAGGATTTTTCCCATCCCAGTCTTTGAAAAACAATCCCTTAGACTTAAAAGATTCAATGCTGTTTCATAGAGGGTCAAAACTATTAAAGCGCTAAATCAGAATGCTGGGGCTGCAGAATGGGTATGCAAATGACTAGATGATTTTCTTTTTAGTTTCAGTGCTGTGGGTAAAAGCCTTGCTTACATGAGTCCAAGGGGAGCAGGAAATTGGAGATGAACTCTATTTTAGTCAAAAAAACTAATTGAGGGCAAAAGCTGTAGCTTTTTTTTTTTTTGCTTTGCTATGTAAAGCAAGAACCAAGTACAGTGCTGGCTAAGTACCCTTAAGGCATGTAAATGTTTGATGACTGAAAATACCAGAGAATGTAGCTACCACTAGGAAATGGAGATGAACATAGTTGCTCACTTGGGTGGGAAGCAGCTTTTCATGTTATCAGCTTCTGGTGTCAATTAAGTAATTCACCCATGAAATCCCTGAAACTCACGCTGAAACTTGGGCATGCAGGAAAAGTGTAGTCTTGCCTGTTTTCTTTATAAAACATCTGATTTAAAGGCTAGTATAATTTGCTAAATGAAGTGGTCCTTTTATAATAGCCAGCCTTTATTTTTCTGTCAGTTTCAGGCTGGATCTACCAGGGAGAAAATATGTCTATGTAAAAGTCTAGATGAAGCAGAGAATTGGGAGCCATGGGTGGTAAAATATCTTTGGTCTTCTTTGGTATGATGGGGGTGCTCCCTTCTTTGCCTGTAGACATTACAGATGAAATGTGAGGCAGTTGTAAACCCTGGTCATTTCTCTTTCACACAGGTTTCTACTGGTTGCAGGTCTGTCAGTGGCTGTTGAGTCGTGCAGCTACTGCCCTTTCCCTCTGATCCCATGCCCTGCACAGAAGGGCCCTTTTCACAGGGTTTTCAGAACGGATCCACCCACCACTCAGGCTGCTGGAAGAGCCATCCTCAGTGTTTCTAGCTGTTTTGCCACATAGCTAGCTGGATAGGGTAAACTGGATCTGTGGATTTTCCTTTTTTTAAAATGAAATATATGTATGTGTATATACACACACACACGTAGCAGTTTACATATAAATATTACTTTATATATGTGTGTGTGTATGTTCTTTTTTGTATAGTGCTTGGCTTTTCCTCTCAGGGGTAATTCCCACCAAATTCCCACCACCAGTCACTTGTGGCTAGGAAGTGATGCCTGTTCCCTGTTAGCCTCCTCTCCTTAGTGACTGTTGTGAACACTTTCACTTCTCCCTCACATGTCTTTCTCCCCAGCCTCCTGATACCCAAGGACAGAATTAGTGACTTGATTTGCTTCATTGTAAATATTGTATTAAGATTTGGTGTTTTGTGACTTGTCCATTTTATGATGGGATAGTTACTAACTTATTGACACAATAGACTTGTATAGTAGATATAGTAACATATTTTTCAAACACATAACAATTTTCTGGCATTTGTGTTGTATCTTTATTTTTAAGACTTTAAAAGTAATGTTTTCAAATCTTACGTAACCAAATGTATCAATATCACTTTTTTTTTTTAAATTTTATTTATTTATTCATACAGAACTGGGGTACAGGCCAGAGGCTCAGGGGCGGTGAGAGGCTTCACCAGACACAGAGTGGGGAGCAGAACAGGCAGATCCACGAAGTACACTGCTGAGGGGAGCAGCGGGCGGGTCAGGAGAGGTCTACTGCACCATGTGGTCACCTCCGGGGCAGGCGGAGATTGAAGTCATGCTGAAGTGGCTTTAGCTTCTTAGTGCTGTGCTTTAACCCGCTGCGCCACCAGGGAGGGCCTGTTAATGTCAACTTTTTAAAAGCTTTTGCTTGATATGTTTTAATGTTATGGTATCTGTTACATTGACACTCAGAGTATACTCTTATAGGCTGAACTTTCATTAATATAAAACAACCCTCTGACACATGACAACTTTGCCATGAAGTTGATAGTTGCTATCATATTCCTTATTACTCCATCCCATCTTTGGTTTTCTTGTCACTTCTCATTTTTGACATAATTCTGTCTTAACTAGCTACCAATGAGTATCATTGTTATTATTGTCATCTAACCTGCCTTTTAAAAGCTAAACTCCACTTTTTATGTGGTTACATTCCAAAGTAATGTACTTGTCTTTTCTACATTACTTTGCATTCTTAACTTGTAGTGTTATTTTGGTCTTTTGTTAAAAGACCACTATCTTAGCAGTTAAAAACACTACAAATCAGCACCCTAACAAGTGAGAGAATCCTCACTAATAAACAAGGATATTTCCATTCAAGTTAGATTGTAGTGTATTCAGATGAAAACAGAAACCTCACCTATGAGCCATTATTTTGAGAGCTGGATCTTTAACAATATAACACTTATGTAAAAACCCTTTGTCAGGCTTCAGAGGTTTACACCACTGTGTCCCTTGGGGGCATCTCTCTTGCAGGGGAGCTGTCTTGCTGGCCCTACTACCACTTGCTCTGATGGTTAACAGTTCAGCCCACATAAAGCTACAATTAACAATGTGCATTTTGTCCAGTGCTCTTCTTTGGGGTGAGGGTGGGGCGGGTCCTGCTCTTTTAAAAGCACTTCATCCCAGGGGCCTCCCTGGTGGCCTAGGGGTTAAGCCTCAGCGCTATCACCACTAAGACTTGGGAGGAGACTCCCGACCAGGGAGATGACCCACATGGCACAACAGACCTCTTTGTGTCTCCCTATTGCTCCCTTCAGCAGTGTATTTCAGTAGCTCTGTGCCTGTTCTGCTCCCCAGGGTCTATGGTGAATCCTTTCACCTCCTCACTGCCTTCTACCTCTGGCCTGCACCTCAGCTCTTCTATGCAAAAATCATGTAATAAATGCTTTAAAACAAAAAACCCACTTCATCCCAGGATGCATCATATAGTTAGTGCCTAATTCTTTCTGAGTGATTTCGCAGAGGTATAGCTCTAAAGTTTAAGTGAAATGGAAAGTACTGGCTGCAGTCCCTTTACGTGTTGCTTGATTAATCGGTGCATGGTGCATGGAGCTGGCTACACACAGTCCGTACCAGTCAGCACCATGTGAGGCTGGAGTATGCATGGTAATGTGTGTTACTGCGAAGCGTGAATTACCTTCAGCTTCTGAGCCGATTCTCCTTACAGATTGAACATCCTATAATTCACAGATCATGTTTGAAGATTCCAGCAACAGGTGTGCTTTCATTCTTTATTTTCTTTTCATTCTTTAGTGCATTAAAAAATTTTTTTTTTGACTCTTTAAAAGTACTTTAGCAAATAAGCCTAGACAAGATTCATTAACCCCATCTCTTACTTGATCTCTGTTTCTGCACAGCTGGATAGGCATCTCTCATTAATTCCCTTTCTTCCCATGCTGATATGCCTTACAAATGCCAACTTAATTTTATTGAAATTTCTAATTGTCTTTATTTAGTGCATCTCCCCCATTTTGCCACAGAAGGGTGCTGCCATTTGGTTTCAACCTCTTTGTTTTTTTCCGTAAACATTTATTTATACATACAAGAACTAGGGCCTAGTCTAGAGATGTGTTTGTGGTAGGGATGGAGCGGATTCATCAGAGATAATGGGGAGCAGAACAGGCAGATGCCCTGAAATATATTGCTGAGTATGAGTAAGACAGGAGAGGTCTGTTGCGGCATGTGGGTCAGCTCCCTGGCCGGGATCAAACTGCAGTGTCTGGCAAGAGCTTGATAGTGCTGAGACTTAACCCCTGGGCAGGGAAACCGTGGTTTCGTCCTCTTTTAGAGTTGATTTCTTTCTCATCACTCCTCTCATACAAGCCCTCCTCTACCTGGCTTGTAGTTTTCCTTGTGCTTCTATTTCCCACCATAAAATTACCTTTTTCAGTCTTTGAGGTCTGAGCTGAACTGTTTCCTGTGTACACTCCTCGCTGCTCTCTTACATGGACATTATCACCGTTGCCTGTTTGCCCTCTGTTCTTGTATTGTTTTGCCTTTCTCTACTAGTGTTACTACTTGTTTACTCACCTGTTCCCACTGATACTCTTTATTGTTATCTGCCTTAGTTCCTGCTACCATTTTACAACTGTGTAACTTGTCTTTAAGCACTCCAGAGGTTCCCCTCTACCCCTACACCTGTCAGGCTGTGATATAGGAAATGGGTTCCAGCAGCTCAGGCTCCTCTCCACTGGTTCTCACAAGGTAGGCATCTCAGGGTGCAACAGGCTGGCACTGCAGTTGAACCCAGCTACCTTTCTCTTGGCTTTCCTTTTTTAGGATTGTTTTCTTCCATGTGTTTGAGTACCTTATCTCAGCTCTGAGAGTGCTTACTACACTCAACACGAACATGAATTCTTTTGGCAAGACTCTTACTTTCCACATACTCATTCCAACAGTGCCAACAGCATGTGGGTAACAATATAGACTCTTCCAGTTTTGCTGTGGGCACTGTGTGGGCTACTCTCTTTTGAACAGTGTCCACCCCTTGATGTCTGCATTATCACCCTTCTTGCAGATTTGCCTGCATATGGCCAGGGGAACAGTTCCATTTTCTGAAAGGCCCAGAGGACAGAGTGGTCCCATTCCTCTTCCCTTTGTCCTGGTTATGACGGTGACTCACTGAAAGGGGCAATTCCTGCCAAAAGACCATAGCTTATTTAGTTGAAATGGGGCATTATGTATTATATACATATATTTTTTAAATGATGCACATCTGAAATATGCAGAATGTTATAGGATATTACTTTAAAAAATTTGATTAACTGGGAGCACTTCTGGTGGTGCAAAGGTTTAAAAATGCAGCACTATGAAGCCATCTGCAGCCACTGTGGCATGAGTTTGATCCCTGTCTGGGGAGGTGACCCATGTGGTGCAGCAAACGTCTCCTGTCTCACCCACTGCTCCCCTCATCAGTGTATTTCAGTAAATCTGCCTAATGGGCTCCCACTTTCTGGCTACCATTCTCATCCGCCATACCTCTCTTCTGTACCCCAGTTCTTGTATGCATACATAAATAAATCCTTAAGAAAAAAACAACTAAATCTCTTCAAAAACATACTTGATCAACTGCAACCTTTTGTTGCTATGTGATTTTAATAGTTATTTGTCTCTGTGCTCTGTGTGATGGCAAGTAAAATTGCTCTGAAGATGAGGCTCAACAGTCCACTTCTTTAGTGAATGCTTTTAGCTCTTTAACAGGGTTTCATCAGAACATTAACCTACATTACCTTCCTTCTACTTTATAGTTACTGTCCAGTAAACTTGTCACTTCCTAGACTGAATTTTCTAGAATTATTCTACTTTCCTGTTCATTTCTCTTTTGAAGAATTAGTGGCATCATTGAAATATAAGAACTTAAAAATCTCTTGGGATTTTGATCCAGTAAAATTCTCATGGATCAAAATCCCAACATAAAACAAATGAATGGTTGACTCATTAAATTTGAGTTTTATGTTTACCATAAACATAAAAGAAAGTCAACTCATTAAATTTGAAACTTATATATAAAAGTCAAATAATTTGCATAAGTAATAGAATTAGAAACAACTTTTCCTGAGTTGATGTAAGTGAATACCCTGGAGTGGAGATTTAACAAAAACTTGTCTCTGAGTCCAGGAGTTGACCTGATATTCATGGTTACGACTTCCATCTTTGCTGCTCATGATCGTCATCTCTGTTACAGTGGTTGAATGATTTTATGTTTTCTGTAGAGATGTCACTCGGGATCCAAGGATTCCTTAGATTTTTTTTTTTTCGATGCTTCTACATGCTTTCTACTTTTCCTTAGTATTTGGAATATTTCTGTTTCTTTTTAGGTACAGCCAAAGACTAGTCACAGCATTTTAGAAGTTCTCAATTCTAGTTTTCTCACTTAAAAAATAATGCAGTCAAGGCTTTAATGTATAAGCCCTGCTGTTTTTTCCTTCAGTGGGCTTTAGAGCCTCTTTTCTCCTCAAGATTTTGATGTTGGCCATGTGTATATTGTTTTATCAGAATTCAAAATGGTATCTCTTCAATTACTGCAGGGTGACTAGCTATAAAAGCTAAATTTGAATGTTTATTGTTTTCATGATATCATTGATAGAGGGTTTAATTTCAGTGTGTACAACTTCAGAAGACTTGTTAATTTAGGTTGTTTCTGATTAAATAACTACTTCCTTTTTTAAAAGTACATTTCCTCTGAAGGGAAGTAATGATTTGGGGAGAACAGCAGTATTTGTTGTGACAGGTAAGGTTTGTGTTACATGCTTCCTGCACCATGTTATTCAGGGCTGTATGGCAATTTTCAGATAAGGTGGAAGCAAGTCTTGGGACATTGTTTTTATAGCTATTTCTGACTAAAGGTAAAAGTACAGAGAGATGTGTAGTGTGTCAAATATAATTACTTTTCTCATATTTATATGCCTGTGTAGTTACTTATTTCTTTGAGATACCCCTTTGAAATTGTTGCCAAGTTGTTACTTTGCTGTCAGTATTGCATAATAATTTGAGGTCAGGGAAACTCCACACCCTTGAAGTCTGGCATAATTCCCTCCACCTCCCCACCCTCCACCCCCAGTGCTTGTTTACCCTACCTGTTTATGTAAACATGTGAGAATTGAGACATTCACACCACAGCCCTGCATGCCTCTAGGCTGAGTTTGTAGTTGTGTGGAGCCAACTTCTATTGGAACCAGCTAGGGTGTTGGTTGTGTCTGCATTTCTCACCCAACTTGGGTGTCCTGGCCCAGAGTCCCAGAGTCTGGTGCTGATGGTCAAGATCTCTTCCCAGTAAGTCAGCAGGTTATTGAAGCATACTGAGTCTTTGTGTGATTCTTAACTCTACTTAGTTGTAAAAGGAGGAAATTTGACATTTTCTCTGAGAATTAAATGGAATTATGCATGCAAATATTGCCTCATACTCGTCTTCCATCCATGGGGAGAAGATGTTGGATACCACTGATGGACAGTTATGTGATTCTGGCTTTTCTCAGTGTAGCATCCTTCAGGGAGTCAGCTTCTCTCATCAAAACAATACAAAGAGCAGCAGGTGGCCTGAGAAGACAGAAACCTCTGAGTACTCACTTTTAAGCTTAATTCAGGAGGGTTGTTTAAGGGATCCCTACTTTCTTGTAGACTTCCAGTATCTGGTCACATAAAGCATCCATTTGGGAGCACTGGACAGTTCCTCAGACTTGTCATTACTGATGTGGTGCTGTGCATAATATGTTCATTGTCAAGGGAATCTAAAGAATACTTAAAAATACAAGGCTTGTCTAAATCTACTGAATTGACAGTTTTCAAATACATTAGTGCTAATGTCTTTTTTTTTTTTAATTCCTGTTGATTGCAGATAATCAATATTAGGTATCTAAAGACTTGTTTGTTAATCTTGAAAAACTAGTTTTTGGTTTTACTGCTAATTTTGTTTCCTAACATTTCTTTGGTAACATTTCTTTGGTATGCTCTACTTTGTTTAGGTTTATTTTCTTTTAGCTTTTTGACATTTAACAGGTAGCTCCTTTTCTCCAATATTTCAAATTTTATGTTTGTATATAAGACTATAAATTTACTGAGCAAGCTTAAGCTTTACTGTTAGGGTTTTGGTTGTCATTCAGTTTTAAACTCTCGTAATTTCCATTTTTCCCTCAGCATGTAAGTTTTCAAACCATATAAGTCTCTGGTGTTAAAACTTTTGACTTTATTTTGCATTATTTTAAGTCTCTGGCATTATTTTGCCTTTATTTTGTGACTTTGATTTTTAATTATGCCTTTTGTTTACAGGCTATAGTATGAACTTATGTTATTACATGATTACTTGTATTTTTGTGGACACTCTCCAGTTAGGTCTATGATCAGGTTTTGTAACTAGTTCATTATTTTGAAGACAGTGCATAGTATAAAATTTTAAGTATATAACTGGACATATACAATCTGCAAATAATCAAATTTATGAATTGCATTGCTTAAATCATATGAAACTACATTTTATATGGTTTGAGGCTATGCTAATAGATACATAGAGCATAGATCATAGACAAATACATGTATTTCTCTCCTCATTTCTTTACTTTTTTTTTTTTTTAAAGATTTATTTGTGCATACAGAACTGGGGTACAGGCCAGAGGCTCAGGGGCAGTGAGAGGCTTCACCAGACACAGAGTGGGGAGCAGAACAGGCAGATCGACGAAGTACGCTGTTGAGGGGAGCAGTGGGCCAGTCAGGAGAGGTCTGCCACACCATGTGGTCACCTCCAGGGGAAGTGGCTTTAGCTTCTCAGTGCTGTGCTTTCACCAGCTGCACCACCAGGGAGGGCCTCATTTCTTTACTTTGAAGACTTTTTGGCCATTTTTTTGATGTGCTGTCCATGCATGTGTTTGTGTGTATAATATGACATATGAATGGACTATTTATTATCTAGCCAGAACATGTCATTCAAATGGAAACTGAATGACATTCTATTTCAATTGAAATTTATTTAACTTTACTGTGGCTACAGGTGCATTTTGATATTCCATTGTATAATCTTTCCACCATACTTTTGTTCTGCTGCTTTCCTTTTTTATTTTTACTTTTATAAATACTTTTCTGCCTTCTACTGGAATAACTAAATTTTTCATTGACCTCCTTCCATACTCAGCTCTCGTAGTGATTCAGAAGTTACTTACTTTTTTTTAAAAAAGATTTATTTATTCATCCATATAGAACTGGGGTACAGGCCAGAGATGTGGAGGGTGAGAGGATTCACCAGAGACAGAGCGGGGAGCAGAACAGGCAGATCGACAAAGTACACTGCTGAGGGGAGCAGGGGGCGGGTCAGGAGAAGGTCTGCCAGCCATGTGGATCTCCTCCAGGGCAGGTGGGGATTGAACTCATGCGGAAGTGGCTTTAGTTTCTTAGTGCTGTGCTTTAACCCACTGCGCCACCAGGGAGGGCCCCAGAAGTTACTTATTTTATAGTTGGTATTCATTCTTAAAAATTAAATCTGTCAACCTTAACTTAGCAAAGTATGCTATAAATCACTGTATCCATCTTTATCAGGTTAAATAGCTTTTACGGTGTTTCAGTTCCAAATTTCCTAACTCCTATTTTGTATTCTGAATATATTTTAAAATTGAGGTGAAAGCATAGTATAGTTCGCAGGTGTATAGTTTTCCACCTCAGCAACTATGTTTCACACCACACCTACCATTTACCACCAACAAAATGGCTTCTAAAGTAATTGCTCTCCTCTCCTTTTCTTGAGTAAACACCATTCTGTTGTCAATGTTTAAGGGTTTACTTTTATGTGTTCATTTGCTTTTCCTTACATTACCCAAGAATGAAATCATTTGGTATTTGTCTTTCTTTCTAACTAAATTCAGTTGGCATAATCACTTCAAGATCTTTCTATGTTGTTGCACATGGTAAGACTGCATCTTTTTTTTTTGCTGAATAGTATTCCATCATGTATAGTGCTCCTGTGGTTTCTGTATCACATACCCTCCAGACTTGGTTTCCTTCATGTAAAAGTATATTCTTGATTATTTCTTTAGGAGCTATAGTGGATGATTAAGTGCTCTTTTATCTTAAATGTAATGTGTGTGTGTACCTTTTTGAATGATTCTGTGACTACGTTCAGTCTGTTGGAATCTTTATAATCTGAACCTTTTAAAATAAAGAATTGAAACCTTTAAGAGTATAAACTTCCCTGGTTATTACCTTAGCAACATCCCAAATGTTTTGATACATAGACTTTTATCATTCTGTTCTAAGGGCATTTTCAGTCTATTTTAGTTTACTTGGGCTGCCATAGCAAAAAATAATAGTCTGGGTGGCTCAGCCAACAAGCATTAGTTTTCTCAGTTGTGGATGTTGAACTCAGTCTTTATGCATATTTGGTTTCTGGTGAGAATGCTCTCCTTACTTGCAGTAGTTAAGCTCCTTCTCTCCTAATAGAGAAATAGGCAAGCTCTCCTTTTTCTTCTAATGAGGGTGCTAGTCCTTAAAACAGTCCCACCGTTATTGTCTAATTTTAACTTTACTACCTCCAAAGACCTCATCTCAAATGCCACCACATTGAGGGTTAGAGGCTGAACATAGATTTTGCAGGGGCCATGAAGGGCAGACACAGTTAAGTTCATAGTCTTATCCTTATAAACTTTTTGTCCTGTGATTAAGGGTAACATTCTTAATTTATAAACATTAAAATTTTGTTATCACAGAATTATCTTGATATGAAAGAATGCGATTTGCATGCTATTACTTTGAAAAAATTTAAAGAACTGTCTGCCTTTTAAATTGACTATTCAAGTATTTTTAGTAATAAATGTTATATAGTTGTGTGCTTGAAATGTATTTAAAATATTTTATTTTTGGTTGTATGCATGCATAATAATATGGCTCTCTGTCTATATGAATGTTGATAAATTTCATAAAATTTATAAATTCCTTAATTGAGTTACCTTTCCTGCCTTGTCTCACTTGTCATTGTCCTTATCATTGGGTTTACATCTCTTGTTATACCTGACTTGGAATAATTATCATTATACATACATCTTTTTCATCTAGCAATGTATATTTTTATAGATAATGTGTCTGCTGTTCACACAAATGAACTTCTTGTGGTTAACATTTCTAGTCTTAAAATTCTATCTGTTTCTTTTTCAGTGATTGCTTTTTTTTTTTTTAAAGATTTATTTATTTATACAGAACTGGGGTACAGGCCAGAGATGGCGGAGGTGAGAGGATTCACCAGGAACAGAGTGGGAGTAGAGCAGGCAGTTCAACGAAGTACACTACTGAGGGGAACAGCGGGTGGGTCAGGAGAGGTCTGCCAGCCATGTGGACTCCTGTGGCAGGCTGGGATCGAACTCTTGTGGAATTGGCTTAAGCTTCTTAGTGCACTGCTTTAACCCGGTGCACCACCAGGGAGGGCCATTCAGTGATTGCTTTTCAAATAACATTTAGATAAGTTTTGCATTCCTTTTCTCATTTAGTATTAGTAATTTTAGTGATTATTCTTCTGTTGTTTACTCAAGAACAAAGCCTAATTACCACCAGACTGAATCAGTGTGGCAAACCTCTGCTCTCCCCACCCTCCAGCCTGCATTCCACTTTGAACCAGACTCCCCTTTGCTGCTACTGTGCTCTATTTTAGTTATCTTTTTTTTTTCTGTTCACCCCACTCATAGGCATTGATACTGTTATATTTCCCCATAATTTTGTTGGATAGATGGATCTACTCATCAGTTTGTTATCCGATAATTTCTGATGTATCTCAGACCTTATGTAATGTCTCCTTATTGCTTGTGACACGTGTTTTTTTTTTTTTTTTTTTTAAAGATTTATTTATTTATTCATACAGAACTGGGGTACAGGCCAGAGGCTCAGGGGCGGTGAGAGGCTTCACCAGAGACAGAGTGGGGAGCAGAACAGGCAGATCGATGAAGTACACTGCTGAGGGGAGCAGCGGGCGGGTCAGGAGAGGTCTGGCTCGCCATGTGGTCTCCTCCGGGGCAGGCGGCAGGCGGGAATCGAACTCATGCGGAAGTGGCTTCAGATTCTCAGTGCTGTGCTTTAACCCGCTGCGCCACCAGGGAGGGCCGTGACACGTGTTTTTTAAAGATTCTATTGGTAGTAAAGTTTTTCAAGGCCATGTGCTGAAATACGTTGCTGCTTCTGCTTAGATTCTGGGTGGCCTCCTTGTTGCTGATAAAATTTTGTCTTCGAATGGTTAAACTTAAAACATAACTCTAAATTTTTTTCTGTGCTTCTTTACTTGTGAACATATTTTCTTCCCAAAGGAAAAACAAAAATAATTAAGGTCAGTTTCTTTAAATTTGCATGGGAGCCAAGTTGACATGGTTTAAACACTATATTAAATATTTCTTAGTCCAAGGTGTATCACCATTTTATCCTTCCCTTAATTTCCTAAAAGCAGTTTTCATATGACATCATTATTTGTCGTATACCTCAGAAATATCTGAAGTGTTTGACAACTTCTCACATATGTATGATTATATTATAAAAGGAAAAAGTACAGAAGTTTTCTAAATTTATATTTAGGTAGAGGTTAAATATACCTTTGAGATACAAAGCTTTGTAATAACTATGAAATAAAATCTCTTAAAGCTTTGGTTGTGTTTTTATGCAAAAGTCCTCTTACAACTGTCAAATGATATAAAATCAAATTTGACAACTAAAATAAAAAAATCAAAAGACAAGAAAAAGTAAGTGCTTATAACTGATCTGTTATGGCTAAATATACATTTTTTTAATTCTTTGTGCTATGGACATATGTGTTAAGAATTGTTGCAGTTTGTGGGCCTTTGCGTCAGGTTTGATGCCTGAGACAAAATGGTGAGATTCTGGTAGGCAAAGAGACAAACCAGCTGAGTGTCTTTACTGTCAAAATATCTGTGCATGTTGCAACACTGTCTAACTGGGTATCACATCTGCCCAAGAGAATTACATACTTCAGTACTCCAATGAAATGTCTGTAGCACAAAGAACAGAGTGGAAACTGTCAATATATCTATATACACTGAGCTAGAAAGAAGTTGTACACTGTAAAGAAAGCAAAGATAACAAAATATGACTTGAATGTTAACTCATACATTTGCTATATTGTTGAAGAATGGACACAACACATAGGCAAAGACAGGAAATTAACAAAAATCTGAAATGATGTAAAAGTTGTTTTTAATACTGAGGATAGGTGACACCTTAAGCCAGTGTGAGCCAGAGAGATGTCTTTATTCTGGTCCAGTTCGTATATATTACTTGAACGTCAACTTCATTCTCTTTTAGAGAATGTGTGACTGGAACAATGTGGCTGTTCAATTTTCTTAGCAGACACTTTTGAGTTTCCTGCTCTGTTTGCTGAAATTAAATTCCAAAAGGCCATGTCTTTGTGACTCTGACTCAGGTGCTGTGCAGAATGGCACTTCTGTGTTTCTGGATCGCTTACTCTGTGGATGATGGTGGTTTTCCACTGTGTTGAGTGCCCAAACCTCAACGGAACTGAGAAATTTCTTCTGTCTCTTGCCACCAACCTACCAAGAATGCTTGGTGTTGTCTCTGTGACATAATGTGGAAGCTCTTCTTTTTCCTCCTCACCACCAAAGTGATTCTACCCTGGTAACTTTTTAGACAGGCAGTGATTTTTAATTTATCCACTTGTGTTTGTTCTCACGTTGACAGCTCTGTTTCTCAGTGGGATCTTTCTCTCAACCTAAATGCACAGGGAATCATTTCAGAACAAATTATTAAAAAAAAAAGTACTGACCTTATTATTCATTGATTTACCTTAGAAACCTCGTTATACAGAGATATGAAAAAAAAAATCCCACCTTGACTCAATTCCTGCTTATTTCTCTGATCCTGTCTCTGCTGCTATCCCCACCAACTTCTGCATTTCCTGCTGTAGTTGCTTCTAAAATGGCTTTTGCCACCTCTCCAACTGCCTTTTTTTTTTTTTTTAATTGAGGGCTACCCCCATCAGGTGTTGCCATGGGCATGCACGCTCCACCAAATCCGCGGAGGCCATCCTGTTTGCTTTCTCTTTTCTCTCTTCTACTGCTTCACCTCTTGGATGCTTCTGTCCTGTAGTCAGCTTTCAAGGGTTAGTATTCAAGCTCACCTCATGGACTGAGTGTACGTTGTCTACATTCCACATACCAGCTGTAGCATATGGTAACTGTCTTTCCCCATATGACTTAGTGCACTATCCCTCCAGTTCCTTCCATCTTGCTACGAATGGCATGAGCTTATCTCTTTGAATAATACTCCATTGTGTATATGAACCACGTCATCTTGATTTACTCCACTGTTTTTGGGCATATAGTTTATTTCCATAATTTGCCTATTGTAAATAGCATTGCGGTAAGCCTGGAAGCACAGTTTGCCTTTCAGATCAAGTTGCCTTTAATCACATCATTCTTTTCCGTTTGGAATGTTCTTTTTGCTCTTTTCCAGCCAGTAAATGACTACTTGATCCTTAAGTCTGTTTGTCTTTATTCCCAGTAAATACTCATTTGGAGCCTCCACACTTCACATTTAGCTAAACACCCCTGCACCCTAGGTGCAGACTGCACTGTACCCAGAATTTCAAGGTGATGTATTAGTATGTCTGTCTTTCCCTCCAGATGACACACTGTTTTGGGAAAAGGATACACTGACTCTTTGGTATATCCAGCCTTTCACATAGCCTATGTTCCCAAGAGAGCTAATATGTGATTTTTAAAATAACTCTAAATTGAATCTTATGAAATAAGACTCCAAATACTATCAACAACAGGATCTCCAATTTTATTCACAGAATAACTTGAAAAACAAAAATTTGCTGCCACTGACGCTATTATATAGAATATGCCATACATTTTAAAGTTAATGCCAAATGATGATTTTAAAGAATTTCAAATACTGCTCACATTGTTACAAGAAACCTAGTATCTCTCCAGGCTGACCAATTTGAGGAAGTAAACAACTGTTTGAATATGTTTGTTAAAAAACATTACAATCTTAGGTTTTAGCATTTCTTTTTAAAAATAATTGTGCCAACATTGAAGCCTAGAGTGTGATTTGGTATCTTTGATGATCTAAGACTCTAAACAAATGAGGCAAAATGGGGAATTTTTAAAAACTATAAAATTTAAAGACCTAATTTAAATGATTTGGAAATTTCTGAATCATCATAAAAACCGTGTGTTTCCTCATGCGGTGGTAGGAGCCCAGCCATGCACTAAGGCGCTGTGTCTGATTCTTCCTTTCCTCCACTCTCTTTTGGCCTTTTCTCCCTCCTGGACATAAATCTTCCTTCTCCTAGTAGAGGTACATATGTGAGCAGGTGTGACATGCCCTACAGCACTTGGAAGATAGGGTTGTGGCTAACGGCACAGGCACAGTTGCAGCATGTTACTAAATGAAGACTAGAAACTATGGCATTGTAAATCATCCAGCAAGTTGTGCATCATTAATTCTTAATTCTAGTTTGAGTAGAGGATGAAATCTTTTCCTCTTATCAAGTGCACTGTAAGCATTTTCAAATTTATATTGAAAGATCTATGTTGCAGTAAATCACACAGGACTCCCACTTTTACGTGAATCGGAATTATTTCAGAGGATGGACTTAATGACAGAAGACATACTGAACTTTGACATTTTACATATATACATAAGTATATAGATTTTTAGTAAAACCTCATTCAGTTACCTAAAGGAAGGAAAAGGAAAGGATAAAATACTTGCAAAAGCAAAGTTCTTAGAAACCTATTTTTGCTGATGTCTAGAAAACGGATATCAGAAGATTCTGGGAGCTGCCAGAAAATTTTCAGGCTTCCAGTGGTATTAGTCTGCAGCTGCAGTTTCAGTGGGAGAACGGCCCTGTTAAAACTCTTTGGAAGTAAAATGATGAATACTTGGAAATTGAATTGCCAAGATACAAGAATATTCTGTGTGTGTGTGGTAAATGAATTTTTCTATTCATTTTTAGGGGGCTGATGGACTTCCTGAGGCTATTGCTATATGACACTGTGTGTGGTAATGAGGCAACATCAGTTAACTGGTTATTTGCTTTAGACCAAATAGTTTTTATATTGCATTTCTGACCTTTGAAGCTAGTAACCAGTTGAATTGATTAGCATTATCCCTGTAGTGCTTGTATAAGATGCCCATTGCATTATCATGGGGTGCAGAGAACCACAGTGCATTTCCTTGGTATGAAGGCTTGGCACTAAGAAATGCTGTGGTGGGCTTGAGAAGAATTAAGACCTCTAACTGGCCTCAGGATTGCTGAAGAGGTGCTGGTACTTACGTTTCCTTAAATGCAAACCTCATTGCTTGTGTTTTCAGACGATAACCTGGATGGTGTTCATTGCATTGCAGGGTCTTGTCAAATGAAAAAGCTAAAATGAAAAATAACTATTTTTCCAGTTCTACTTGAAATAAAATGATCAAAGCAGAGGTGGGAAGAGCACAAGGAATGATGCTGGTGGTACAGGGAATTGTGGGGATTTCATGGGGACGCTAACCAAGATGAGAAGGTATGCTTGGTACAAAAGCAAAAAAAGTGACGTAAAAATGCTTATAAAATAAAACTACATTTATATAAACTGGGGGGGGGGGGGAGAGGAAAACCCATCTGTGTTAGGGCCAAACAGACCTCTGGATCCTGGCTGATGCCGCCTCGTGGGGGTGGCAGTAGTGGCCGCAGGAGCTAAATCTTGTTTTAAATGTAGGATGTTTATGGAACAAATTGTACCCAGCAGGGGTGGCTTTTCCCATTGCAATACAACCTTGCTATCTTATAGCGATATCTTGAGTAGTTTATTTTGGAGATTGAGTGCAAACAGCAGTGCAAGCCTGCAACCAAAATCAAGTGCCCTAGGGACCAAATTTTGTGTTGAAATAATACACAGTAGGGAAACAAAGCTGAATGAATGGGATGAAATCCTTCTGTTGGAAAAGTAACCTGTTCTCTAAGTTACTAAAGTTTTTAGACTCCTTGGTTTTTGATGAGCTTATTTAAAATCATTGGGGGAGGGGGGGGATGAGCAGTTTAAAATGCTGACAGTGAGAGATAAGTTGATTCCAAGGACTTCTTTACTCACCACCCCCCACCTACCCGCAAGTAGTTTGATTTTTGTATTTATCCCTGTTGTCTTTTTATTTAAAAAAAAAATAGGAGAACCCTTTGAGAGAACAGTTTTGAGGTCTTAATCCACACTTCTTTTCAGTTTATCTTTTACATTCAAAATAAAAATCTTAAAAAAACACTTTTTGGTACTGGAGAGCTAAATGCTAAGCTTAGGTATCAGCAGCTAATTAGCTTCCCTTCTGGGGTGGGGCCACCAGTGAACTCCATCTCCTGAATATTTTTTGAAAGGTTTGTAAAGGAAAAAGCCTTAGAAAAGTAGAGCCTAGCAAATGACTTTCATGTAGTCAGTTGAATGGAAAGAGGAGTGGATGTCTCCAACTTGCCAGCTATTGACTCAAACAATAAAACCCACTGTGTGCATTGTAATGAAAGCAAGCTGTATCTCCTACGCCAAATGGCGTTCTTCAACATCTTAATTGACGAATGCCACAGAATTAAAAAAAATATGCATACAGAAGTGGAGTACAGGCCAGAGGTGAAGGGGCCGCGAAATGATTCACCGGGGACAGAGTGGGGAGCAGAATAGGCAAAGTGCACTGCCGAGGGCAGCAGTGGGTGAGACAGGAGAGGTCTGCCATGCCATGTGGGTCAGCTCTGGAGTGGTGATCGAATTCACACTGAGGTGGTCACGGCTTGTCTGGGCTTCGCAGTGTAGCACGCCAAACTGCTGCGCCACCAGGGAAGACCCTGAAGAAATTTCTGTGTCCTAGAAGTACTTTTCCAGGGCTGATGTTCTTGTGGGCTGTCTTGGAGTAGGAAAGGTGCCACCTATGCGCTAGGGAACGCCCAACGTGAGAGAATGGCTGCACCTTAGTTTCTGTGGTTCTGGCTGGGGTGGTGGCTCTGTACATTCTGCAGACCTTGCCATTCTTCCCAATTGCATCCCGTTGTGTTCTCTCTGCTACCACCTCTGCTGCTGCGGAGGCTACTGCTGGTGTCTGCAGAGCCTCCTGCTCACTTCACACTTCTGCTTTGCCAGCACCACTGCCCCCTGTGCCAGTACTGCTACTTCTAGCACTGCTGTCACAGCACTCCCCATGCTGTCACATCCCGACCACCCCTGCCAGCTGCCTTCACTAGCGCGTTGCCAACGCTGCCATAGGTTTCCATGCTGTTGTTCTCTGCTCACACAGAGGGGCCTTTCTTCCCTGTTTCTAACTTCAGCTGAAATGCAAAGTCAAAGTGAAAAAGACGGAGAACTAGAATAAAATTACTGCACTGGGAGACACAGAGCCCTGTGAATATCCTTCCTGTTTTCTTAAGTTAGAATCCGAGAACTTGGAACATGGGGAGCTCAGAACTTCCATTATCATCACAGTGGGCTTTAGAGATGCTTTTTCACTGACTTGGGAAAATTGAGGAGGGTAAGACACAGGGCACACAGAGAGGGCCAACTTTACTGTCCAGCTTGCTGAATATAACTGATACCAAGTCAGCTGAGATGCCTGGTCACTGACCAGGAAAGCAGATCTTACTGCCCCTTCCACAAGGGAGCAAGGAAAAAAAAAAAAAAAAAAAGCCCAAACCCTAAGTGAAGCTATCTTCACTTAGCCTAGCAGGGGATCAGTGGCAGCACACTTAATACAAAACTAATAATGCTTCCTTACTGTTTTCTGGGAAAGGGTTGGGACATTTAGTTTTGAGCTTGAGCTGAAATTCCTCACTTAAATTGATAGAAATTTAACAAGAGTGGCAAAGGACACAGTTGGCTGTAATCCTGCTAATTTTTGTTGTCATTGGTACATAAGGATGAATATGTGTCTAGGAGGGGGCAGGAAATGCTTGGAGAAGGCAGGTTGAAGACACAGAGAAGGAGAAAAAGAGAGAAGAACAGGGTAACTGAGAACAGTGAGCCTATCAAGGACAAGTGTGAAGTAAAACCTAGGAGTGAAAAATGGACTTGGCGCTGTGGGGCAGGATGAGGCAGACACATGGCAGAAAAGCCCATGGTGGTAAAAAAAAAGGTAGTGATGCCATGGAAAATATTAGGGCAGAGAATTCAAGAAGAAAGGATACTTAGTATCCAGCGGATTACAGAACTCAGGAAGGATGAAATGTAAGATGACAACTGCTTTTGACAGTGAAAAGGTTGCAGTTCATTTTGAGAGAGTAGTGTCAGAAAACAGAGGTGAGGGTGTCCAGACCATCACCACAACAGTGAAGAGCCGAGTGCAGAGTAAGGCATATCTCCTGGATGGGGCTGTTCTTTTGAAATGTTTCCTAGGGTTTTTGTTTGTGGATTTGCTTTCAGGTTATTTTCACTCAAGTGTGCAAAATAAATTATTACTGAAGCACTTTTTTTTCTAATAGAGGAAAATCGAGTAGTTAACGATTTCCAGAGATTTGGTTAAACATGACTTCTAATCAGATAAAATACAATTGTTTTAGTGATAGTAGAAAATTATTTTTACTGACATAGAAAGTCATTTTTCATAAACATTGGTTGATGAATCATAAGATTAAAGTATATTTATGACATATATTTCCTTATGTATTTGTGATTACCTTTATGTAATTGCACTGGGCAATATTGGGTGATGAGACCTAAATTTTTCTTTTTGTGTGTTGCAAATTTTAAATAAAATGATGAATACTTTTCTGATGAAAATGAGAATGAATATGAGGAAAGAACTTGAAAGAGAATAAAAATTGTGACTTCAGGAGTTCAAGGCCAAGGAGAAGATTTGTATCTCTAGAACTGGGCCTGAAACCAGTGAGGAGGATAAAGAAATGTAAGGAAATAAAGGAAGAAATTAAGAAAGAAATCACTTGATAATGAGGGAACATTTTGAGAAAAAGGATCAGACTGGATTTAATTCTAGAGAGGGAGGATGTTCTTTTAAGTAGAAAGAAAAGAATAGTTTGACATATTTAGAAACGTTTTTACATGCTAACGGTCTGATGTGTGCAGGGGTGTGAAAGAACAGACTGTCAGACCACGTGAAAGCACTGGAACATAGAAACCGAGCGCAGAGAAAAAAATTGGAAGACTGGGGTGAAGAACCCAGCTGCCATTGGACACCCTGAATCTGCAATGTAAAATTTTGTTTGAACCCCTTTGTCTGTAATACAGATAAAGCCATCCTGGTATAGATCAGTTTTATATATAAAACTAAAGTGCAGGAACGCTTATACACTAATCATGAATTATATTCATCTGCTATTGATCCAAGTGGTGTTGGAGAATAAAAAAAATACCTCGCTGAAGCTAGGTGAAGGTATAGATACAGTTACTCACATAGAGGAAACTATCTGTGTCATCACAAAATGCATTTTCAAGGACATAAACACATCAGTCCTGATGGCAGATATTTTATTAGGCCACTACGTTCTTCAGGTTTTCTGCAACCTTAAAAATCAAGCTTGCTTGACTGAATTTTCTCATCTTCTGGCTTCCCACATACTTGCAACTTTTTTATTAGCTTGAATTAGGGGTGGCTTTGCCTTGTAAAATTGGAAGAATTGATAGGAAGCTGTTTCTCCGGGCTCCTTTGAAACATCCACGTTAGGTGCATCACTGGAGGGCATTTTCAATTTTTCTGAATCTTTTGGAAAAATTAACCCAATCTAAATCTATGGGTACATGGCTAATCAGCTGGTGGTACACATTTTCACTTCCTCTCATTTATTATGTGCAGATTGCCTGGAAGCAGGACTGCATTACAGAAGAGCTGTGACTGATCGTCCAGAGTCCATTCTGTGTTGTAAATGAAAAGGGGACAGAGAAGGAAGCATAAAGATTAAAGAGAAGATGAAATGACTTTTTTCATCCTGTCAAATGACTGTTTATATTGGGCACTACTGCAGGCTTGTAGGTTTGGCTTGAAAGTTCTTCAAATCAGAGGAGCCATTTAATGAATAATAGGGAGCTGTGCAGGCAAGCCATTTATAAGAATGAGAACATTTCATATCTGCTTTTTCACAGAATTCTTTTCTCATTTCTGAGATGTGGCTGGTTTTTTTTTTTTTTTCCAAATCAGGGAAATACAAACTTTGAGCTGTACATTCAATAAGTTGAAGACGTTAGGAATGCCAATTTAGTTTGTTCTCAATGCTATAATTTAGAGTGTAAATACAGAATTTAGTTCTAAATACTTAGTTTATAACAGCTAGTTACAAAGTGGTAATTAAAAATTCATTTCTTTGTGTCTGACAACCCTCCATTCCTGATTCTAGATATTCTGTTAATAAGATTACATACTAATTCAGAACTCCTGGGTCACTTGAAGTGAGAAACAGTTCAGAGTATCCATTTTGGGCTGAAAAATCACTTTTACGTGACACTTCTTTCTTTCTTTTACTTGAACTCATTAATAAAGATGTTCCAGTAGCAATTTCTGTTTCAACTTTGGTTGGTTGAAGCCCAGAGTAAATGGACTTTCTCAAGGTCAGACGATTCTGACAACTAGAATCAGCTTCCTCTTTGGCTGGCAACACATCCATCATCACATCCTCCGATACTTCCTGCCACCTCTGCATTTTGAGGGCCTTAGACTTATCTGAGGTTCATAAAGGAAAGGAGCAGGAGGCAGTAAGGTGCACACTGTGTAAATTGTTCAAAGACTGCAGGGTGGTGAGGGGCCACACTCAGAGTCAGCTTGAGCAAGCTAATTTCTCTGAAATGTGTTTTCTTTTTTTTTTTAAATCCCACTTGAGTGTGTGCCTGTAAAACAGGCACAAACAGTACCATCTTCCTGTTAAGATTTTTATCCTTTCACTTATGTTTTCCTTTCCCCAATCTCCCTCCTCTCTCTCACACAAAAACACAAATCTTTCAAAGGCGTTATTAGGAAAATTAATTTTTATAATTCCAGAATAGTAGTTATTAAACAGTGATGTTTTGGTTATGTGTTATTTTAACACATTGAGTGAATTTTATCTTTTTTTTAAAAGATTTATTTATGCATACAGAATTGGGGTACAGTCCAGAGGTGCCGGGACAGGGAGAGGATTCACCAGAGATGGAGTGGGGAGTAGAGCAGGCAGAATGATGAAGTACACTGCTGAGGGGAGAAGTGGGTGAGGTAGGAGAGGTCTGCTGTGCCATGTGGGTCACCTCCCTGACCGGGGGTCAAACTGATGCTGAAGCTGTTGCTGCTGGATCCATAGTATTGTGTTTTAACCTGTTGTGCCACCAGGGAGGGCCAAATTTTATCTTTCACATAAAGTTTTGTGACAGCTTAATCATGCTAAGAATTATAGTTAATATTAACCATCAGTGAATAAGCATCCATATATTTAGGTTTAATATCTTGACTCCATTCACATTTTAGTGTTTGTTATAGACTTTGAGCTGAAAACTTAAAAAAAAATTAATCTGTTGGCTACTGATCAGGACACACATTTAGTTTATTTTGCTGCTTTTTTGGAAGTTTGGGGGTGGAGCCTCTTAATAGAAGAAACTAGTTTCACTAATGGCTTATGCACACTGCTGTCTAGTGTGCATCCAGTATTTGCCCGTAATTTTATAAATTGGGCCACAAGAGAAGAATTCAGAGTCTGTCACATAATATGTAACCAGGAGCTGGATACTAAACTTCTCGGAGAGAGAGATTGAACTAACCAGTAATCTTAATTTCTTTTGACTTGCTCTGCTCTTCGCTTGAGTCCATCTGTGTTTGCCAGGGCTGGCGTGCACGGACTTGGGAGAGCTGATGAGCATCTCCACCGAGCTCCATGCGCAGCGGTGTGATGTTGGTAGCTTGAAACTGGGCACAGTGGGGATATTTACTTCACAGAACTCATCAAATGCCACAAATCAGTCCCTCCCCCTACACACTGAGATGGTTTATATCCTCACAATTAGATCCATCTTTGCATCATCTGATGCACTCATCAATGTTTAACTCTTAGATGCAGTAAAAGAAATAAAAAAAAATTGACTCAATTTTTTTTTCTGCTTATGGTAATGTTGCAAATTCCAAGTACCAATTTGGCTCTAACTTGAATTTTCTGTTACATGCCATTGCTTTTTTGTTCCTGTTTAAACGAAAAACAACTTCATTAAAGCAAAGGTTTACTATCCTAATAGGCAGAATTTGTGTGTGTATGTGATGCTTTAACTAGGGATTGTTTGCCTGCAAGATGAACTCATGCTGTCTAATTTAAATGAAAAGAAAATCTGTTGGAAAAATAAAAGGGAAACTTCAAGAAAAGTATGCGTATTTGTGTCCCCAAATTGGTATATCTTACCCTTGGAGCCAGGGAAGTTGTTCTGACATTTTCTGTTTTAATTCAGAGGATGTACTTTGGTCTTTGCATCTTTGTGTCTTTGGAAATGGGCCCTTTTGTTCTCTCATCAGGAGCACATGACCCAAAATAACATTCTAGTTTCTACCTACACGTGTGTCTGCCAGAAGGGCCTCTGCCTTCTGTGTCATAAATGTGTCAAAATTCTTAAAAGAAACCTACTTGACTCAAGCCATTGTGACCTTGAATTAGATGCCCACACTGGTTACACGTTGTGGCCACCAGAAGGGTGAGACTGAATCAAGTACCCAGTTACATTTTAGTGGGCTCTGTGGGTGGGGGTAGTTTCTAGAGCAGGGAACATGTGGTCACTAAAAATTTTGACTAATTGGCCCTCCCTGGTGGCGTAGCAGGTTAAAGCACAGCATCAAGAATCTAAAGCCACTTCCGCATGAGTTCGATTCCCGCCTGCCCCGGAGGTGACCACATGGCGTGGCAGACTTCTCCTGACCCGCCCGCTGCTCCCCTCAGCAGTGTACTTCGCCGATCTGCCTGTTCTGCTCCCCACTCTGTCTTTGGTGAATCCTATCACCCTCCACATCTCTGGCCTGTACCCCAATTCTGTATGAATAAAAAAATAAATCTTTAAAAAAAATTTTTTGACTAAATGATATACTCTGTTACCGAAATAATTAAAATCCTAAGTATTTCCCTCAGAGGATATTATTGGATTCAATGTATCACATTTCTTTCTTTCTACATTTAGCAACCTATCCAGCTATGAAAAGTAACTGATGATGCTTCACATTCTTTCCAACAAATTCTTCACATGATTTACTTGATTGTCACCTTGCATAGAAAATGTTTTCCTTTATTGGTTTCAAATGCCTTTATATTCTATTACAAACTGACCTATTTAACTAAACAACTATGCAGTCAGCTCTTTAAAAATTCATAGAGACAAACATAAGCATAGTAACCTGAGAAATGATAAAGTATGAATTAATAACACCGAGCAGTGGGAAACGTCTAACAAACATTACTAGTTTAAAAATAGAAATTTCATGTTCTTAGTACTAAGACATAATTTTTCACATAATGCTGTTTTTTGCTGATGGAGAAAGTCTGGATTTATCTCTTGGTGAAGTAAATATGAAAAACTGCCAGAATTTTCTAAATTTTCTCACCTCCATTTTTGCCACTGACATTATATATATAAAAAAATCTTTTTATTCTCCTACTGGAGCTGTAGAGGAAGAGCCGCACAATGTGGACGTGGGTTCTCTCCAGGTTGGCCAGAGGAAATGGGAGAATTCAGCATGCAGATTCTTTGGGACTAGTCTTATCAGTCCTTGACTGCAGGCTGAATGTCTTTCAATCTTCAGGCTTTTAAAGCAAAGACCTCAGTCTTTGGGAAATGATGTTTCTGGACATAGGCGGCAGTAGAGAGCTCCTGAGTGAGGCTTATGCATGGGGCCAGGAGCAGGGCAGGCAGATTGCTGGGTGACCCCTGGAGAGTGTCACCTGTGCGGGTCAGCCAGAGGCAAAGCAAGGGCCCCTCACCCACCCAGACTGTTCGTTTGCACAGTAGTTAGCTACCTATCAGTACCTCTAATGGCGTGACTCCTTTGATCTTTGAAAAGTCACTCCATTCCATTAAGAACAGATGAGGTTTCCACATTCAGTGAGCCCTCCCGCCCCTCTGCAGGGAAACACAAAGTGATTGTGATGGCATTTGACTTGGCATGCTTTTCCTCTGAGAGAGGAAGTTTCAGCATGGCATTTAGGGGGTGAGGGGGATGAATACGGTAAGATATGCCAGAAAGAGCAGTGAGTTGGAGCTAATGTTTCTCTAAGGGAATGTTTTTGTATATTTTCCAGAGGTTGATGTTAGCTGGGGTGACGCAGATGGCTGCCTCAAGTCTTTGGCTCCAGATGCTGATAGAGAGGCTTTATTTGGCTCTGGCGTGGTAGGGACCGGTGGGGTGTCCCGTACCCACTAACTGCTGTTGCGAGTGGGTATGAGTTTGTATCCAGGAGACATTTCTTTTCATATTTATTTCTCATAACTAGTTTTTAAGAAGTTACAGTTGTGTGTATAAATCGTTGCTTCAAGTCTAGAAATAGGTTGCTACTGCTGTGTCAAACCATGCAAGTGTGAGATTTCGGTGTTACAGGGTAGGAAAGAGAATGATTCTCAGTTAAACTTTAGCCTTTCTACTGTCTCTGGAAAGGAAAAAATTCAAAGTGGTTTTTATTTTTAATTTTTATTTCTTCTAAATTTCTGAAAAGACAGTCAAAAAAGATAAACACATGCCTTTTGCAGTAACATGGATGGAGCTGAAAGGGATCATGCTTAGTGAAATAAGCCAGAAAGAAAAGGAAAAATACTGGATGGTTTCACTCATAGCAGTAGTATAAAGGAACCGTGGAGAAAATAATAATAATAATGAACAGCTATATACCAGAGACATTTTATGGGGGTGGAATGTGATCAAAAATGGGTGGGGGGAATGGGAGAAGTGCACAGGAATATGATGATGGCACATGGGTGATTTGGTGATGGGAAGCCCACGGGGATTACAACTGAGATGGAAAAAGGCAAAAATGATATAAAAATAAACTATTATATTATTTTTAAAAACTGCTGAAAAGATTAAAAATATATTAGAATCTTGAGTATCATTCTTTTCCCTTCAAGTGATGTGCGTGATAAGTAGAACACTTGATAATATATATAAGGCACACCTGGGCAAGAAAATGACTTTCAGAAAGACAAATGATCTGAGTTTGGTGGAGTGTTGAAGTACAGGGTATAACCCCAGCATCTGGTGGGCATTTCAGAAACCCTAGAGATTCAGTGTGAGCCTCCCTGAGGAGGTGGTATTTCAGCTGAACGAAAAAGGATGTTTCCATAGTGAGGTGAAGAGGAAAGTTGCTGTCGAGCATGTGTGAAATTGGGGAGTGAGGGAATGGTGTGCGCAGTCTTTGGCTTTTACCCTACTCAGGAAATAGTGAAAGCTGGGTCAATGGCTGAAGTCCCAGTAGAGGCTTGGGTTTTATCCCCAAAGGCAGGGAATGGGGTGGGGTGGGGAGCTGCTGAAGGGCTTTAATCCATGGGTGTGGTGTGCCTGAGTTTTTATTTGGACTATCAAGCTAGTTACCATGTGGAGAATGGCCTGGAGTGAGTCTGGGAAGTTGTTTACTATGACTGAGACAGCAATGACAGGGGCTGTGCCAGGTGGCTGTCACAGAAACGAGGAGACAGATTAGAGAGAGATAATGGGCTGAATTCACAAAATTTGGTGTGTTAAGGAGTGCGGAAAAGGAAACTTCTACGAAACTTTTTGGCCATCCCCAAGCATGCAGTAAACAAACAAGGGGGTTTATAGTCTTTTTGTTGATTCTGTCAAGTATTATTTTTTAGATCATTGTATGTACTTCTCTATTTCTCTTGTAGTGCTATAATGAATAATATAAAACTGATGTTCTGTGGTACTTGGCATATCTCCATAACTCCTCTTTATATGTCTGTTGATAGGCTTAGCTTAGTTTCCTCTTTAATAGTAACTTCTTTAAATGGTTTCAGGTATCCAGAGGTACACCAGCATCTGCATATAATACATTCTGCATATCATCAAAAATCAGAAATAATTTACCCCTTTTGCCCTACTTACCCATCTCCTTTTCCTTTCCCTCTGGTAACTATTTTGCTATTATTTGAGAATTTGATTTTATTTTGTCTTGTTGATTCATTTTTTTCTTCAAATACAGAATCTGAATAAAATGTTCAACTTTCTCTATCTGTCTTATTTCCCTAAGCTCACCCATGTTGTTGCAACTGGCAGAATTTTTTTTTTTTTAATGAGGCAGCAATGGTTTTCACACCTTACTGGAGCACAGCTACTGCCAAGCACCTACGGCCTCTGTCGCTCATCATGCCTGCTCTAGCCCCCTTTGTGGTGGTCTCAGTTCCACAGTCAGATTTGTAGGCTTTGCTATCGGACTGGTTTTAAGTGAACTTCAGTTTCTTTGCATTCCATATATGAGTGATGTGATCCATTATTTGTCTTTTTTCTTATTGCCACTTAACATAATTTTTATTGTATCCCTGTTGCTGCAAGTGGTAGTTTATAATTTCTTTTAGTTGAGTAGTATCCCACTATGTATTTATACTACATCTTAATCCACTCGTCTGACATTTGGACTCAGCTTGTTTCCATAGCTTGACTATTATAAATAGTGCTGCAGTGAGCATAGCTGTGCATATATCTGTTATAATTACTGTTTTTTATTTCTTGTTGTAGATACCTAAGACTGGGGGTTGCTGGGTCATGGTAGATGTATTTGAGAAATCTCAAGTGTGGAACATAATGTGATAGAAAGGACTTAATGGATATATCATTACACCAAAATCTAAATGGAATATTATTTTTTGGTTTCAAAACAATTCTATTTTTGTGATTAGTGATTTAGTTTAAATTTTGTAGCTTTTAAAAACAGAAGATTAAAAGTGTAAGTTCAAAAGAAACATGTTCTTAATTATAGTTTATGAAATTATTTTTGAAATTGAATTCATGTGATTTACACTGTATGTTTTGGGTGCTAGGCTGACACCTTTTGAGTACATGTCACCACATCAAAGCCCACCCACAAAGGACCTGCTGAGTAGAATTTTAAAGTTTAACTTGCAGGGGTCAGTTTGGTCAAGGGAATCTCTTGAGAACCCCGACATACTGATATTTGATAAAAGTTGAAATGATGTACTGATCAAATCAAAAATGGGAATACTTAAAGAAAAGTTTATTTAACTTGAAATGAAAGTTGTCATGGAAATAAATGTGAACTTCTGTCAGGAGTATGATTTGCTTGAGTCATTGCATGAAAGTAAATGGCTGACATCACAGCTGTAGGGTGCGTATGGGGGGGGGAGGGAGTGGCTGTTAGATTCTTCTCTAGGCAATATTCCTGTGAACCTCTGACAAGGCTGGGAGCCTGGTTCTTTTACTGTATTCTTTGTCCAAACTACCTCAATGTGAGACAGTTTAAAGCAAATGAGTTTATGTAGAATATACTGCTACTTGTGTTCTCATGCATCTCTTCACCCACTCTCTCTCTACCTTTCCACCAACGTTCGATTTTTATGCAGTGATTGCTCTAGTATTCAGTTCTGGCAAAGGGACACTCAGTGCTTCCCAGCCAATAACTTTGCCAGGTGTGTTCACTGCTGCTGATGTTCTGCAGGTGTGGCTTGCTGCATGGTGCACTGGTGTCACACTTCCTAAAAAGAAGCAGAGCTTTACGCCTGATTGTTTTTACCCTGCTTTGTTTTGGCTTGATTGCTAGTCAATATGATGCAAGTTATTGATATAAGTCACTGAAATAACAAGACAGACAGCAGAGTTGAATTAGTCCCTGTCTGACTCTGCCATTAGGAATCATGCCAGAGGCTTCTGTGGAAGGATTAAAAACATGACCGTGACCCAGGATGGTGATCAAGAAACTTAATAGGAAGTGGTCAGTGTTTGATGGGGGAGCAAGGTAGGAGAATGAGCAGAATTTTCTCTACTTATGTTTTGTTTCTAACACCATCAGGGGGTGATATGCACCAGGCATACACACTGCAGACATTAATGGGAGAGTGACCTTGGACTAAATGTTCTTCAGTGATACAATCTGATGATTGTATTTTGTTCAGTGTTTTATTTTTGAGCTAGTGACTTCCAAACCACAGGGGTTCATTGCTGCATAACCTAAAATAGACAGCAAAAGACAAATGGTTCCAGTTGCCTGAGAAGAAGGGCCCAGCCAGTTCTTACCTGGCTTCCAGTTGGTTTCTAGAATTCCTCAAAGCAATTTACATAACTGCCTAAATGTGTTCTTTTGAAATAACAAACACAAAACCAAAAAACCATCCATAACCTGGCCTTAAAATACATTTTCTTTACAAGCACTGTCTCAAACTGTCTTTCCCCTCTCATAGTTTTATCTCCTCTCTTTCTCTCACTGGGTAATACTCCCACTGCCCTCCCACCCACTGTTCTTTTGTTTAGGTGGCAACAAACTGTAAAATCTACATTAAAGATGAAAGTCTTACCCTCCTATTATATGCAGATGATTTTCTATTTCCAGATTTTGCCACAGAATCTTTCTGTACAGGTTTCCCTCTTCATCAAATATATCTGTGCTTAAGTCTTTCTCTCCCTTTCCATCTTATTTCTAGGTCTGTAGGTCCTGTCTCACTAATGCTTAAATACATGCATGCACCTGCCTGCATGCCTGCCTACCTTATCATCTTGCCTTGTATGTCTCCCTATGGTAACATGTACTGCAATGTAATGTATATGGTACAAACACACAGAACACAGGACAGAATATCATACTACTACAGGCTCTGGTAGTAGAATGTGCTGTACTTATATAAGAGACAGTACATGACTAAATAAGTCTTCGTAGCTCTCACATATGAGAGACAGGAATCAGCACTAACTCCTTTGCCATGTCTGCTCAGCTTCCCTTTTCACCTTGGTCACCACTGATTTTTTTTTCTTAGTCCCATGTAGGGAGCAAATGAGCAATGCCTTAGTGAGCCCATTAGCAGTATCCGTGATTTATTAGCAGTGATGCCACTGACTCCTTTATTTCAGCACATGTGAAAGCGATGTATGATGAACATTTGAAAGGAAAAGAACATTTAAATGTCAATATATTTTCCATCTCCTTTTAATTATCCTCCTCTTTTCCCTTCCCCATCTGTCTTTAACACATAAACAGTCATGCTCATTTAAAGTGTTATTTCACTCTAGGAGGTACTTTTTAGGAACATGGAAAATTTCTGAAGGAAAAGAACCGCATTCACAAACATGCATTCTGATTAATGTTACAAATAGGTTGAGTTGCTGTTCTTATGAAAGTTGAAATGAGATTCTCAAATGTGTACCTGAGTTACAGACTCATGTGAACTGCTTAGTCTCTCCTTAAAAGAAGAAAAATGGAAAATTACATAAGTAAATATAGTAGCAGGAAAAACACTCACTTGCCAGACAATCAAACAATACTATTCACTCCCTTGTTAATTTCTGAATCATAAAGAAAAAAGTAAAACTTAAAATATATATAAAACGTGTTGACCCAACTTTGCAAATATAAGAAAATTTCATTTATGTACACTAGCTTATTCTCCCTCTTTGAACTTATTAACTGATACATGAAAGTAGACAGTATTCAGAGCTTAACACAATGTGCATAAATTTGAAAATGAACAAGAAGCATATACTAATACATTGATATATGCTGTTTCTTGTTGTAGAAGAATATGTAGTGAAGTATTTTCAAGGTTACTTTTAATTTATTCTCAGTGGAAGCTTTTCTCCATTAATTTATCAACACAGTTTGCCAATTTGAGTTTGGGCTTAAATATAGAAAAGAAACGCTGTGCTGTTTGAAGTGTTGCACTAATCATCTTTGGAGGCACATGGTAATCACGATTTGTTGCTTGTTAATGCTAAATAAGAGTTTACTTTTTAAAAAGAATGTTGTTAGCCAAAATCTTGAATAACATCATCAAAAGAGATTTTGTTTCTTTTTTTTTTTTTTAGGTGGAATTTTGACTTTTACATTACTTTGCTGAAACGAGCTTTCTGAATACAGGGATTCAGGAAGGGAAACCAAATTTCATAATTGTCCTGAATATGCAATAAGAATCAACAACAGAGAGAGAGAGAAAAAAAAAACATACCGTGAATCAAGCATTAAGCCATTAAACTCTACCTAATAGGCATTTATTCAGTGGGCCTTATGAATGCAAATACTGCCCCATTTAAAAATCTAACTGAAATGATTGCACATTTCATTAGTGAAGATAATTACCAATTTTTCCTTCCTCTAAAATCTTGTGTTTATGGAAAACACTGTTGGAAGGTAAACTGTGTTACCTTTAGAGTATAGAGTAAAGGTGACCTAATTAAATAAGATCAAATTAATAACAGCCCCCTCTTTTGCTTTGTGTTTTAAAGAATTGACACTTTAGCTAAAGTTTCAATCTCTATCCCACAGCTCAAGTAAAACTGTTTTCCTCAAACGTCCCAATGCTTTCTGTATCTTATTTCTTATTGTTAAAAAAACTCATGACTTGCAAATGTGCTGCTGTGAGTAGATTTAGCAAAAACACTACATCCCCCCACCCCTAAATCTCTGGTTGGGCAATGATAGGCACTGTGTACTCATTCGCTTTTGCATCAAGTTATGCAATTTGAACAAAATAGGTGAACCACTTTGGGTTTTGGTAGTTTCCTCTATAAAGTTAAGAGCACCCAGATAGATGATTTCTAGACTCTTTCAGCTTAAAACAATACCATTCTGTTCTAAAAAGATATTATTTGTATGCTTCTACAGTAATGCAAATATCAATTTCAAATTCACTGCATGGTATTCTTGTAAGAATACCTTGTAAACATTCCTAAAATAGAGGAGGCTTGTAAAATATTAATTTCTTGGTGGTAGGAGGGGTTTTGCAGTAATCGGCATATAATTCTATTTTGCTTTTGTTTTTTGATAGCTGAATGCCATTGTCTCCTTGTCTAATTTGTAATGATTACTTAACACCTTTGTGCCTATTATATGCTAGACATAGTGCTGTGTACTAATGGAAAATGCTGGTGATACTGACAACGAACCTTCCCCCAGAGTATTCACACGCTAGAGAAGAGGTGGGTAATAATGGGGTATAGCACTGTCAGTAAGCCCTGTGGTGCTTGGAAAAGCTTTCCATCAACAGTAACCCCAGAACCAAAAGCATGTAACAAATTAGAAGAAAAATCTATTGCACGTAATCACAAATGCCTCCAGAGCCCAGAGAATGTTGCAAATATTTTCATATCTTGACTCTTTCTCCTGGTGCTACGTGTATTATGCAAGTCATGTCCTCTGCTTCTTTGTCATCTTTCCCTTAGTCCCTCTCTACAGCCTGCTTAAGAAAGGTGCCACTTCAACAAAGTGCTTTTTCAAAACTATGATTTTTGAGGGATTCTCAAATTTTTCTACTTAGAGGGTTTCTTCCATAAGACTAGCCAGCACTTGTCAGTAAAGATGACTTCTACAGTACATTCTTAATGTGTTTTTGACTCTATAATTAGCATAAAACATTTCAGGTGTATATTATAACAAGTCTGTATTTGTATATATTGTGAAATAATCATCACAATACATCTGTTTATCATCTTAGCAAATTTCACATTCGCAAAGCCGTATTATTGGTTCTGTTCCCAAGTACATATGTCCTTCACTTATCTTATAATTGGAAGATTTTATCTGCTCATCCATCTTGCCTATCCTATCCCCTCTCATAGTCACTAATTGTTTTATGTTTTTATGATTTTAATGTTGTTAGGTTGCTTTTATTTTAGATTCATATAGAAGTGAAATAATAAGATACTTGTCTCACTCTGACTTATGTCACTGAGCAGAATTGCATCTGGGTCTATCCATGTTGTTACAAATAGCAAGACTTTATTTTTTATGGATGAGTTGTATCCTCTTGTATGTAAATACATGTCTTTATCCCTTAGTATTACTGACCATTGGGATGTTGCCATGTTTTGGCTGTTGTAGAGCTGCAGTTAACTCAAGGATGCATAGATGTTTTTATTTTTTAAAGATTTATTCATTTATACATACAGAACTGGGATACAGGCCAGAGGTGCAGGGGCGGTGAGAGGATTCACCAGAGACAGAGTGGGGAGCAGAACAGGCAGACTGACAAAGTACACTGCTGAGGGGAGCAGCGGGCAAGACAGGAGAGGTCTGCTGTGCCATGTGGATCATTTCCGGGGTGGAGTATGGAACTCACACTGAAGTGGTAGTGGCTAGCTTGCAGTGCTGTGCTTTAACCAGCTGCATCACTGGACCAGGAAGGTCCGGTTTTCACTTCCTTTGTATAAATACATAGAAGTGGAATAGCTGGTTGCGATGGCAGTTCAATCTTCCAGTTTGTAAGAACTGTCCAAACCATTTTCTGTAATGGCTGCACTCTTTTACCTTCCAAAAGTGCACGTGGGTTACTGTTTGTTACAGCCTTGCCCACACCTGTTTTTGTCTCTTTCTATCATTGCCATGCTGACAGGAGTGAGGGGATCTCACTGTGGGTTTGACATGCAGTGCCCTGATGGGGAGTGATGGTGAGCATCTTTCCATGTACTTATTAAGCATCTGTGTGTCTTTTTTTGAAAAATGCCTATTCACTTCCACTACCCACTTTATTGGATTTGTTTTGGATGGACCTCTATGAATTCTTTGTATATTTGGGATATTAATTCTTCACCATACAACATTAAATTTTATGTAGAAATCATGAATACACCAACCCCAAACTCTTAAAAACTAATTTATTCAGTAAAGTTATAAAACAAAAAATCCATATTAAAAAATCACTTGCATTTAATATGCCAACAACAAACTGTCAGAAAAAGAAATTAATATAACATCACATACAATCACATGAAATACTGTAATACCTAGAAATAGCTGTTAGTATAAGACCTATACAGTAAGCTGTATGAGACTTTGATCAAAAATATCAAAACAGACACAGAGAAATGGAAACATTTCATACTCATAAAAATATTTTTAAAATATCCATGATACTCAAGAAAATTTATAAATTCAATGCCTATCAAAATTCCAATGGCATTTTTCACATAAATAGAACAAAAGAAATATAAATTTGTCTGGGACCACAAAAAATCCTAAATAGAGCAAATTTGAGAAAGGAGAACAAAGTTAGAGGCTGCATACTTCCTCATTTCAAATCGTACTACAAAGGTGTAGTAATCAAAGCAGTGTGGTATTGCCATAACAATGGAGATATTAATCAGTGGAACGGACTAGAGAGCCCAGAAATAAACCCAATCATAGTCAGTTTATGGCAAAGAAGGTAAGAAAATACAAGGTGGTGAAAGACTTGCCTTTCACATGTAAATAAATGAAATTGGATCTTTATCTTACACCATACACAAAAACAAACTCAAAATGGATTAAGGACTTCAAAAACTAAAACCATAAATTAAGATTTTTAAAAGAAAATGTAGTGGATAAACCCTTTGAGGTAGGTCTTAGTGATGTTTTCTGGATTTGACTGTCAAGTCAAGGGCATGCTTTGGAGGCCCCAAAAGCTGCAGAGCTCAAAACCACAGGTAAAGGCCCAGGGAAGAAGTCAAGAATTAAAGAAAATGCACAGAAAGAAGTTTTTTGTAGTGAAAAAATGACCCAAGACAGATCCCAAAAAGCCAGAGGCCAAAATCTTATTAATTCTAATCAATCTGCAAAAATTTTTCTCAGCTCCCTTAGCCATCCCACAAAAAGGCCAAGTGCCCCAGTCGAGCTCAAGTCAGTGACTCAGCTAAGAGGAAGAAACATCAGAGCTATCTGAAGAACTTTTTTTAAAAAAGCCAAGTCTGACCCCCTTGATACCTTCTCTGAGAGTGAAACCTGGACTTACATGTTTTTTTTAAACCTCTGCAAGTTCTTCTAGTGCATGCTCATGGGTATAAGAAACAGTAATTAGAAGTCATTCTCTATTTTAGTTGAGGAAAATATATGAAAACAAGGGCAGGGTAACCAAAGCCAAATAAATACTGGGGTGGCTTCAAACTAACGTAGTACAGTGAGGAAAACCCCTGACAAAATGAAAAGTTGATAGGCTGAACTGGAGAAAATACTGGCAAATCATTTATCTGATAAAGGGTTAATGGGCTTCTATTTAAAGGGAGCACATTCTCTCAGGGAGCAAAGGGTGGCAAGTCAGAGCTGGGAGGCTGGGGCTTGAGGTCATGGAATTCATAGGAATGAATGTGCAGTTATGAACTGAAATGTTAAAGATTCTGAATTTCTTCCATTCAGAAGTATTCAGGGAGACTTCCCTAAGGGAGTGACATAATTGTGAAGGAACTGGACACTGGTATGTCATGCAGCCGTGTGTGCAGGAAAAGAGATGGGGGGAAGGGAGACAGGCACATCTGGGATGATTTCTTAGAGAAATACAAAGCTTAAATAAGGATAATCACTTTCCCAAAAGAACATTTTGATCCTGTGAAAACATGTACAACAGCAGATGAATTTTCTCATATGAAGGCTTATTTTCAGTTTTTCACATTCGAAATGGATAGAAAAATACATTGAAAAAATACACACGGTCTGCCACTTCTATGTCTACTTGTATTACAATTCTTAATCTAAAATGACTGCCCAGAGAGTCAGAAGAGTGAATAAGGAAAAGTCAAAGGCCCCTTTTCGTTGTTGGAACTTCACTTTTAAATATGCTAACTTTTAACAGGAGAGGTACCTTCAAACTTAAATATTTCGTAGTCACAACTACTGAAATGCTTTGAGCTATATCCTATTGAATATTGCAAGGAACAATGACTTTTGCTAGCAAGATTCACCTCTTTCCTACTTCTGTGTTATATATTTTCCTCCCCTAATTGCATTTTTACATTGCCTCTGCTTAGGACTAGCAGTTCTTCCCAATATAAGATAACTAGAATGGGAAGAGAAAATAGCATTTCATTTTTACTTAATAACTGTTATTTCTACTCAATGATATTTTTTGTTATTGGACTTCAAAGATTCTTAATGTTTATTTTGCAATTCCTTATTTTGAAACATTTTTTTGGGAGATAATCGTCTATTATATGTTAACTGAATATTTTGTGTTAGATCAGCATATAAATTAAAAAACTAGTGGGCTTTATTTTTCTTACTGTAATTGCTTTTAAAATTTTTAGAACTGGGTTACCTTTAAAAATTTTTTTCTTATGGTAATTTTTGGACAGTATTTGAGTTTTCCTGTTAGGTCTACTTCCTGTAGTTCTCACACAATCATAGCACCTATGATTCATTAAGCACTGTCTTGTGATCGTCTCTCCCCTGTTTTGGCATCCTCCTTCCCACTCATGTACTGTGTACCTCAGATCCTCTGGTCAGTTTGTAAGTTTCATGTTTTCTTCACCTTTTGTTGCTTTCTCTATATTTCAGATATAAGTGAAGCTATTCAATATTTATATTTTTCCTTCTGACTTAATATAATTCCTTCCAGCTCCATCACTGCAAATGGCATGAGTTTATCTTTTTTGATCACTGAATGGTATTCCATTGTGTAGCTATAACACATCTTCTTGATTCATTTATCTGTGTAGGCAATAAGATTATGTCTATGTCTTGTTTATAGTGCTGCAATATAGGAGTACAGGTTTCCATTTGGATTAGTGTTTCTATATCTTTTCAGTAGATTCCTAGGAGCTGAATCACTGGGTCATAGTTGTAGGTCAATACTTAGTGTATTAAGAAACATCAGTTTTCCATAGTGGCTCCATATCCTCCCCAGCATTTGTAGTTTCTGCTTTTTTTCTATCTGGGTCATCCTCATAAGTATGAAGTGGTATCTTGTGGTTTTTGCATTTCACTGGTAAGTGATGTTGAACAGTATTTCATAGGCTCTTCCACCCATTTTTTGACAGGGTTGTTTGTTTTGTTTCTGTTGAGTTGTGTAAGCACTTTATATATCTTTGATATCAGTCCCCATCAGATGTATGGCCTACTGGATATAAGGTCTTAAAGGTGCTTCTGAAGTTCATGTCATGGAGTGCTTGCTTATGTTTTTTGTATATATGTTAGAGGGTAGGTCTTTGATCCAAGCCTTATATCCCTTTGGAATTGTGTATGGTGTGAGATAGTAGTATAGTTTCATTGTTTTGCATGTGGCAGTCCAGGTTTCCCAGCATCATTTTTTTGAAGAGAATTTCCTTGTTCCAGTGTGTATTATTTGCTCTTACGTGTGTATTATTTGCTCTTACGTATATGACCATACATACCTGGTTTTATTTCTGAAATTTCAGTTAGACACCATCGGTCCTTGTATCTGTTTTTGTTTAAATAAACATACTGGTTTTATTATATGGGTTTGTAGTGTAGTTTGAAGTCTGGGATTATAATACCTCTATTGTTATCCCTTTTTTTTTTTTTTCAGGAAAGCTTTTGCTGTTTGGGTTCTTATGTGATTTTAGCAGTATTTGTTCCATTTATTTGAAGAATGTTATTGAGGGTTTTAATAGAATTACAATGAATCTGTGTTGCTTTGTGCAAGATGGCCATTTATTAATGTTGATTCTTCTATCCATGAGCAGGGAATGTCTTTCATTTCTTTGTGTCTTCTGTTTCTTTAACAATGCTTTATAATTATCTTGTATAGGTCTTGCATCTACCAGTTTTGATGGCCTTTTTCTCTTCCATGTATTTTGTACCCATAATTGGTAGCAGATGCAGTCAGTGAACAGTGCTCTAAAAATGCTTGTTTCCTTGAGTTTCACAACTTAAGTTCTGTGGTGAGACCTTAACATGAAAGAACCTATTTTAGAGATACTTTCTGAACAAGAGGTGATTGTCTGGAAGGGGTTCTCTGAGAACATAGGGGAATGTTTGGTAGTAGTTTTATTGTGATCAGAAACAAACTCTGAAAAACCAGTACATGATTATAAGAAGAAAAGTTATTTGGAGCAGGTGAATTATGAGCAACCATTTGGGTGCTTCCTAGGAACAGGAAAAACTTGACATGAAAAAAAAAAAACATTAGCAAAAGTAGTAAAATAAAAAAAAAAGGTACAAAAAATTAACTCAGTAAGGCTCAATTATTGTGATGTAATTTTCTTCCAAAGAATTCTATCCAGATTGAATAATTAGTTATATATTTCAGCATTTGAATAAATTTAATCAAAATAAGAACTATGCCCTTAACATTCTGCAATTATGTATTTTTTTTGAGAAAGTAAGATAAGTAGCAGAAGTCTAAACTTGTATACTTCCTTATTGAGGGCTTTTGGTAAATGAAGCACGGAGATGGTATGCTTCCTGTAAAGTCAAAAAAGGGAATGCTTTTAAAATTCAGAAAAAAAAAAAGTAAGCTGAATATCTCAGACCATTTTCTAAAAGTATATTTGGTCTTTCTACTTAAAAAACCCAGATATCGGGGCCCTCCCAGGTGGCGCAGTGGGTTGGGATGCAGCGCTGCAAGAAAGCCACTGCTGCTTTAGTGCGAGTTCAATCCCCAGCCTTGGAGGTCATCCACATGGCATTGCAGACCTTTCCTGACCCACCCACTGCTCCCCTCAGCAGTGAACCTTGTTGATCTGTCTGTTCTTCTTCCCACTCTGTCTCTGGTGAATCCTCTTACTGCCCCTGCACCTCTGGCTAGTAACTCAGTTCTGTATGCATAAATAAATAAATCTTTAAAAACAAAAAACAAAAAACCCAGATATTAAGAATACCTTGGAAAATGTGCTAAAACATAGAACCCACCTGCAAGGAAATCAAATATTAGAATCAAATAACTTAGAAGGCAAGTACTCCTGGAATCTAACATTTCTCTTGTTAATTCAGTACCTATAAGAGATTGTGCAAGAAGACTCCATTAGAAATGAGCAGCGGTCTATACCCCATTCAGTTCCTAACATAAGGTTGGCATGTAGAAGGAATTCAGCAAATATTTGAGTCAGTGAGTCAGTCACATGTAGGTTCTTTTTCTCATTCTATCCTGCTTTCTTTTAAAACTGTTCATGCATGCATAAACTGGGCAAGAAATCCAAAGTGATTTGGGATACCTATCAGATTGCACACCTAGATCTTTTATTGTAGAAGATTTTTTGGCTTTCCTAAGTGAAAATAAAAGAGGAAGTATAAGATGCTTTTACTATTTAATTTCCTTTTTTTTTTA
Source organism: Condylura cristata (assembly GCF_000260355.1). NCBI lineage: Eukaryota > Metazoa > Chordata > Mammalia > Eulipotyphla > Talpidae > Condylura > Condylura cristata. Next base: position 32,656,879 of record NW_004567119.1, read on the forward strand.
AAGATTTATTTATTCATACAGAACTGGCGTACAGGCCCAAGATACAGAGGGTGAGAGTCTTCACCAGAGACAGAGTGGGGTGCAGAACAGGCAGATCGACGAAATACACTGCTGAGGGGAGCAGCAGGCGGTTCAGGAGAGGTCTGACACGCCATGTGGATGTCCTCTGGGGCAGGCGGGAATTGAACTCATGTGGAAATGGCTTAAGCTTCTTAGTGCTGTGCTTTCACCTGTTGCGCCACCAGCGGTGGCCCCTATTCAATTTCTTAAATACAATTAAGGTACTTTCTAAATTCAGGGAGGTCTTTCTTTGTGGGAAACAAGGGGTTCAGGGTTCCTAGCCTCTTGAAGATCAAAGGATAAGGACAGTGGATGAACTGTTATCAAGTGCTGTGACAAAAAGCTTGCAAGCCAATATTTGGAAAGCTTGCACATACTACTCAGAAATCTACTGATTGATGTGCCTTTGAACAACACTACTTTCAGTGGCTGGTTTTTTAAGCAACATATTTCCTAAAAGAATTCTGGGAAACTGCCCCCATTCTTTCATAATCAGACATACCAGTGTTTCCATCATAAATTTGAATCTTCACCAAGGATAGACACATAAACCTAGTTAAATGCTTACATTATGCTGTCAATACAGATATTTTAAAATACAATTGCTCCATTTTCCCCTTTATACAGTATTAACCTAATGACCTAATAATTAGAGTTGTACTTTGATACCATAAAAGGCAGAAATTATACTTTTCGCTTGCTTTCATAAGGAAACTTTCATAAGCTTCCTTCATGACATTCATCCTCATGTCATACATTGTTCAAAACTTTTTACTCATCACCTCAATTTTAATTACAAAGTTCCTTTAGCTGTCCCCAAATTATGATTTCAGTTGTCATTAGTACATAGTTGGTCCTTAGAATATAAATGCAAGTTTTCTTCAACTATTAAATGAAAATTACCATTTAAGCACCTATTTTAATGAAATGGATGGATTTAATTTTTTCAACCAGTTCATGAATCTGCACATGAGCATTGCTGATGGCTGAGTGGAGGGCATGCTCAGAAATAGCTTTAATCCCGGTTTTCACTTTCATGGGCGTGATTGCCAAAAAATCAAAGGAATGGAAGGGGTTTCTTGTGACAGTGACACTCATACTGGAACTGTTGTAGGTTATATGCCAACAATCACTTGGTTATTTATCAACCATGTATTCAGTGGCTTATCAGCTGACAAGTTCCTGATTAGATGCTCCAGTTTTGTTAAAAGCAAAACATTCATTTGGACACATGTGACTTGCAAGATGATATTACTGGTCATTAAAAAGATCCATTTTCTTTGCATTCTGCATCACCAGTGTCTCAACTTGTTCAGCACATCAGAAGTGTTCACACAACAGGATGGTGATTTCTTCAGTAAAATAGCAAAAAGGTGATTATAAAAGAATGTGTGAAAGTTGATTTTGAATGACTATCTCAGTGAATGTGCAAGCAGATCAATTTTAGGGAAGGCTACATCTGGTGAAGGAAGTTTGGAAATTGATATCTTTAAAAGTGCCCATTCCCCCATACTACTTGCAAAGGCCTAGGTGTCCTATGGTCATTTGTACTTAATGTCAGCTGCATTAAGGTATCAAGAAAAGGCACAACTGAATTCAATTATAGATAACTAGTACTAAAGTACCAGGAATTGGTTTAGTCTTTCATCTTATCAGCGATCCATTATATTTAATGCTAGAACTTGAAGTATAAGGCACATTTCACTTTCTTTATGAATGCCCCCTTGTGCCTCTTATAAGAAGCAAAATATTTTCAATGGATCAATAGAATACATGGCAAATATAATACATATCCAAAGGCATTATAGTTATAAATTCAATAAATGTGCTGTGAACACACTGGGATCATTCTGGGGCTCTAAATTAAACAGCTCCATTTATAAGATGAAGACTGCTATAAAATTGTATTTCCTATAGGAAAAGAATTATAAGATTCTATGAGTTCTGATATGAGAGCTGGAATCTAATGGAATATGCTTTTACCTCGTGAGAGGTCTCAGGGATATTACAGCATCTTTCAGAGAAATGGAAACATCCTTAGATCTTGCAATCACTTTCTATTGAAGGGCTATAAAATGATTATTGTAATTAAACAATATGCAGTCTCTTGAATAACGGTGTAGTATTCTCCTATGTAGAAAGAGCTCACTAGTGAATTATATCTCCAGTAAGTGATATTTGGTCTTCAAGTGATTTCTTTGCCATCATCATGGAGTATGACTTTGTTTTCCTCATCTGTCAAATGCGCTAATGACTTTGAACCTCCACAGTAGTTTGAACTTTATAGTTAGTCTGTTATATTTATGGGATTTCATACTTCAAATGGTAATGAAAGAAATTGTGATTTCCTCTCTGTGGATTTTGATGTCAAAATTCTACCATAGGGTAGTATTACAAGAATCCAAGTGAAACCAAAGTTCTATTTTTTGGTTTTGTAAAATGATGGTATCTAGCTTCCCATTTGTTTACAGTTTAGCTTTATAACTAGAACCCAAAACTTTATAATTACTTTGCCTTAAATGCATAGAAAAACAAAATAAAACATACCTATAATAGGATTTGGTATGAAATAGGAGTGGTGGCTTAGATTTAGATCAGTGGCATGAAATATGGGTGGTGTCTATATATGTGCATGTTTCTGTCGGTCTCTTTCTACCTAATAAGGTTATTGATTGTGCCTCTGAAGCCTACCACAACCACCCAGGCTCATTATGTCTTGAAGTGGCATTCCAAATGTGCTTTCTCATTAAGACTTTGAGAATGTCTTTATTTTAAGGGTAATAGGCATGTATGTGTTTTCTAATTAAAAAGGCCCTACTTTCAAGGGAAGGAACTTTTTGAAATACATTATCTACTCAAGATTGCTTATTGTATTTCTAGGGATTCCTCACAGTTTACTAGAGAGGAACTTGAAATTTGAGTACCATTTGACAAAAGGATAGTATTGACATTGGAAACTAAAGCAGCAGCTATCTGTGATTTAGACTGAGTCATGATGCTAAGGATTATTTGTGGAAGGTTCTCTCAGAGTAAGGTTTATCATCTTTGATGTGGTGATTGTGGTGGATGAAGAAAGCAGAGGCAGCTCCCAGGGGATAGCTGGTGCTCCTCAGACACAGCCGAGTATGCACCATGGGACTACCCAGAGATTTTTAAGGACTGCATCTTCCACCAGCTGTTTCCCAAGACAGGGGTTCTATTTTTTTTGCTGAGTGTAAGCTACATAGAAGTGTAATTACAATGTGTATCTTTCCTGTATACATGGCAGAAAGTCAGATGACTGAACAAGTCACTAACATGACTTTAGACACCATGTAAAACAGATTGGCTAAGACAAGAGAAGCTATGGAGAGAAATGAGTTCAGTTAGGTTGTTTATCTGCCTTCTTTAGGGAAAAGTAATAAATAGCTTAGTTCTTACAAATATATATATATATATATATATATATATATATATATATATATATATATATATATTTAAATAACAAAAGCCACTTGTATCTAGCTTTCCTACTCCTTCCTATGAAGTAAACTTCTTGGCAGAAAGTGTTTTTGGGTGGCAGATTTTTGTTCTCATACAGTTGATTTATGGAATTAGTTGCATAGTTTAGAAGTTGAGTTATTCATTAATTCATTGAATCAGTCTCTCAGTCCTGACAATAAATCAGTACAATAAAGTAGGTGTGTCCATTTCTAGAGGCATCATTGGCTGAATAATAACTGACAGTTCTTTGGAAACGTTAAAAAAAAAAAAAGAGAGAGAGGTTAAAGATGGATGCAAGCCAGTTTTAAAGCCTGAGGAAAGCCTGTGGAGAAGATTTCTAGATACCATGGGTTGAAGTCTTTTCAGATGGAGTGTGGGCAGACATTGGCTCCCTTGTTTGCATTGTGATAGCAGCAGCTATTTAGGAAAATGGCGTAGTCTCATTTAGTCCCAACCATTTTTGTGAGCCCTATTTTTTTTTTTCCTGACTCAGTAATTGCCCTGGCCCTGGTGTCTCCTGGAATGGCTGTGAGACTGTAACTCAATGTAGAGTTGTGTAGCCACTGACTGAAAGTGTTAAAGATACATCCACAGGGTACAAGTCCTCTTAGCATAGGTCATGGAGGATACCACTTACTGCAAGGAGGTAGTACCATGGACAGCTGGCACACAGCTTATTACCTTGAGATCCTCTCCAGAGCGGCTCTTGATAGCTCCTGTCTAGGGTGTGGGTCCTGTTAGACTTGGAGTATCTGCTTGTGCCCACTCTTTGGAACTATTGAACTTTCCTTACCTTCCAAATAGTTTTGGAGACATTGGCTCTACCTGATTGCCTACCAGCATCTAGGAATTTGCAGTCCATCTCTTTTCTGAGGGCTTGCTGAAGGACTCAAATGTTCATTTATCCATGTGACTATTCTAGCAGGTGTGGGTGTCAAACCTACTTGAGGTATATTTTCATACCTGAGGTATGTTTTCATCACATTTGTTTTCCTTAAAATTTTAATTTAAAGGTAGAGTTCTGTCTTCCAAGAAGTATGTTTTCTGGGAAGGCTTAATTTATCTGAACCTAACTGGAGAACTTTGACCAGTGAAATCTGATGAACCTTTTCATTTAACTTTACCTTCATTTATAATTGACACAATATTTTTTGATCTTGGAGAAAATGTCACTCACTTCATTACTCTTTCAGTTGATAAAGACTGAAGTGGAATATTTGGGGGGCAAATTCACTTCCTTTCCTCACATTGAATTTGCTTTGAACTATAATGTATATGCATCATACATGAACCTACATTCAGCAGATACTCCTATGTCTGATCTTCATTAACACTTTGGATGTGGCACTCTAGGTGGAAGTTGACATGAGTTGAAGTCAACAAACATATGGAATGTTTTAACTTTTTACATAAAACAAGTACCCTTTCTCAAGTAGCTGCTATGTAGCAAATACTGAGATACTATGCTTCCTTGCCATGAATCCATAAAGTAGGCTCTTGAATCTCATTTCACCCATTAGACCCTGGGAGCTTAGAACATGTAGGTTTTTAATCTCAGCAGTCTGTCTTCAAAGCTATGTTCTTTATTTCACACTGTAATATACTGCTTGCTTTGCTTTCTATGTAGAAAAAGGAAGTTAATTATACATTCTATTTTAAGTGTCCTATTTTGGAAGCTAAACTGAAGGTGAAAACTGAAAACCTTGCTAGTTTCAGATATGATATATAAAGAGATTGTAAGTCATCATTTCTGTTCTTATAACAAGAAAAAGCTAGACAAACTAAAAATCAATGAGTTCTCTTAGACTCATCAGAGCAATGAAGTTGTAGATCAAACGGGTGCTATGAAATCTGGCAAGAAGTCAACTAGAAAATCTTTGAGATCTGCTTACCTGGAGCAGAAGCTGCTAGAGTCAGAAACTGGTGGGAATACTTCATGGTAATTTGGTTAAATTGCAGAGGTTCAGTGTAGCTTAGTATGACAATAAGAATATTCTAGGAGCTGTTCTCTTAGAAGAGCCTCACTGTGGTAAGTACTTTTTCTCCTGAGCCCTCCTCTCGCTCCCAGGGTTCTTGGAGTGAACAATGCCTTCATGGTTCTTGTGAATTACAGCAAGTACCTTCTCCACTACCAATTCCTCCACTCCAGCCTCCTTCAGATTTTACAACCTTCTTTCAAGGGAGAAGCCAGAGACAATGTTAGCCATCAGGGCTTCCAGGGGACTGAATGGGAGTGTGCATCCTGAAGAGGGTAAACTGAGGTTGGAAAATGGGAGAAACCTGAAGGGGAAGTTGTGTCACTGGAGATGTAAGAAAACTAGTACCATTGTGAGCTGACTTCATAGCTAGAAATACTACAAGGCACAAACTCTCTGAGGGAGAAGCAGGTAGAGAAGCCCAAAGTTAAGACAAAAACTAGGACTTTGTAGCATCTATAGCTCCAGCACAAACAACCAAGACTATTCTTGCAGATTAACAGATAGCTATTAGTAGATTAACAGATATAAATAATTGACACTCATGGTGTCTTTACCTCACTTCTGATACCCTATGAAACGTGTATACCTGTCAGCAGCTGCCAAAATTACTGTGCATTCTGAAATTAGGGGAAAAATAAAACCATGGTCTGATGACTCTAGACATCAGAGTTGGATATAATATTGACATCACACACATTCAGTAATGAACTTGTACCTAAAATAAGTACAGTAAGAAAGGAAATAACCTAAATAAATAATGGGTCAAAGATCTCAAGAGAGATCTCTATAGGAAGAGATGTAGCTGGCAGATATGACACTACTTTCCCTAAATCTAAGTAGAATGACCAAATTAGTTGGTTCCAGGTGTTTGAAGGGAGGTGGGAGAGAGTTGAATAAAGTCCAGTAGAGTAGGGTTGTTTTTTTTTTTTTTTTAGTACAGTGAAAGTGTTCTATAAGATACTGCATTCGTTAACTTCCAAATAATTTAATAGATTAAGAGTTTATTTTAGGGCCCTCCCTGGTGGTGTAGCAAGCAAATGCAGCACTAAGAAGCTAAAGCCACTTCAGCATGAGTTTAATCCCTGCCCCGGAGGTGACCCACATGGCATGGCAGACAACCCACCCGCTGCTCCCCTCAGCAGTGTACTTCATCAGTAGGTCTGTTCTGCTCCCCACTCTGTCTCAGTGAATCCTCTCACCGCCCCTGCACCTCTGGTCTATACCCCAGTTCTGTATGCAGAACTGCATAAATCTTAAAAAAAATTATTTTAATAGGTGCAGTTTTGAGTATTCATTTATACAGTGTGAGGATTTCTAGTTGAGGTATATAATGTGACAGAATAATGAAGTTGCATTACATGTGAATAAAACAGTTTCACTGAAGTGTATGTATGTGCATGTGATTTTTAACTTTAACTTTGGAAGTGACCCAAGAAACTTTAGTCTACAAGACAAAGACAAAAGGGGCTATACATAGTTCTATATTCTAGTTGATAAAATTGCTCCTTATGGGTTTGGGGTGAACTATTTGAAATTGCTATATCTATGTATGGTAGTTGAATAATTGACTAAATATATGGTGGATGATGTGATCTGGGATTCCCACTGTTACAGTGGGATGTTACAGAAAAGAGCAGGAGATGAAATTATGTGTTTATATATAGGAGTTGGGACATTATTATGCACCTTAGTTTCACACACATAAAGATGGTTAAATAGAGTGAATGATGGAATAAATTTCCTTGATTTGTCAACTATGAGGACCTTAATTTAGTAACATCTCAGAGAAAGCCAGCAGACAGTATTCAGAGCTTGGTTTCTAAAGACGTTTAGCATTAAATGGAACCTGAGATCTCTGGAGGAATATCAAATTTCAAATCAAGGCAAGAAATCTATAGAAGAGTACAAAGCCTCTTGTATTGCCAGAGAGTGAGGAAGTTCTGAAGGAAATCCCACAATGACTGTAACATGTCAGTGGTACACAGAAGACAACTGAAAGAGCTCTCCATGGTGAACACGGAGCACTTTGAACTGCACAGTACAGTACTTTATATGTCAAATAAATAACCATGAATCCATATTGATATAAATAATTGAGTAAAAAATATGGGAGAATAGACTAAACACAAGACTTCCAAATAATTTATGTAGCTGCTCTATCTTCAAGGAAGTGGGATATAATTCCCAAACAAGTGTGAACTGGATGTATATATCTTAAGTGCACAGAAAGAGCGGGTGAAAAGAGTAACTTTACTGTGGAGAAATCTAACAAGTTATGTCATCCAGATGCCCAGAGTTAACATCCATGGTAGTAAGCCATGTTGATAGTATTTATTGGTCATGAAAAAAGGTAAACACCCAAAAGTGAAATCCTCCACATTAAATATCAGACTAAAATTTTGAAAGTATTTGAAACTAGGTATGGGATATGGTTATAGCCACACTAGCTTACGTAGACACAGGAGTTAAATGTCATGTGGTATCCTAGGAGAGATCCTGGAATAGAAAAAGGAAATTAGGAAAAAGAAAATTAGGAAATAAGGAAATCTGAATAAAGTATGTGCTCTAGTTAATAATGATGTATAGGCTCATTAATGTTGACAAATATGCCATACAGTAATGCAAGATGCTGATAATAAAAACTGAGGGAGGGCTAAGGGACTTCTCTACTATGTTTTGTGTGTGTGTGTTTCAAAGTATTCTTTCATAAAAAAGGATTTAAAAAGTAAAAAAGTTACCTGTAATAGTTTGAATGTTCTATGGAAATACAAGCTTTATTTCTACTAAAAGTCATCGGTTCTAATTACAAAAATTATGAAACTAAATACCCACAACTGAGTTAAATAAAGGAGTGTTGTTACTTTATCAAAGCATGGTGTTTTCTTTGTTAATCCATGTGGAGAGAGCACATAAATTCATTATGAACATGTAGTGTTACAAATAAGTGCTGTGCAGTTAATCTCCTCAAGGATAATACAGCTGATAAATGCATACAATGGGGCGTTATGGATGCCTATTGTCTACTTGTCACTAAGTCATTGTTGTAGGAGGTCTTGAGTGTAACAGGCACACAAGAAGGAAAAGAGATTAAAGAACTCAGGGAATGACTTCAGATGTCCCTTCTAAATAAATTCCCTCAAGAAGCCCTTAGTGCTTCTGCTTTTTTGGGGGGAAACCAAAAGGATGAGGCTAAGTGAAAGTCTTTTACCCTTTGCTCAAAGTGGGTTCCTTTTAGTTTTGGTTTAGATCTACAGATATGTCCTACTCTCCTTTCAGTATTTCCATTACACTTATGTGCATCTTTTGTAATTGTCCCATAGTTCTTGGCATGTTGATTTTCATTCTTTTTTCTCTTGCATTTCAATTTTGGGTGTCTCTGTTGACATGTCTTTAAACTCTTTCCTTAGCCATGCCCAGTCAATAAGGCCATCAAAGTCATCCTTCATTTTTGTTGGTGTGGTTGGGTTCTAGTATTTTTTTTTGATTCAGAGTTTCCACTCTCTCTGCTTTGCGTGCCCATTTGTTTTTTGTATGTTGTCTATTTTTTTCACATGACCCCTTCATAGAATATTCCAATTCCCATTTGAAAATTCCATAATTATGTGACATGAGTAATGTGGTTGTGATGTTCACTTGCAAAATTTTTTTTGTTGAAAGCCAGACAGAAAGTACTGACTTATAACAACATTGTGAGCTTTGCTGTTTCTGGCTGTGGAGACAAGGTGAAAGTCCTAAATTTTGTCATCTCTGTTAAGATTCTGTTTAAACAGGGATTGAGATTTGCTCTTTTAGCTTTTAATTCTCTGTTAATGTCCCTAAACCTTTATGGACCGTAGTACGATGTGGTGTGGGGAAACTTTCGATGAATAGATCAGTTTTTCAGTGAACCTTTTCCCACTTATACGTCTAGAGGGAGTTTGAAGTGGGTGCTTTGTTTCTTTATGTGGAAGGTTAGAGTTCACTATTTTCCTTCCCTAGGGTTGTCTAGGCAATGGTGGAATATTAATAGTTTCCCTCAGGGTTAGTTTTTGTAAGGGCAACAGAGAGCTCTGTATATGTCTGAAAATGTTGCTGTTTCTTCTTTTCAGAGCAAAAGCAGTTTTTTCTTCTCTGTAAAAGCAGCTCAGAAAAATGTAGGGACCCCCATAACTAGCTGACCCTGGTATTTATCTTTGAAACAAGTATATACTGAACCTCCAACATTGTGTCAAGTACAGTCTAAGTGTCCCCATGGATACTGATTTCAGGAGTGAGTTTTGGGCTCCTGGGCTGCTCTTCCAATAACCTGTAACACTGTGCATGGCTTTTGTTCCATTTTTGGATAGCAGTTTTCCCTGAGTGACCTCAATTCTCTGATCTCTAAACATATTCTCTAAACATGTTGATTTGCAGGTTTGTTTGTTTGTTTGTTTCCTAAGGTGATGACAGTGACAACTTCTGAGATCTTTACATGTAAGATCGGAAAATGGAAATCTCATTTGATACATTCAGGTTTTATTTTTGGTGGTGGTGAAGGGAGGAGAGAGGTCAATTTGCTTGAAAATAAAGGTTCCAGTGTTAAAAATTTAACCTGTAAAGAATATGGCTTGAAATTTCAGCTTTTCCCTATGTCTCCCTAATTTTCTTTCTTTTAAAAAGATGAAAAAAAATGTGTAGAAGAACTGGGGTGTAGGCCAGAGGTATAGAAAGTTGAAGGGCTTCACCAGAAAAAGAGTGGGGAGCAGGATAGGCAGGATGACTGAAACACATTGCTGAGGGGAGCAGCAGGTGAGACCAGGAGAGGTCTGCTGTGCCAGGTGGGTCAGCTCCCTGGCCAGGGATTGAACTTAGCCTGCAGTGGTGATAGAACTGAGATTTTAACACATAGGTCACCAGGAAGCCAATAGGTCCCCCAGATTTTCATTCCTAGATGGGTTGTTTTATATGACAGTAGTTGTGATTTCAATATGTGGTGAAATAACTTCACATTAAAAAGGTCATTTACCATACACGAATCTTTGGCTTTTAAGTAGCCTTTAAATATTAAGTGAATCCCTATGTATGTGGTGCCAGTAGCTGCACAGTGTTTAAAGTAATTATCATGATATCAGGAAAGTGCATTTGTAGCTGCTTAATGTATTCAGCAACAAAATTAATACAACAGCAGTTGGTAGATCATTTGAGCCCTGTATTTATAGGAATACTTTTAATGTACAGCCAGAAATGAAGACAGTTTTTACCAGCCATTTACATGTGAGTAAATTGTAAAGAAATGCCTTGTGGGTAAAAATGAGCAATAATAAAACTTAAAAGAAATGAGACATAGGGTTAAGAGTGTTATTCAGTGTATTTGTCGTGTGTGGGTTAAACCCAGTGAGCACTTGCTAACATTTAAAAATACAATGATAAAATTTTACTTTTCTATTACATAATTGTAGCATATGATTTTGAAGAGGGAGTTGGGAGGTTTGTGTCTTAGACTTCCCTGCATCTCCTGAGTCAGTGACGCAGACGCTGCCAAGAGACGTCTCTTTTTCAGATATTTTCCTATTCAGGGAATAATTATTTCTGTCATGAAATGGAATTATCTTTTAATGAACTCCATTTAAATTTCTTTTCCCTATTTTTATGCTCATCTCATTGAATAACGTAGCTCGGAAAAGATTAACTTGTATTATTTCACAGTTGCATCTTTATCTTAATGTAATCTCTCATATTTATTCTGCTAGTCATTGGTTTGCACTATTCTCCCTCAAATCTTCATAGGCAAGAATAATGAAAAAGCTCTGTTAATTTATGTTTCCAGATCATTAATAAAATGTTAAGAACTGGCTGAACCCCATCCCTGGGCACCGTGCTAGCTACATTTCCGGTTGCATGACAGACGGTTATTTATCATTCAAGCTCCGTTGTTTGTGTTCCTCTTGACAGTTTTGCATTCCTTGCAGGAGTCATCCTATCAAAGTCAATTTCAATGAATTTTTAAATTAAGGCTTTGGGCGGCACTATATCAAATGTTGTGCTGAAGTCTAACACATAATAACCATTTTATAACCTGTAGTCATTAATTTTTTAAAAAATGTTAACTGATCAAATCTGCCCAGAATGACTATCATTATCCTATGTATTTGTTCTGACTATAGTTAGTAGGTGATAGTCAGGGATGTCATTTTAGTGTTAAGTTCATTGCAAATGACTCTAGAAAGCAAGCTTCGTGTCTAGGTGATTCCACATAAAGAAGTCACTGCAAATTAATTTGAGTACTAAAAATCCTCTCATACCCTGGCTTTTCATCTCTGTGTACCATCACCCCAGCTGAAAAATTTACTAATTTTTCAATGATTTTGAAAGATACAAATGAGCAGATTATAGACCACAGTCTACCCTATTGATAAGCATTTCTTTACAGAATTTTCCTTTATTTTTGTAGCAGAATTTATGCTAAAAATCCCATGACCCTCGCACCCTAAAATATTTACTACGGACCTTTAGCAACAACAATAAAAACCTGTGTATCAGAGAAATGCACGGGATTATGGTGATGGCACACGGGTGATTTGGTGATGGGAAACCCGTGGGGATTACAATCGAGATGGAAAAAAAATATACAAAATGATGTAAAAATAAACTTTTGTAATAAAAAAAAACCCTGTGTATCCCTGATTTATATTAATGCTCATGTATACTACTTATCATAAATTCCTATCAATAAGAGACAGTGATGAACAATGGGAGACCTAGGACGACTAATTGGAGCTTGCTCAGGCTGCTCTTGACATCATCCTTTCACTCTGTAGGGCCTCAGTCCCTACATCTATACTAGATTCAGGGACTACCTGGGATTCAACCTGGTATCCATCATTTCCAAGGTATATATCACACAGTTGGGAAATCATGATTCAACATGAAAATTGTTACGTATTTTTATAGCAGGCAAAGATCAGACTGTCTTGAAAAATCAAAACACATGAACATTAGTAACAATCTGTCAAAATGCAGCTTTTTTGAGAACCTGCATTACCAGAATGTTTGTCTTTAGTCAAACAGACTTACTTGTGTGTGAACCTTTTAGGTAAAATTAGTCACACTTTCTTATAATTGAGATTATATTTTCGGTGACTGCTGTTAGCTCTTTTTGGACATTGATAATTGGCATTCTGGCGGGCCCAAGTTCAGTTGGGTCTTCCTGTAATGTGCAATTAAGGGGGAAAGAGTGGTGAAATTATGCTTGTTTGATGTGTGGTGAGTTATTTCTTTTGCCTCAAAGTTGGAAAAACTCTTTTTATTCCCTTGCTAAAATGGTAATTATTAGTATCATGAAAGGCTCAGTCTAAATGTGCATGTATGTAATAACCTAATTACTGATAATGTGTTTTTTTAAAATGTACTAATTTATTTAAATTGGGGTAATAGGATTCTTCCCACACATAGCACTACTGCAGAGTCCCTGACACCAACTCACCTAGAGTCCACCACCCTAGTCCACTGTGCTTCCTTCCTTCTATTCCTGTCCCTCCTCCATCCTCTTTCTACTCTGGATGATTCAGCTCTAGTCAGTTTTTAAGTATTAGTTTTTAGGCTTGCCTTTGGTTCTTAGTTTGCTTTTGCTGTAGGAAGCCTCTCAATGCCCCTTGTAGCATAAAGGGATCCAAATACAGTGCTGTTTTATGTCTCTCCTCCATAGATACTATTTTTCATAGATTGGATAGGAACTCATACACCACTGCATTATTGCATAATAGCTTTATGAAGTAAAATTTTACATAAGAAATTGCATTTTCTAACATATGCAATTGGATGAATTTGAATAGATGCAAGCATCCGTGATACCATCACCAAAATCAAAGTAACTGACGTGCAACTTCTCCAGAAGATGCCTCATGTCACTCCTTATGTTGTAGAAACACTTAGGATTAGACTGATCTTCCTATCAAATCTTGAAATGTGTGATACTACTGTATTGTTAAGGAGATGCTGTGAATTGTATCTCTACAACATATTTGTGAGCATAAATAGAAGTTTACTGAAGGTTACATCTTTGCCATACTTCAATATATATAAAACATCATAGTATAAAAACAGTATATAAAAAGGGACTGCCTAATCCCATTTCAGCATAATTTCACTCCCATTTTGGAAAGGAGTTGATTATGAGAGAGACACTCTTATACTTAGTCTCTTTGAACTATTCGGGATGCACAGTCAGCTGAGGATGCCTGAGCAGCACACAGAGTGGTAGCGAGTAGTCAGGGCGTCAGTGTCAGCTCTGTTGTTAACTTGCAGCAACATGTTTGAGAAATCACAGTGCCTCTTTGATTTCCTGACTTTGAGCTCAGAGAATAAATAACTTTTTTTTTAAGATTTATTTATTTATGCATACAGAACTGGAGTACAAGTCAGAGGTGCAGGGGCAGTGAGAGGAGTCACCAGAGACAGAGTGGGGAGCACAACAGGCGGACTGATGAAGTACACTGCTGAGGGGAGCAGCGGGCGGGTCAGGAGAGGTCCGCTGTGCCATGTGGTCACTTCCGTGGTTGGATGGAACTTATGCTGAAGTGGCTTTAACTTCTTAGTGCTATGCTTTAACCCGCTGCACCACCAGGGAGTGCTGTACAATTGAATTTTAATAAGCAGTCAAATTATATAATCCCTAATATGTTTCTCATTTATAAAATGCCAGTATTTACAATGAAGCTTTGACAAAGGAGAAAACTGTTCTAATAGCATATAGCCCTTGGACTCAATGAAGGCGGTTAACTTGAAGGATTCTCCAAGAGAAGAGGTTTTCAGTAAGAAGTACATACTTAAATGACAGGGCTGCTCGTCACTGAGGGTGATCAGATGCTTATAGGTAATATATGGGTGTATATTCTCTAGCGTAACAGATAACATATGGATATGACTTTTTAGGAAGACTTGTTTGTATGTTTTATTTATTTTTAATTACTGATCTTACCTAAGCCGTTTTCTATATCTTACAACTCTTACTAAATGTTTTGCTCTGAAATCTGTAATTAATCTGTAAGGAAGAGAACATGAAGAGAAGTTTGGGGGATTTTTTTTTTGAAGATTTATTTATTTGTTCATACAGAATTGGGGTACAGGCCAGAGGCTAAGGGGTGGTGAGAGGATTCACCAGAGACAGAGTGGGGAGCAGAACAGGCAGATTGACGAAATACACTGCTGAGGGGAGCAGTGGGCGGGTCAGGAGAGGTCTGCCATGCCATGTGGTCACCTCCGGGGCAGGTGAGAATCGAACTCATGCCAAAGTGGCTTTAGCTTCTCAGTGCTGTGCTTTAACCCGCTGCACCACCAGGGAGGGCCTAGAGGTTTGGGGGATTTAGTAATTGTCTGGTCTGCTAAGGAAGAAGCTTCTCCATTTAGAAGCAAGAATATACAGTTAGAAGGGAAAAGACAAACTGAGTTAGGGCTGACCTGTTGCGGGTATAGCACTGTGGGTTGAATGATGGCACAGGATGGTCCTGTAGCCTACAGAATTTTTCTCCCTGCCTCCCACTCAAAGGACCTGAAATTCTCTCTTATCTCTTCTGGAGATTATAGAAGTAGGGGCATTACCACAAGAAAGACTCCATTTAATCATACTTTAATTTCCTGAGAGCTTAAGGGTTAGGCTGTTTTGGATGTCTGCTCTCTGATGTCTGTTCACTTAATCTCCTATGCATATTTGACATGGACGGAGTTAAGAAATAAACTCACTGTCAGGCTGTGTACTTTGTAAAGGAAAAAGATAATGTGATTTGGAAAAACAACGAAATAAGAATAGTATGGCAGAGTTAAAGAGTGTCTACCCTGACTGCCCTAGGGAAGTCTGGCTCTTCTGATGGGGTATTCAGAGTATGTGTACTAAAAGATGGAGAGAGATGGAAAAGTTATATATGTATGCATGTCGAGAACTTTGCTTACTTCACAGATTTGTCTGTTAGGTTCCTGACAGTGGTCTTTGAATTGCAATCCCCCTGACTATTATTCATACATTCTCCTTGAGCAAAACGAGGTTACTGCACTTTTTATATCCAGATTTGTCTGACACAAGGAAGGTATATCAACTTAAACATGACACTGAGAAATAAATTTCTGATTTTAAAGGCATCTTGAAATAGATAGCAATAATAATACATTCAGTACTACAAAGGTGGTGTGTTCTTCGCAATCTAATTTATATTTTTATACAAATCAAAATACCAAAAGGATGTTATGGAGAAAATTGCCAGACCAAGTAGGTGATTGATGAGGGAAGACCCACTGTGGCAGGACAGCGCTTCCTGCAGGGAGCCCTGCAGCCTTCCTTGCTGTGGTGCTGGAGGAGCAGCAGCTGGCTGGGTCACTGCCGCTGGAGCTCCTTGTCTCCACTCCCGGTGTGTCTCCACCACTTCCTGGAAGTGGCCATTGAGGGAAATTACCTAGTATTTCTGGGTCTTGCCCTACTTTTTTGTGTGGGTATTAAAATAGTGTTTATCACATAGAATTGTGTAGAGATTAAATGAATTAACACATGTAAAGTGCTTAAAGCAGTGTGAGTTTCAGCAGCATTAGCACTCTACTAATGGATCAGAAGAGAAAATCTAGAAATAGACCCAAATACCTAGGAAATGTTAGTACATAACACAGGTATATTGTAAACCAATGAGAAGGCTTTATTCAATAAATGGAGCTCAGAAAACTGAGTCGCTTTCTTGAAACTAATGATGTTAAACTCCCTCTTCAAAGAAATTTCTGGTGGGCCAAATACTTCAGTACAAAAAAAAATTATCTATGGTTTCTTACAAAGCTAAATATCTACTCACTATATGACAAAGCAGTTCAAATTACAAGCACTTTCCAAAAATACAGAAAAGTACATGCCCACCTGGGGCTACTACACAAGTGTTCACAGAAGCTGTCTTCACGATAGCCCAAAGTGGAACCAGCACAAGTGTTTATCAACAGGTGGGTGCATGAACTAATTCTAATATATCTGTATTATGAAATACAGTGAAAGAATGCACTACTGAACATACAACACTTGTTGAATCTCAACTAGGCTAAGGAGTCTAAGCCTGATGTTAAAGACTACATAATGTATGATTCCACTGATACGAAAATCTGGAAAAAGCAATCTCGAGTGATTGAAAGTCACTCTATGATTGGAAGTGGGGATGGAAGGCAGAAGCTGAATGCAAAAGGGAGTTTTGGGGGGGTACTATAAAAATTTTATATCTTGATTGTGATGGTATTATGACAGCATATATCAAAATGCATTCAATTTTGTACTTAGCATGGGCGAATTGTTTGCAAATTATACCAACCACAAACAGATCATATTTAAAAAATTGAGCCATAAAAATACAGCAGCTGTTTTTTCAAGACATTTAATTTAATATCAAAAGTACAGTGCAAAAGGCCAAATACACTGAAGGATCCGTTCCCACACTGCAGTCAGCAACAGCAGTCTTTAACAAGTGAATGAAATTTCATTTAACTTTAATAAGTTTCAACATCCTGCCACCCCCCAAAATACAGTAAGCCCATAACCACCAATATCTTTAGGCAATGTAGTTGTGAAGTGAATATGTATAAAGCTTCAAACATTTTAAACCTGAAGGTTGATCCCATACCTTTATGTTTACATATGTTTACAATGGAGTGAGATTATCTCCATTACTAGCAGCCACTCAAAGTACTAGCCACTGCTTAAAACCACATGGGCTCAGGCTCAGTCAATGTATAAAGCTTGAAACATTTTAAACCTGAAGGTTGATCCCATACCTTTATGTTTACATAGTCCTCAGTGAGATTATCTACATTATTAGCCATTCAAAGTACTAGCCACTGCTTAAAACCACATGGGCTCGGGCCCTCCCTGGTGGCGCAGCGGGTTAAAGCACTGCACTGAGAAGCTAAAGCCACCTCCGCATGAGTTCGATTCCCGCCTGCCCCGGAGGCGACCACATGGTGTGGCAGACCTCTCCTGGCCCGCCCGCTGCTTCCCTCAGCAGTGTACTTCCTCGATCTGCCTGTTCTGCTCCCCACTCTGTCTCTGGTGAATCCTCTCACCCTCCGCATCTCTGGCCTGTACCCCAGTTCTGTATGAATAAATAAATCTTTAAAAAAAAAAAAAAAACCACATGGGCTCAGGCTCAGTCAAATAATAGAGACCCCAAACTAAAAGGCCAAATATTTGAATTATGGGTACTGACATCTGTTATTTTCTCATGACTATGAAGTTGGCTTTTAGCAAGTAAACCTTCAAAGTCAAAAGTCACCTCTGGAGTTTGGACCTGGAAGTGCCAGCAACCCCAGGTTCTACATCCTTTTGGCAAAACCTACACACAGTGTCGCAGGGGCTCTAGGTTCAGTGTAACACATTCCATTTCTATATTTTACTGACAATTTTTAGGATCAACTCATGATTTTTAATTTCTAGCTTTTCATTCTTCTAGGCTAGACTCTCTTAAGACAGTTTGCCATTGATTTAATTTTTTTTCTACCTTTGTTTCTTTCATACAGAAATATTCCTCAAATGTCTACATGTTCCAGAAGAGTAAAATTTGTGAGGTGGCCACTTCTCTACAATAGCATGATGCCGTCTTGCCTTTGAAGCAAGAGGAAGGCGAAGGGGAAAAGTGCTGACATACAGGATTCATCTGGTAAGTTTTACATTAAATATTAGAAGCTGAAAAGTATAACAACATGGCCTTTTCACTTAAAAAGTGAACTACTTGATTGTAGTCCTGGTGGAACTATCACGGATGTTGATCTTGAATGGAGAAAGTGATTGTTTATCTAGCAGGCATAAATTTCAGGAGCTTATTTATGGACCAGTTTCAGTAACTTAGGCTATTTCACTTCACTTTTCATTTTGGGGAATAAGTTGATGTCTAGGTCTACCATCATTGACCTCAGTTGTGCAATATTGTGTTACCGGACTTGCTTGAGGAGCTGGATTTGAGTGGGACACAGTTAGAATGTCATCTCTTGCTCCTTGGCTGCTGTCTCATGGCAAGGATATTTTCCCTGAATGCAGACTATTGCTGCTGTTGCCAGTTACATCATTACAGTTAAGATCTGTGTATTTTCCCTCTAAATTCGCTCAAATGCTTCATATTGTTCATTCATCTTAGATCTCTCTCATCAACAGCCATAACTTTGAAGTCTGTTTCACTCATTTCAACCCTTTTGAGGAGAGATTCCTTATTGGTCATCTTGAATCTGAGGAGTCACCTCCCAACATGGCCATTGGACCCAATTCCTCAAGCTTGGTAATGGTAGGGAGGTAAACAATACAAAGAGCAAGTTATGGCAGTTTCAAACCTTGTCTCCAGTGTTCTTTATCCTCCTCCCATCAAAGAATGGGCTTCTTGAATCCTAGTTTTGAGATTGTTTGACCAGTAGGTGACCTTAGGAAACTGAGCTTCCTCTTACTCTCTTGAGAGTCTTGCGTAGGCCACATGGAAAGATCTCAGTAAATAGTGTCCACTCTTAGACATGTGAGTGAAGAAGTCTTTAAATTGACTCTACTTCTACGCACTCTGACAAATTTGTCTCTAAGTGAGAGACAAATTTTCACTGCCACCTCCCCCACCTTTTTTTTTTTTTTTTTTACAGTTACAGTGTCCAGAGGAAACCAGTCTTTAGAACTATGACAGACAATTGTAATGATGCCAGTTGTCTTAAGCCACTAAATTTTGGGGTGGTTTATCATGCAACATGAGATGAGGACAAAAAATCTGGAAGGAAGCACAGGACATTAAATTATGAACGGGACAAACTTGTATAAGCCACAGAGGAAAAGACTGATAAGTATGTTTAACAGAATCAGATTTTTCCCATGGTAAAAAAAAAAAAACTGTCATACTCAAATTGGGACAAATAGCCAGCATAGTATTATCTATTTTATAACATTATGAACATTTACAGATCAATATGAAAAACTAATATCACTGTAGAAAAATAGGCTTAGAACATAAATGAAAAATTAATATTTATCAATATAACTTAAGCAAAGATGATCATACTCATTTACAGTATACAAAACAAAGATCAATGGTGTGATCCAGTGTCATTTTTTTCCTGCAAAGTTGGTGAAGTTAAAAAGACGATCCAAATTACTAGATTTATTAAACAATTTCTCCAATATATTCTTGATGGGTAAATTAGCTGAGTCCCCACGAAGGGATATTGTAATCTTTGCTACTGAAATTTAAAATGTGGAGACACGGCCCTCCCTTGTGGCGCAGCGGGTTAAAGCACTGCACTGAGAATCTAAAGCCACTTCCGCATGAGTTCGATTCCCGCCTGCCCCGGAGGTGACCACATGGTGTGGCAGACCTCTCCTGACCCACCCGCTGCTCCCCTCAGCAGTGTACTTCCTCGATCTGCCTGTTCTGCTCCCTACTCTGTCTCTGGTGAAGCCTCTCACCTCCCCTGAGCCTCTGGCCTGTACCCCAGTTCTGTATGCACAAATAAATAAATCTAAAAAAAAAAAAAATTAAAAAAAAAATGTGGAGACACTCTGTGTTGGTAAATAATAGTGGTGGCACTAAATAAAGTTTCAGCTTTTACTCAATTCATAATACTGTAGGCATCAGGGATAGATTGGAAGATTTCCCCAGGAAATCAGTCACTCAAGGATATAGACTCGTATGTAAATTCTTTGTGAGAGAAATCTTTCTCAGTGTGCATGCAGTTACATTAGAATAAATCCATCCTAACTAAAGATTCTGTGAGATGCAGTGCTGGCCTCAGGCTACCTGGCTGCACTGTCCAGCAGCACGAATTTGTGTAGTCCTGGATTCTGCTGCTGGCTGTGCCTTCATGCCACTGCAAAGATGCACACTCCCAAGTCAGACCACTGTAATGTGGAGACCATCTGTGTTGTCTGGTTTCAGTGGACTGTCTACATCTGGCTGCTAGGATACAGAATAGAGGGAAGGCATATGTGAAGGACTATGGGAAGTTTATGGCCAGGCCAAAAGGGGTGTATATGTGTGTGGGGTTGCTTTATTGCTTAAATGGTGCTGGTGGGATTGTTGGTAGTTATGTGTGGTATAGGTGTAGTCATTGAAATGATCATTTAAAGAAAATTTGTGAAAAGGCATTTATATTATTTCAAAAATTTGCAAAGATTTTTATCCTTTCAACAAACCCTGTTAAATTTTCTCTTATTAGTTCTTTTACATTATCTGGGTAATTTTTTTTTAAGATTTATTTATTTATGCATACAGAACTGGGGTACAGGCCAGCGGCACAGGGACGGTGAGAGGATTCACCAGAGAGAGTGGGAAGCAGAACAGGCAGATCAATGAAGTGCATTGTTGAGGGGAGCAGCAGATGGGTCAGGATCTACATGGTCTGCCGCATCATGTAGATCACCTCTGGGGTTGGGATCGAACTCTTGCTGAAGTGGTTTTAGCTTCTTAGTGCTATGCTTCAACCTGCTGCACCACCAGGGAGGGCCTTATCAGGGTAATTTTGAAAAGATGTCCTTAGTTTCAGAAATCTCCCAATGTTTTTGAAATTTGGAACCTTTGCATTTTAAAATCAACAGAGTAAGATATCACTCTCATTTATGTAAAGGAAATAGAAAAAAAATCAAATAATTTCAGAATATGTATTAATATTTTAGGACATTTTTCTAGAATAAAAACTACTTGTACATTTCTGTGTCTTCATGGAAAAGGCATATTGAAGTTTCATTTATTTCTATAATTGATTTTTTTATCATTACTAAAAAATACTGACATGTCTCCTAAGAAATCTCTCAATAATAGAGACAGTGGATGAATTTAGTTTTTGTCTGTGTTTACTTAAATCAAAAGCTAAAATTGATAACATGATGAATTTAAAAATTGTCTTCCCACTTGCATTAAAGGCAATGAGAAAAGTATCTGAAACTTCCTTAGTCAAACATAATTCAGTGAAATGATGTAAAATATTTCTTCAATAATGCCAGTGTTTCCATAAGTACATTTTTTTTTAAAGATTTATTTATTTGTGCATACAGAACTGGGGTACAGGCCAGAAGCTCAGGGGCAGTGAGAGGCTTCACCAGAGACAGAGTGGGGAACAGAATAGGCAGATCGATGAAGTACACTGCTGAGGGGAGCAGCAGGCAGGTCAGGAGAGGTCTGCCACGCTATGTGGTCACCTCTGGGGCAGGCGGGAATCGAACTCATGCGGAAGTGGCTTTGGATTCTCAGTGCTGTGCTTTAACCCGCTGCGCCACCAGGGAGGGCCCTCCATAAGTACATTTTTATCTAATTCCATACTACAGTATGTTCTCTCATCTTTGTAGCTCTAAATCTAAATATTCTTACTCAATATTTTGCAGCAGAAAAGCAGAACTCCTATTCATTAGCCAATGACTTGCCAGTGAGCAACTGCTATCCTCTGTGAAATCATATGTTCCTTCATAGCTTATTTTCAAAAAAGACAAGAACAAGGTGTTATTAATGACAACTTCTAAAAAGTCAAAATAAATGGTGTTATTTTTTACCCATTCACATGGAAGCTTTGGCACTTTGCATGTCTAATGTCGTGACTTAGCCATTAACCATCCCTCACAGATCTAGATCACGTAGAGCTTCATTCTCTTTCCCTCTCATCTGCCAGGGTTGCCTTACTGCTCAGATCATGTGGGAAATGCTAAAAGTATGCAACTTCACAAGTTTCTTTTATCTATAAAATATTTAAAAAAACTCCAATTTAATATATTTTTGTATAAAACCAGAGAATAAGTTATTCTTAAAGAAGGCAGCACATATACAAGGATATGGGTGTCGTAAGTTCACAGGTGTCAGGAAGAACCAGGGTTGAGGAACTAGAGAAGTTAGGTAAGTCTTAAATGGAAGACTATAATGATGGGCAGAGGAAGGTATAAAGCTTCCTGTCTATCCATAAGTTTAGCAAATGACGATATAATTCATCACCCAAATCAGGACACTTGAAAATAAAAGGGTTTTTTTTTTTTATTAACAAGAACCCCAGGGTTATATGCATAAATTTGGACTACCTGAAACAAACCAGTTCCAGATGAATGTATGGATACCATAAATTAGGTAGGTGATGAACTAAACAGCAGCAAGTACCCTCATACATTAGGCTGAAGGTTATGAGACCATTTACAGAGCAAAGTGGGGTAGCTAATTGCAGGTAACCCTTTCTTTATATTTTGCTTTATTGCATTTCAGGAATTAATGTGTTATAGCAATGGGGTATGTTTAAATTGAGGGATGTAGTTTTTTAGATACAGTGCTACTATATATTTAATAACCCATAGTATAGCATAAACATGTTTTATCTGGCCTGAGAAACCAAAACATTCATGTGACTCACTTTACTATACCATTCACTTTATTGCTTTGGTCTGGATCTGAACCTGCAATATTTCTGAGCTGTGTCTGTATAAGCAAAGGACATTATTAAATCAGCAGTGTGTAAGTGGAGGCCAGTCCCCAGAGAAAAATGTAAACTGGATCAAAGCTTACGCATCAGAACGACCAATGTATTGAGAAAGTTGGGTTATGTAGTGCGTCGGGTGACAGAATCCCCTTTCTGTCTGCAGTCTCTTGAGGTTCTGGACACCAGAGCCCTCCAGCACAGAGTCCTAGGCGTCATCATTTGGAAGTGTGTCAAAGGGGTGTAGGCAAGGCCTCCATGCATTGGTACGTTTCTGTGGTGATGGTTTAAGTAAAATGAGTTCTCATTATCGTTTTTGATGAATCATTCTTGTGAGGATACAATTTGTGTTGGAATAGTCCTGTCTTTGAATCTCGTCCCAGATTGAGAGAGTTAAAAACAGACTGGTAAACATTTCAAAATATTTTATTCAAGTTTTCAGTATAAATCTTAAAATCTGTAATTGCATATGAGTAATTTTCTCAGGGGATTCTTTACAATTTAAGAAATGATTGTTATCTATTTATTTAAATCAATAATTGGTGATTATATTAGGAGACAATAGACAACCAAAGTAGATTTCTACACTTTGCAGGGAATGTTTGGGGTCTTCTTTGGGACCTTATTCAGTTACACTCTAAACTGGCAGTTTAATTCTGAGACTACTGTGGTGATGGTGTGGGTGCACATGTGTGTGGTTCCATTGAATCATGTACATGAATTGTGGGTAGTTTTTATCACTTAATACCTCAGTAAATCTGTAAAAAATATTTGGACTTTTTCTTTACTATAGAAAATGTTTTTGAGTAAAATTCTTTAGGCAACAATTCCGGAATGGTGATACTTAATCTCAGAATTTTTGAGTGTAGTTTTAATTGTGAAAATACTCCATTGAATCTTAAGAAGTTGACAATCACATTGTTTTTATGTTTAATGATTTTTCAAATCTTACCTCTTCAGTGCAACCAGTAGCTTGGGAGTAGAGCTTAAAAAAGTGTAGAACAGATGGGTTCAGGGACACCTGGGTTTAGGGACCTGAGTGAGTGTGTGCGTTATCAGTAAGCCCTACTGTTAGGACTGGATGCAGATCTACAGGCAGAACTTGATATGCCCCAAAATACTGAGATGTAATATGGATAGCTATGCATGTAAAAACCAGTGCCAGCTATATTCAGCTGAAGCGGAACATCACAGTAGGTCACAGTAGGTAGCACTCCAGCCTGAAAGTCATGAATCAGAAATTGTCTCTTGACCGAAACAGAGTTTGGAAGGAAGTATGAGACACCCCTAGTTCCAGCTCTTTAGAAAGCTGTCCTTTGGAACTGGGTACAAGAGCATGGCAGGACACCATTGCCAAGTCTGATTCAATCTCAGTAGTTTGGCAGAGGCCCCATGACCAGTAGTTGAACCTCTTGAAACATCAAAAATAGCAGTATGAGTTCATGTTGAGTCTTCCCAGACCTCCGTGTGTCTAGAGCTGAGGTTTATCTGCCTTTGTGGATTAAACATTCAAGTGCTGGAAGTATAACAAACAGCAGGGAGGTAAACACATCAGATTATTTGACTTCAGAGAAATTGCTTATAATGCTTGCCACAAAAATGCCTTATGGATCACTATTCCCATAAAATACTCTGAAGTATCAATGGTAAAATCAGAATGGAGAATAGTACTCATCTTGTCCCCTCCTTGAAGTACCACACTAAAGATCAAAATAGTAAAACCTTTGAGCATTCCTATGGTACAGAGATGTGTCCACATGGTGCCTGTTGCTATCCCCTGGAACACAGATTTGTGTGACAGCCTTTGAGAAGGGCTAGATTGGAGGTCCCTGTGCAGTGCAGTCATTATAGGCTGCAGGTAGCTCTGGAAAGCTTTGTGAGGACCTAATTGAGTAGAGGCTAGAAACACTCTATCAATTGCATCTTAAAGAAATAGAGATTTGGTAAGGGTTTGTTGAGAGAGGAAAACAGAATCTGGCTCAAAATAGTTTTTGAGTGTGTCATTAAGATAAAGGCTGTCGAGTCAAACAGAACTAGGGCATCCTTGTTCTATTCTTTTGTTAATGACTTTCTAGGTCTGGAAGACACCAGCTTGATTGTGTTGGTGTGACTGGAATGAGAAAATGAACAGGTGTGGTGAAGGCTATGTTGTAGGTGCTCTCAATGCAGCAAGTGAGGTCTAGCTCTTGTTAAAGTCAGTTTTAAAGGGGACTGGGCTGAACAGCTAGGGGAGACACTAACCAAAATAGAGCCTGTCTGGGGAGCAGGGACGGGGCAGCTGGAGACCCAGCTCAGAAAGCATTTGCTGTTGTTATTTATAGGACTCAATTAAGCCTTTAAAATTGGATATCACATATTCAAGCAACATGTCTCTAGCAATAACCTAGTGTTGTTTTTATAGGCTGTTGCTATTAAATTGTTTTAAATCAATGCGTCCTAGGAACATACAAATAAAAGAACTGCTTCTGATTAATGGGCTCATTGGCATACCTTGTGAGGCAAACATTTTTTGTTTAGTTGGAGCTTAATTTTTTTCTCTGATATGCTGTATGATTGGGGGGAGAAAACTAATTCAGTTCATCAAGCTTTTCCCCAAGGAATATGAAAATACCCACCTCTAAAATTTTATATTTGATCAAGAAGCCAGCATTGAAAGCTGATATCACAGGTATGTGCATATATTTATGTAGTAAACAGATACTGACATCTGCAATAATATCTCCATCCCTGTATTTATATACAAAAGGAGAGACTATATTAAAATTTTTATTAATTAGGGGAACTCTTTAGATTTCATACCAGTGATTTTGCTTTCTCAATGAAAGTATCCCTATTATTAGTGCTCAATTATGTTATTGATATCTTGGCCTGATTTTAATAAAGACATTTATGAATATACATGCTGAACCTTATGTATGTTAAGATATGTGCATATGTACTTAAACTCTAACAGGTAATTTACAGATTTTATAATGTAATTTTAGAGAAGAAGCATCTGATTCACCTACTTAGAAGTTATTATTATGATTACTTTTAGATAATAACAGTACCTCACTGATGCACATATTTAAAATTAAATTAACCATTAAATGAAAGCAGTGAAAAGTTGCTTCTTTACTATGGTTTCACAAATCTTCATGAGAGAAAATAGTTGACTTTTGTGCTAGTAGTTAAGCAGTAGTTCTCAAAGCCTTAAACACACTTTCAAAATATGTATTAGAATGAATATCTCTAAAATCTGAACACTAAATGCATCCAAGGACAGTGTTCATAATGTCTTTAATGTGCTTGTATTCTTTATGTCCTTTTGTTTTTCAGTGCAAACAGACAAACCAGACTACTCTACTATTGCAGAATAAAATACAGAGAATTTTGAGCCATAAAATAGCTTTAGCTAAGAACTTTAAAGCTTTCAGCAATTGTTAATTAACTATACCTCCTACCAGCCCTGTGAATAGTCACAAAAACTTTATCGTAATCCCATTTTATGGAGAAGAAAAAATGAATAAGCAACTGAAAGAAAAATATAGCTAGTACATAGCTTTCCTGACTGTAAATATTTTCATAGATACAAGGAATACAATTGTACTTAATACAGACAATTCCAAATATGTGCTCTTCTGCATAAATTAAAGTATTTTTGTAAAATTTAGCTTTTGTAACACCCCTGTTAGGTTAAACAATCTAGTTGATAATGTGGAAGCTCTAAATTTGTTAGTCAGTTCTTGCTTTCCAACAGTTTAATACATCCTGAGGCAGGGGAGGTTGTGGGTCAAGCTGAGAAGGTAGGACAGTTAAGACTCAAGACAGAGGTGTTACAGTAAAGTAGAAGTGTATTTCCCCAATCAGAACAAGTTAGAATAGGAGTCAGAATCACTTCCTAAGAATCAGTGCAAGTGGGAAGCTCAGATATTACATGGGGTGCTCTTTGTGGGTGGTAAGGTGTGAGCTGAGCTTTTGGGAAAAGAGGAAGTATTGAGTCAGGGACTGTATCAATAGTAAGGTTGGTGTGCAAGAACAAGATGTAGAAACAGGGTAGAAGGGAGGTAGTAATTAGGGAAGAGGAAGAGGAGAGAAACAAAGACAGAAAGAGACAAGTGGATGTGTGAATGGTGGCAAGAAGAAAGATGAATTGCCCTGTGGTTTAAATCTTTGGAGAGAGGATTTTACAATTTTTTTTAAAGGTTTATTTATTTATTCATATAGAACTGGGATACAGGCCAGAGATGCGGAGGGTGAGATTCACCAGAGAAAGAGAGGGGAGCAGAACAGGCAGATCTACGAAGTACACCGCTGAGGGGAGCGGCGGACGGGTCAGGAGAGGTCTGCCTCGCCATGTGGATCTCCTCCCGGGCAGGCGGGGATCGAACTCGTGAGGAAGTGGCTTAATCTTTTTAGTGCTGTGCTTTAACCCACTGCTCCACCAGGGAGGGCCAGGAGTTTACAATTTTTTTGATTTGCCTTGTGCTACATAATTTCCTCACCACTCCTTCTAGAAAACAGTAAAACACCTTTGTTAGCTGGATGGGATTTGAATTTTTTTAATGACTAGCACACTGTCTATGAGAAGATAGATTTAATGGTTTCAGTAGTGGCATCTGAAGAATTTGTAAGCTCAGAAGTCAAAAAGCTTATATATGATTTCCTATATGGAAAATTTGTTTGTTCCAGCTTATAGAGCCTCCCTAAATTGTAAGAAATAATAATAAAAAAATCTTAAATGGGGATGGGGGAAGAAGGATGAAAGTCACACTTAGTGATCTAGGAATTTAACATATCCTTGTGGAAAAGGGGCTACAATTGTCAGCAAGTCAGTTAAGCAATCACTACACCACCTCACATTACAGACAGAATGGGGGGGGGGGATGAGTTTGTTAGACTACCCAACTGAAGTGAATGGGTGGAAGTCTCAGAGTTGAAAAAGTACCAGAAAGTTATTAAGAGTGTTTAGTGTCTACCAGAAAGAGTTTTGTGAACTCAGTCAGTGGTTTTAAATTGTATGCCTGATTATCACAGAAATCTTACAGAAAAACATTGTTACTGAGAATTTGGTGAAGGATAATCCTGAGATAATTGCAGTGACCAATAAGAGCAGTATTGTGATAACAAAAGTGGTAGCAGTTGACAGGCATATTTGTGTACAAGGGATAGGCATGTTTCTCCTCTGCTGTCTCAGGTCAGGAGTAGAAAGAATGAGGAAGAGAAAACCCAAAGGCAAGTCATATTTTTTGAGCATTGTAAATAAAAGCAATTGTATCACCATTTCAAATACAGATGACAAGAAGAGAAAAACTGTTTTGTTAAGAAATTATGACTTTGATGTAAAATAGACTGCTTTGAAATTTTGGTTGTTCTCATGAGGGTGCTAGCCTGAAATGGAAAAAAAAATGATTGTTAGGTATTTCATAAACAAGATACTTGAAGCTACTTCTAAGATAAGGTCAATAACAGTGGAATTAAAGAAACAAGAAGATGAGACCTAACACAAGAACTCTGGGAAAAACTCTTCTAGAGGTGGACAGGGGAAGCTGTTGCTGAGACCAATAACTTAAAGATGAGGGGCTGCCAGGGGAGATCAGTGACCAAAGACAGTATTGGTCAGTGACAGAATACTGGAGTACGGGATTACCAATATTCCCCAACTT
Source organism: Condylura cristata (assembly GCF_000260355.1). Classification (NCBI taxonomy): domain Eukaryota; kingdom Metazoa; phylum Chordata; class Mammalia; order Eulipotyphla; family Talpidae; genus Condylura; species Condylura cristata. The sequence goes on from NW_004567119.1 coordinate 32,685,422, forward strand.
CAGGGAAGCAACTCAGAGCCTCTGTAGTTGCTGCAACCAGCTTGATGTCTTTTGGAGATGGGCATGGTTGTTTCTTGCAACCTGGGCACTTAAGAACTCACAGCCAAGTGTGTCTTCCTCAACCATAAGTACAACAAAGATAGACTGTTTGTACCACAAACTTCCATTTCGAAGGAAAAGAAAAAATGCTGCATAGAATTACTTTGCCCATTACTGTGATGATTTACTGCCTGGCAGGTGGTATGAGTTCCAAGTCTCTTGAATGAGAGGAGAAGTCCAATGAGATTGTGATTCTATTTCCTTGAAGTTCAAAGGGTTAGAGAGGAAGAAATGAAATAGTCATTACTCATAGGTGATATGACTACACATGTAAAAAAGAAAGAAAAAACAAAGTCAAAACTTGATAGGTGAATTTATCAAGATTGCTAGTAATGAGATTGACATGTATAAAATTCTATTCTTGTATACCAGCATAAAGTAATTATGAATGGAAAGTTTTGTTTCAAGTGTCATTTGTAAAACCATAAATAATTCAAATACCTAGAAGTGAAACTAATGAAAATGGAACTATAAAAGATTTATAAGAGAAATTAAAACTAAGCAAATGGAAGGAAATGCTATATATAGTAAACTATGTATAGTAAATGTCAGCTCTCTGTAACTTTATAGATTTAATGTAAATCATAATCAAAGTTCATGCAGTGTTTGTCTGTGTGTGTGTTTGTGTATAAGCACTGATGAGCCAATTCTATAAACTTAATGAAAATCCACAGCATATGAATAGATAAGGAAATATTTTAAATATAGCAAGCCTTGAGTATTTACACTACAAGGTATCATGGCAATAGAAGGCTATAATTATAACAATTGGGGTATTATAATCTCATAAACATACATACATCAGTGGAACAGAGTAGAAAGTCTACAAACGTTTACTTTGAGACATCAAGTTGCTCTATAACCTTGTGGTAGAGAAAGGATGGTTTTTCTAAAAAGTTACCCCATGTCATCTGAATATCCACACAAAACAATATTACAACCAGTTACAAAAATTCTATGTTACGGTTTTGAATGTAGATGATAAAACATCTGACATAAAAAGATGTCAGCAGATATTTCCATGCCTTTATCATTGGCAAAGATTTCTCATAAAGGATGGTAAAAAAAAAAAAAGACAAACATAAATTGGACAGTGTTAACACTGATTTTTTTTTTACAAGAAAGGACCCTATTAGAATAAAAAAAGAAAAGCCAGAGTAGGGAGAGAGATTTGCAACACATGTAACTAACAAAGGATTGATAATCTAGAATATATAGAGTATACTTAGACATCAGTAAGAAAAACATGGAAAACTCCATAGAAAAAATGAGCAGAAATATTCACGCACTTGACAGAAGAGGAAAACCAAGTGGCAAACATATGAAGAGGCTCGCAACTTCATTAACCATAAGAAAATGGAGTGAAAACTGTTATGAGGTCATCTACACACTCAGCAGAATGAAAAACTAGATAGGAAGCACTAGCAAGGATGTGGAAATAGAAAACTCTGGTAAGTTGTCATAAATTGCTGTAGTCACATTGGGAAACGGGCAACTCTCCTTCAGCTACAACTGTGCATGCCCAGTGGCCCAGCAGTTTCCCTAGTAAATACAGCCACATAATGTGTGAATTCTTCAAAACACATGTATCACTTCATTTATATTAGTGTTATTCGATCTGAAAATGAACCAAATGCCTGTTAATAGTGAGTCAATTATTTCTGGCATATTCATATAGTGAACCAGTCTGCCGCTCTTACCGTGGAATGAACTGCTATTGTAATGTACAGCCACGTGTTTGTGTCTCAGACAGTGTTAAGAGAAAGAAGCCAGGTACAAATCTATGTCTTTGTAAGATCCCTATAATTAAATACAAAAAAAAAGGGCAAAATGACCTTAGTAGTGTTAAACTCAGGGACGCTGTCCTTTTAGGGAGAGGAGTAACGAATGGCCGGAATCTGGGAGAGCTCGAGGGTTGTGGTTCGGTCTGTCATGCTGCTGCTTTATTTTGTTGATCTGTATTCTGGTGACTTGGGTTTAATTTGTGAAAACCCATTAATTACTTTGCTTATGATGTGTGTTATTGTAAGATAAATGTAGCGGAAGTAGGAAACTGCAAGTAGAAAAAAGCTGATTACTTTTAAGAGTAGGAAATGTGATTCTTGTCCATGCATTTATTGCACAATAATAAGAAAATGGAATAAATGTGATTTCTTGTTTTTTTTTCCATAAACCATGGGATTGTGATTAGCCTTCAGATGAAAATATTTGGGCATTGAAACAGGTGTGGGCCTTCAATAGTGTGCCTCAATTTACTTTCATATTTTTCATCTTCAGTTTGAAATACACTTTTGTGATGGACTGAATGTGCTTTTCCCCCAGAAATTCATACATTGAAGTCTGCCCCCCATTGCAGTGGTATTTTGTGAGGTAATGAAGGCTAGAGAAGGCGCCAGCTCTCACTCTGTGAAGGCCCATCGGGAAGGTGGTGAGCTGTACGGCAGGCAGGGAGCTGACTCTGGACCTTAGCCAATGTGGCAGCAGCCTCTAGTACCATGAGAATGGTGTTTCAGCTACCCAAATAGTGATACTTTGTTCTGGTAACCTGAACTGTCTAAGACAATTTCCTGAAGGATTTAATAAAAGCATTAGTTAATGAACTGGCTAAGGAGGGGTGATTTCAGTGTGAGTTAAAATTTTTTATAGGTAGTGAATGGAATTAATTGGCAACATTTGCCTCAGACATGAAGCTTACAAGAATTGGCAGCCTCAGTTCAATCACTAGCCCTGTAGCGAGTCCTGCCACTTGTGCTGCCAAGTTTTCCTAAACCCATAATTACTAATATTACTGTGATCCTGGGATATCATTGATTGTAATTTACATATTCATCTTCATGATTTGTTGGATGCTCATGTTCAGGCCCTGCAGCTCAGTTTGCATCGGTCCCTGGCTGTCCCTGCTGGCATAGGAGGTCCCTAGAGAATGCACTTGGGGCGTAATAAAGTGCCCTGTTGCCTGAGTACGGATGACATAGGGCAGGTTTGCCAGAGTCACTGGGTCTGCTAAAATGATCTGAGTTTTCCAGTCATAGTGCCCCAGGTTCTTTCTTCATAACAGGGAAACCATGGCTTGCTAAGTAATGAAAAGGTTTGGCTTAGTTATTTAAGAAAAGTTTGTAAGTGGTGATCAAGTTCTTCCTAAGAGCTGTTCCTTGACAGATGTATTAGGTGTTGTAAGCCTAAAAATTGATCCACAGAAAACCAACCTTGACGTGCTCTCTAGAGATGCACATTGCCTGGCATGTTCAGTTGTCAGTTGGGTGTGAAAGTGTTTGCTGCTACAAGGGAGCATGGATACTCTAAACAAACACAACAATCATTTTTGCTTCCACTGAGCATTGTCTAGAATGCCAAGATAATCACGATCTCATGGGAAGAGACCCTACAGTCTCTCTAGAGACTGCTGCTTGGCTGCTGTCTCCTGACTTTCTCAGTTGTCCTGTTCTGGCTTGATTAGAAGATTGTTGAGGATCAGATATCTTGACCTACTTAACATCCAGGGATTTGGGAGACTTTATTCCTGCTTTGTTACACCTCTTACTGAAGAGAGAAAGGAAGCAAAACATTTTCAGAAGAAAAACTTGTGCTGGAGCCTTGTGAGTGATTGACAACTATTAATATACTAACAACAGCATCTAAGGTGGCTTGGATGCTGTTTGTATCAGGCACTTTGTGTTTTAATCTTACATAATTACTGGCTACATCCTAAAGGTCAGTCGGTGTTACTATCCCAGTTTCACAGACGACAGGTCTGAAACGGGTCAGAAGCAGGTAGGATGGACACTAATAACTGTGTGGCAGGGAGTTCTGCCCACGAACTCTGTCACCCCAGATGGCAGGTGTGGTGCATGACCCTCAGTTTCTGAAGTCTCCACATTTGTTCCAAAGCACAGAAGATGGCATCAGAGACATTCTTCTGTTTTGAGCTAGGTTACACATGTCCAGATAGTCCAGAAAAATATTTAGAAACAGAAAGGCCCAGTTCAGCCTGTGGAGCGTTTATGGGAAGGGCCGAAATGGTTTTGGCATCTCTGACCATCTTTATGTGAACCTTGAATTACAGGCCTATGCAAATCTGAAAACTCCAATTATTAAAATTAATCTGTATTCAATGAAAATTGCTGTTTAACTTAACCTTTTTGCTTATGTTGCTGCTCAGATTTCTTGTGCACTGCAAAAAATAAAATACTCGTTAAATTAAGTCACACCACAGCCTTTGTCACTCTTCTTCAGGGACATTATCTTTCTCTGTAGTTCTAGAAGATAACTTTATTATTATTATTATTTTATAACAGTTTATTTTTACATCATTTTGTACTTTTTTTTTTCATCTCAATTGTTATCCCCGCGGGTTTCCCATCACCAAGTCACCCGTGTGCCATCACCATAGTGTAGAAGATAACTCTTAAGAATGGAATTAGTTAAGTTTCACCTTTTCTGTAGCATCACTACTAGAAGGCAATTGTTGTGTTAGTTATACGTCCTGCCAAATCACTTTGACTGGTCTGTGTCTGGGTTGGCTCACAGACCGGACGGCCTCATTAGTTCTTGATAGTCTACTCTCTTAAACGTGGTTACCATCAGTTCCCCATGGGATCGAAATCACTTTAATTCCTGGAGGTCTGTCTTCTAGTACACAGATGGTCTTGAGGATTATTTTGGTAAGTCCTTCTGTAACCCGTGGGAGGGAGGCACTCGTGTGTGCACACACATACCACACAAACACACGGTTAACATGACTCAGAATGACTTTCAGTTGGACTTTGTTTCCCTTGTTTCTTTCTTCATTATTCCTTTTCCTCCCTCCCTTCTCTAACTCCCCCACCCCTTTTCTTCTTTCCCTGTAATAATCATAGATCCTTAACATGTTCCATCAGTACTTTTTATGTATTAATTGATAGTTCTTTAATATTTACTTCATCCTTGAGGCAGCATAGGGGAAGCAAGCCCTGCTGATTTCACACCACTGTCCACTCATTTCCTCCCTCTACTTCCTTTCTAACAGTATCTAGATTTGGTTCTCTGCTCCACACACTTCAGAGGAACTTAGCTTTGCACGCACTCCTGAGAGTGGTGGGTAGTTTGTGCTTAAGCTAATCATCTTGGTCCCATTTTCCTTCTTAACAGTTAACCTAAGTATTGACCAGTGAGGCAGGATGGACTGACTGCTGTGGAATTTCTGGGGGAGGCTTTTCATGGCTGAGAATGTATGTTCTTTGGATGGTTGTGTCTGGATGTTTGCACTGGAATTTCTACTCATGTGTTTGTATGGGGGAAACTAGTATGAGCATCAACCTGAAAAAAGGCAGATTGGAAAGAAAATGAGGATCTGGCCCTGGATGGTGCGTGTCACTGAGCCACCGAAGTAACCATTCCTGGAATCACCACATTTCTGGACTTCTTGTTGATAGAAGTAACAACATCACTTTTTATTTAAAGCACTTTGAATTGTCACTTTCTAGGGGAAAATCTTGCAGTATACAACATTTTTGTGCTCCTTGCTAGTGTGTCTGTTTGGACAGTCATGTCCTGTCATTTTTATCCCCTTAAATGTTTGTTGGGAGGATTAGTAACATACAGTGCTAATGATAAACGCTCGTTGTGTCCTCACTGTGCACAGAATTATGGTAAACACTTAGGATGCTTCAGTTATTCAATGGGCCTGCAAAGACATATATCTTCATCTAGCAAGAAAAGTTGTTTCTTCTTTGTTCTTCTCTCCTTAATGTATTTAGTGCCATGTTGAGAATAGTTGTGTGAAATGTGCTTTTTTCTAAGAATTAATCATGTAGCTAGAAGGGGGCTATTTTGGGAATCTGTTAGGTTTACAAAAAAGTCACAGTGAGTAATAATAGAAATTGTATAAATAACTATGATATGGAAACAAACAAAACTCTCATTTGATCTAGGTTGGGAGCTAGAGGACTGAACCTTGGAAGGCCTTTAAAACAGGACAGAGTAGATAGGACCAGTATTGTAAAAGGTAGGGCATCACTGCAAGTTGACTGAAGAGGAAACATTTAGAAGTATTTTAAGAGGATAAGTCAGTGATGAGAAAGACGGAATTCAGTAGGAAGCTGTTGAAATATACTCTAGACGAGAAGTGATACCATCTAGATTATATATTTAATTTTTTTACATCATTCTTCATTTTGTCCATTTTCCCATCTCATTTGTAGTCCCTGTGGGCTTCTCACCACCAGTTCACCTATGCGCCATCACCATAGTCTGGTGCCCTCTTCCCACCCCAGTTTTGATCCCATTCCCTTCCCACCTCTTACCATGTCTCTGGTTTATAGTTGTTCATTCTCATTTTTACTTTATTACATTTGATTCTCTTTTTTTCTTCTGATCCTGGTTTCTTATGTTCCTGCTATGACTGAATCTAGATTATTTAATTGGTTCCCATTTATTGAAATCTCAAAAAAGGAGTAAGCTCCAATTTAAAAACAAAGTAGTTTAATGCCAGGACTGTTGCTATCTACAGTATTCACATAAGGAGTCCAGGATACTTGAATGATTCGAGATCATAGGGATAGATCAACTAATGTTCTGGTCTGTTATTTATTTTAAGAAATAGTCCTACAAAGTCAGAATTTTAACACATTTATAACAATTCTGTGTTAAATACATTAACAGAGGATTGCCCCCTTTCTTAACATTGTGGACAAATGGAGAGTGACTCCTTTGTATTTAGAAATTAAATGGTGTCTATATTTACTAATTTAGAAAAGTTACAGGAAATTTTAATACTCTATATTCTTAAGTTCTCTCCCCCCCCCCAACCACCCCCGATTTACTTATCAGATCTGGCTGTAAATATTTTTCTTTTCAATATCAGAAGACAAAACAGGCCCATATATTTCAGGTGACATTTTCTCTGGTTAGTGGGAAGTAGAATTGTGGAGAAAAAATACGTAGGTAAAAAGCTATCTGTGTCAGATAACAAAGTGCTTTAAAAGAACAAGCCCTTGCAAATCATAGACTGAAACAACAGAAGAGAAACAAGAAAGAGATAATGACATGCCATGGAACAGGAGAGACCAAGACCAAGGCTGGGCAACTCATTACAAGCACAGACATAAAACCTCGAAGAAATACAAGGTCAGAAACAGAATTGTCACTTAGGACCTCAATTTCAGGAAACAAATCATATGTGGCCTAGAAGTTGTCATGAAAGGTTATTTCTTGCCCTCTCATCAGAATTTTATTGTATTTTTTGATTGATTGTCTTGGATGTACAAAACAACAATAGGAAACCAGGCAAAATTACTGAACACATATTTAAATATGAGTATCAATCCAACACTTTCCATACTATTAATCAGAATGTTGACTTATAAAATATCAGAGCTTTTATCTTCGCCCCATATACCATTGTAACTAGAGATGAAAGAATTGTGCAGAATATAGAAAAAGAAATCACACAGTAATAGAAAAATAAGCACATCATATTTTTCTTTTCTTTTTTTTTAAAGATTTATTTATTCATACAGAACTGGGGTACAGGCCAGAGATGTGGAAGGTGAGAGGATTCACCAGGGACAGAATGGGGAGCAGAACAGGCAGATCAATGAAGTACACTGCTGAGGAGAGCAGTGAGCAGGTCAGGAGAGGTCTGCCTCACCATGTGGATCTCCTCCGGGGCAGGTGGGGATCGAACTCATGTGGAAGTGGCTTAAGCTTCTTAGTGCATAATCTTAACCCGCTGCGCCACCAGGGCGGGCCCCATGTTTTTCTTTTTTCTTTTTTTGCCTTATATTTCTTAACCAAATGTTAAATGACCCCCCGTTCTTCCAGTCCTCAGATTTCAGATTTTGGAGTAAATTCTTGAAGTTGCCAAATGCCTGTTTTGTTATTTTGAAAATCTTCTGTAATTCATTATACCCAAGTGTAAATAACAGGACATGACATGCACTTATTAAACTTTCCCCCCCCCTCAATATCCTATTGACAATGCAATTTTTTTAAAAGATTTATTTATTTATTTATCCAGAACTGAAGTATAAACCAGAGACCTGGAGGGTGAGAGGATTCACCAGAGACAGAGTGGGGAGCAGAACAGGTAGATGGTGGAAGTACACTGCTGAGGAGAGCAGTGGGTGGGTCAGGAGAGGTCTGCCGCGCCATGTGGATCTCCTCCGGGGCAGGCAGGGATCGAACTCATGTGGAAGTGGCTTAAGCTTCTTAGTGCTGTGCTTTAACCTGCTGCACCACCAGGGCCTGACAATGCAATTTTAATACATACTGTAAATATTTATTAAGAGCTTTTTGTATGTGACAGATAGGATACTATTCTTTGGAGTTTATTAGAAAGAGACATTGTTGACTGAATTACCATGGTGTCAGTTGGGTGTGGATGTTGTGAGTGGTAGGGGACTTGGAGTTTAAACCAAAACCAAGATGAAGAATAGAAATGGTTAGGTCACTTTGGTGGTGGATAACATACATTGAAGAGGTGTGATCCTGTACTTTGAATCATATACCATGTTGTAAGCCAAAGTCACCACAATTTAAAATGAAATATATAACACACACACACACACACAAACACACATAAAATAACTGTTTGGTAATAAGGACAGGAATGAGAGTTTGTGTAGATAAAATGGCAAGAGACAAGACAAAACGTAGGTTTTCTAAAATGAGTAAGCATTTGTGGGAAGTCTTTTAGGGAAGCAATAAATGGCAGAGTTGGAGCTAGATGTGCAAGAATTGCTCTTCTTCACAGATCCTCCAGCAATGCAAATTTTAATAAGAGGGGACAGAAACTGAGTGGGCGTGAATTTCATCTTGTTTTTCACTAGACTAATAATTCTCCGGGTTCCTTTAGACAAGTCTTGATTCTGTTAAGCCTTGGGTTCATGAGACATAAATTACAGAACTAGGTGCTCTGCTCTTGCACCTACTCCCATCGTATGTTTCCCCTCCTAGCAAATTGAGAAGTCATATGCCAAGACTCAGTTTCCAGTAGGAAATAGGTTATTCTCAAAGGGAAACACTTAGGGAAGAGAAGTAGTATGTTAAAAAGAAAGGATATACATTCTCATTTTGAAACTTAAGAACCTCAAGAGGCAAAGCAGAAATTCCCCCAGAAAAGTATAGAAAAAAGAATGAAGATTGGGTTTTTTATCTCTGCAGGTAACCTCACTAATGTGCTATCTGTGGAATTAGAGTCAAGTTTTGACATTTTGTTTTAAATACTATTCTTCCAGTGGGTTTCATTTCATTACATGCTTCATTTAGGGCTTCCTAGTTTCACCCAGGGAGATGCTTAAGGACATCCTGGGGAGTTAGAGCAAGTCAGTTGTCATCCCTAATACAAATATGGCTAAATCTGATGGGTTTTGGAGTTGGAAACAGGTTGAGTCCTATGAGAGTGATTTCAGTTCTGGGTTTCCTTTGAACCAGATGAACTTTGGTAATTGGGAGGATAATAGTCCTTGAATGAATAGCAACCTGGTTTTTAAGTTGTTTTAGGCACTTAACAATATGTTTGAGAAGACAATATAGAGAATATAGCTTTAAAGAGTTAACGGTCTCAATTATGAATTCTAATTGTGTTCGTAATTAGCTACATGATCTTGGAGAAAATAGTTCATCTGAACCTCGAATTTTTAAATTCAAAAATGGGGATACTTTAAAAGTCATTTTTTTTTGTTATGTGCCTGCTTCTATTCTAAAGGCTTTACAAATATTAACTCATTTAATTATCATTGTAAAGTTGCGAAGTAGAAGTTGTTTAACTGTTCTGATATTAATCATACCACTTCAGGATGGCTTTGAGCCTGGGGTAAGAAATTAATGCATCTATTCACCCTTCCTTTATTGCTTAACTGGAAATCTGCCACAAGATGAGAGGGCTCACCTGGCATGTGAACTGTTGTTTCCTGCAATTATGTGCTGATGCAAGTCCTAGCCTACTTCTTCCTCCTTATGATATAATAACTTCAGTTTCTGGAATTAATGCTGTCTTTGAAATCTACTTTTTTTTTTCCAGTGAACATGATTTTTAGGTAAATAGTAAATGTATTGATTTCTGCACAGCATCCTGGAGGGTCTTAGTGTCATTCTTGGGGGTATCTACTAACTTAGAGTAAGTAAAGTAAAAATAATGAAACCTTGGATAGCTTATACTCAGATTAATTGCATTCGCTAATATGAATGCGAAGGTGAAGAGGTCTTCAGATTTGTACAGTGCTTTAAAATAAGCTAGCCCCCACCCCAAATCAATGAAAACCTCAGGTACTTAACACAGTAAAAGCTGATTTCTTACCCATGTGAGGGTCTGGCATGTGTCCTCTCAGACAATGACTGAGACAAAGTCCATCTGTATCTCTGGACTTCTCTGGGTATTAGGAAAGGACAGTGGACAGTTGTATATGTGTATTTTAGAGAGAAGATGTACCAGTGGCTGGCATCATTCTTACATCTCATTCACCAGAACACAGACATGTGGCTTCTGTAATGCTCAGGGAGATTGGGAAATGTAGCCCAGTTGTAGCAAGCAGGTAACAAGAAGTAGGTTGGAGGCCACCTAAACAGTGTGCCACAGGGAATTGAATTAAATAATCAGGAGAAAAAGATTTATTTTCCTTCTCTGGGTAATTCATATTTTTGTCCCTAGTGATTCGTTCCACACTTCACTGTGAGAGGTTAGGCTTTATGTACAATTACATGTAACTTGTGGTATCCTTTACTGTAGAAGGAATATACTGAAATTGAACTTGGTTGTGCTATTTGCTTTCGCCCAATGAGTTGCAAATTATATCACCTTCTGGCAAAAGCTTGAACTATTATGTGTTTAGTTCCTGCATCATTCTGTATGCCTTGAAAACAACATATTTCAAACAGCTATCCCTTCAGTCTGTGTCCTGGAACAATACCTGTAGCACAGAGGTGTTGATGGAAGTTGCAGTAGTTAGGGCCAACCCATAACCTCCATCATGTGACAGGACTAAGAAATCAATGTTTGCTGTTAAAAACTGAAATTTAGGAGTTATTTATTATATCAGCAATGCTGACTAAAATGTTTTTGTTATATATGTGTGCTACAATTCCATTATGGTAATAAAAAAAATAGTTGAAGTAGAAGTAACGAGACAAGAACAGAGACAAGACCGGAAGAACCTTATTTCTTAGAGTTATCTCTCACAGTTGACAGTAGTATGTGCAGTATGATTAAAGGGATGTACAAAACCTTCCACTCAGTTTTCAAATACTTAACTAGCCAGGTAGTTTTCATTCTACTTCTTCACTTCTGACTGTAATGAAATTTGTAGTATGCAGACTACTAAATAATTAGAAAACGAACATACTAGTTTTATGTACAAATGGTCACTCTTAAAATGAGTATACATTATTGGGGGGGTTGGAGTGAGAAGGCCTGGCTGGGAGTGGGGAGTGAGTACAGACATCCATAATCGTAAGAGCACGTATAAAGTTGATGTGAAAATGTGAGACCTTACATTGTTGGAGGCAAAGTTTGTGTAAGTGGATGGCAGGCTAGTTCTGTTTTAGTAGAGGTTGAGAGCAGACACATCGGGGCTATGTCTAGAACCAGTTAACCAAGCACTGAACTCTGAGGACCACTGGGTTGTGAATAGCACAGAGATGGGGGTGTCTGTATTGGCGTAATGAGTAAAAAGACTATGTTGGGTATTGGTGGAATATTTTATCCATAATGTTCCCTGTTTACTGTTGTTTGAGAACGTTAAAAAATTACTTTGGGGCCCTCTCTGGTGGCACAGCGGGTTAAAGCACAGCACTGAAAATCTAAAGCCGCTTCCGCATGAGTTCGATTCCCGCCTGCCCCGGAGGTGACCACATGGCGTGGCAGACCTCTCCTGACCCGCCCACTGCTCCCCTCAGCAGTGTACTTCGTTGATCTGCCTGTTCTGCTCCCCGCTCTGTCTCTGGTGAAGCCTCTCGCCACCCCCGAGCCTCTGGCCTGTACCCCAGTTCTGTATGCACAAATAAATCTTTAAAAAAATTACTTTGACTTTACATGATGAAAGTATAGAATTGGATTGTCTGGTATATAAATGGAATAACTGCTGAAGAGGCACACAAGATTTGTCACCATTATCAAATTTTTGAGAAAGCATAGACTATAAAGAAGAATATAAATTTCTTTTTCCTGGAACACTTGGTTATTAAGATGATATTAGAAGAGGTCCATGTTTGAGTTTATATGGGGCATAAAGTTTGATTGAGCTTTTGGCCATCTTAAAGATGATTGGTTTGAATGGTCTGATGTTGGTTGCAATTAGGCTGAACTCTAGGTGATATAAGGGTAGAATTCTTTCACTGCTTGCAAATAATGGAAAATGCAGCTACTGGAGCCAGTTCAGGGTCCAGGCTTGGCTCAGTAGTGGTTTGGCTCAGTTTCTCTGTGGTTGTCTCCGCTCTGTCTTTTGTCATGTGTCAGCTTTGATTACAGGCCAGTATCCCTCATGCTTGCAGAATGACTGCCAGCTATAATCAGGGCTACGTGTTCACATTCACATTCGGGGGCAGGAAAGATCATTGACCTCCATACTTCCCTAGCAAAATTCTTGAATATTACATGGATTGTTCCAACCTAACTCAGCACAGTGTTCAAGGGAAACCCATTCTTTGTAAATGACTTTTGCTCACTTCTGAAGCAATCCACAAAGGTAAAATGAATGATATTGTATTCCATGACTTATGTCACCTCACTAGCACGATGAGGGAAGTGCACTTACTCATAGAATGATTCTTAGGTAAAGCGCAGAGCGGGGCGGGTCCTGGGCAAACAGCAGATGAAAATTCTGTGAGGAGACGTGGACTTTGTTACTAAGGCTTCCAGGCTGACTGAAGGTCTCAGGGCCTCAGTGTTACTGGCTCTGCTGTCTTACCACATTTACCTCTCAGCTTGTGTGTGAATTTATAACTCTGATGAGCCTCTATTTTGCTATCATTATAAAAAAATCTGTTTTTTGACTCTTAATTTAAATACTTTGTAGCTACATTGTTAAATAATGAATAGTACAGAAAATCAGACACTATTAAATGCACTTAATTATTATAGGATACATCTCAGTTTCAGAAAATGTAAAGTTGTTTTTTTTTTAACCTGATTCTCAGGTCTGCAGATGAGCTAATAATAATACTTGAAATTGAGGTTAAAGAATATAGTTGGTCAATAGTAATACTTGAAATTGAAGTGAAAGAATATAGCTGATCAGCAAGAAAATATATCACATTGTAACCTTACTTGGGTTGAGGGTAATCATCTTGATTTTAGTTGTAAGTTTTTCTCAAAGACCTAAGCCTTTGGGAACAGACTTGTGAGTGTTCACTTACAAAGTGGGGCTTCCAAGAACATAATCATTGATAACTGTTGCTCTTGTTACAGCTGTGAGTGCTGGCAACGAACCGCATTCCTGGAACCTCCATGAAATCTCAGTGGCCCCTGAGATTTATGGGCCAAGTGACTGAGTGATTGGGTGAATGGCCTTTTCCTTTTAAATTATGCTCAGTCTGGCCCACAGACCTGTGAAAGGCCAAATCACCCCTGTCTGGTTTGCAATACTGCAGGCATCAAGCATCTCAACCTTTTAACAAACCAACATGTAAAATTTCTAGTGCATCTGCCACTCTAATTTATACTTTAGAGGATAAGGTTGACCAGAAAGGCTATGGAAATGACTAAATTTATCCCCATTTGTTCAATTACAGTATCTCTCTCAGAAAGGTAGATTTTTTTGTTGTTAAAGATTTTGAGTATTCATTTCCTTTCTTGAAAGAGACTTGTTGACCATAAAAATATCAAAATTAAAGTAGTTAGCACCTTGGGAATATCTGTAAATTATCCTTTAAACAGCTTTCTATAGAGAAATATAAGCTTAAAAATGAGTCCACCTTTTTATTTTTCACCAGGAGTTAAATGGTTACTGGGAAATTTGTGTAATTTTTCTCTAATCTTTCCTCATCCCGTTTTTTTTTTTATGACTACCATTCTGCTAAAGATGTAATAACTCACTTTATTTTTCTCCCTTTCCTCTCTCCTGTCTTTTCTTCCAACCTTGCAAATTTCTAACAGTCTGGGTACTTGGGAAATGGAATTAATTCTTTAAGACCAATAATCTCTCAGTAAGTATAATCAAGTAGCAGTTATCAAGTTATACATGGTACATTATATAACTTCACAAATGTACCAAGTAGCTCCAGGAGGGTTCATTCTTCTGGAAAGAGAGAAGAGGGAGGACACCTTTGCTAAAAATGACTATCTGGCCCTGTACTAGGCTTTCCCAGGCATTAATATATTTCATAGTAGTACTGTAAGATCTGTAACATTACTCCTGTTTGTATCTAAAAGAATGTTATTTCAGATGGGATTAGGAAACTCAGGACCAATAGATGAAAAACCATAATTAGAAATGCATGCAGTGGCAAAGCTGATTATCTTTTTCTGCAATGCCTGGTGATAATCTGGATCTTCATCTTAAAAATTCTGCAATGGAGTCGTCTGTAGACGGCTCCATTACCGCTTGGAGAAGCAGGTGTCTAGACTGTGCCCAAATGGTGGACAAAACAACCTCAGCATTTCTGCCTGGGAGAGGTTATAGACACAACACTTTTTGAATATTTACTTTGTTTTAGGTGTTGTGCTAAGTGTTTGACGTGTGTTGTTTAATCCTCACAGCAGTCCTTTTGCATTATTGTCTTTACTTGGAGAGGAAGAAACAGATGACCAGAACCTTCTTCTCACCTTGCAGCCAGAGGTTTTCTCAAAGACCACGTGAAAATCTGAATGTGTTCCTCTCTGGGATAACTTTCCACTGGCTTTTCTTCCAACCTGGCCCTGCTGATTCTCGCTGCAGACACCTCCACTGCACTGACCTTTTTCCATCAGGTTCACCTGCCAAGCATGTTCTCCCCTCACTACTCCATTCACCCTCTTCACCAGATGAACTCATTTCCTTTCTCAGTTTTCATAAGATCATTATAGAAATCCTCCCAATGGAGAATTTTTTGATTCATTATTCACAATATATATCCTTATCTTCACTTTTGTGACATTTGATTAATATAAGACTTGCGGTGAATAGGTGCTGTGCTTGTTTTTATCCTCCCTAGTGCCAACTGTACTTTTTGGTGCTTAGTAAATATATAAAACTATGTTTGCTGAATGAATTAAAGGCAAGAATTGGAAATAATTTATGCCTGATTTCAAAGCTCTTATCAATGAGATACATTGATAAAGGAAACATCTATGCAAGTACTACATACTTTGCCCTAAATCCAATGATACTACTTAAACAGCAAATATTAAGGCCATTAATGTCCCAAATGAGAGGAATGGAAAGTTCTTCAGATAAACTGTTGAACTTGATGTTATAACATTGGCAGTTCACATATAAAACTTACATTTAGGTGAAAGAAAGGAGGGAAAATGGGAGAAAGTATGAATTAAGGGAGGTTAGACAGCTGGTCTCTACATAATGCTAAAATTAGGCAAGTTTGGCCATTAAATGAGAGGAAGATGCTAGTAAGTGTTGTTCTCCACTTGCCTCCAACCCTGTGGGAGAAGGTGACTGACTTCTGTCAGTCATGGGGACTGGCAAAAGAGACAGTATTAGCCAATGTTATGTTGTGGTTCACTAAGAAACTACAATGACAGAAAAAGACTTGTGGAGAGAGCTGGGCAGAGACGGCTTCAAGGACTGACTAGTTAAGTGGGCCAGAGTAAAACCCCATTGGGGGACAGAGTTCACTGGAATGTTTCCCAAGTGGCCCAGGGAGGCATGGATATAATTCTGAGAGCTGCCGGTCTGCAGACGGCTCCATTACCACTTGGAGAAGCAGGTGTCTAGACTGTGCCCAAATGGTGGACAAAACAACCTCAGCATTTCTGCCTGGGAGAGGTTAGGATGCAGACCCTGAATGACAGCTGTGGGGATGGCACAGTCACACATCAGATTGCACCTAGACCAGTGAGGTGGTCAGATAACTTAGTGTTGAAAGACTAGTTCATATCAAACTGGACACACCACACTGATCCCACACTACTGGAGAAAGGGCTTCTGGAAAGGGAAGAGCTCAAGCTGAGCCGGGTTTAAGTCTTAGCTCATACAGTAACCAGGCCTATCAGAATGTGAAGAATGTTTCCTTTTCTCAAGGGGACTGAAAGCTGAGGAAGAGATTCATTTCAAGCATAAGATAACTAAACACTTAGTATGTGTGTGTGTGTAATTTTGCCCCTCTGAATATGTGGCTTGTGGGAAATTGTACCTTCTAGAACTCTTCTGTGTTTTAATTTTTAGACATATTTTATAATAATTAAATGGTCACTAATTTTAGGGTGTGTGAAATCAATGCGGCTAAACATACTGTGCCCTTCGCCAAATCCCAAATGCCTTTGATTCTCAGAATCAGAGTCAGTAAATCCCGTGCTGGTGATTGCCTTCTTCCACTATACCAGTAAGACAATGGGACTGCATAATTCATGTGAAGCAAGTTATTCAGCTTACAAAAGTAAATTGTTCATAGAAAAAGAGAAACACCACTTTTTTATTATTTTTCCATATAACCTGGTATTATTGCAGTGAAGATAAACTGCCTCAAGTTCCAATTTAGCAAACCAGAATACTCTAATAAAAGCAAGATCTGTCAGGTGGCCAGATTTAGCCTTTTCATTACTTTGAATCACTGGCAAATACAGAAATTTTCTAATATAGTAATATTTTCATTTCACATTCTGTTCTGAACTGTAACTGGGGAAAAGTACAAGACCTCTAGACCCAATTTTGCCATTTGGAATGTTGTCCATTTTCTTGTTTATCAGTATTTTTTTAATGTTTCTTCAAAATACAAATGACCTTTTAAGAACACAGTCTGGATTTCTGATGTTTTGTTAAATGTTCTTTCAACATATCTCTGCTTCTTCAAGGAATAAGATGTTTTCTGAGGTGCTTCAGCAAAATCACACATTATTTTTCCTGTTAAATAACAATGGCTTGATTTTTTCTTCATGTACTTTTTTACTTTGTATAATACTATTTGTATAATACTATTAAAACTAATGCTGCCCTTTCTTTTCTCCTTCCCAAACAAGAATCATCTAATTTTACATTTGATAGTTATTTAGGAATCTCCCTTTGCATCTCTATCCTTTTTTGGGGTGGGAAGAGTGGTATAAGGTATTTTAAATCAGCTCTAGTTTTTTATTTTAGTAGGGATAGGGGAAGTTTTCTCTTTCAATCAGCAATGAGAAAACATTGATACATCATTGGTAAATAATAAAGGAACTTTAAGTTCAACATATAATAAATAGTCTTTAGATATCAATTCTATTGGGACCTGTGTTCATTTGCTTTGATAGTCTCAGTTAATCAAGGTGATGGGTAATGTCCAAATAGTTATGGAATGGTGTTCTGCCACATGAGGCATCTCGCCTCTTAAAGGTGGATCTGTATTTTTGTTTTATGAAATGACTAGAGATATACTGCAGTAAAGTCAAAATTACTCTTATTCTTAAATTTTGCCTGGTTTTGGCCCCTAATGAAAGAGATCCCCAGCCATGACATGAA
Source organism: Condylura cristata (assembly GCF_000260355.1). NCBI lineage: Eukaryota > Metazoa > Chordata > Mammalia > Eulipotyphla > Talpidae > Condylura > Condylura cristata. The sequence continues at coordinate 32,703,079 of NW_004567119.1, forward strand.
TGTAAAGTGCTAATTTTTTTTTATTACAATAGATAGAAGATACTTTCTATTTTAAAATGCTTGGTTAAAGCAACTAGAGCAAATGCTAATTCTGATATCTCTTATTGAATTAGTATTTATTAGTTTTGATTTTTCAAAGTAAATAATACAAGCTATAAAGAACTAGGACTTCACTTGGGATTATATTCGAAAGTCAGTTAAAGGTGAAAGTCAGATATAATCAGCATTATCCTTAAAAAGCCCTTATATCTTAAGTTTCTATCACCCTAGACTTCTTTCCTGTCTTCAGCCTCATACAGCCACTGCCTGCATCTCGCCTTAGAGATACAGCCGGCTGCTAAATCTCAGTGTGTCTGTGGAAAATCCCTGACCTCCGCTCCCAAATCTGACCCACCTGAGCCTCCCCAAAGTTAGCTATGGCACCTCCATTTTCATTTATTTTTTCAGTTGCTCCGTTAACAATCTGAGTCATCCTCAACTTCTCTCTCTCACACACACTTCCTATACTTAGACATTCATTTCATGTAATTGAAATATTTTAGTGGTTTAATTTTTGAAATAGACCTGATTCTTACCTCTCCTCCCTCCCTCTACTGTGAGCCTCATTTCTCTCTGGGGTAACTGCACTTGCCTCATTGTTCGCCTGCTGCTACGTTCTGGTCCCTGCAGTCTATTCTCAGCATTGCACAGGGAACTGTCCTTTCAAAGCAAGTCAGATCATGTCATTCCCTCTGTCTAAAAGACTCCAAGGCCTCCTGATTCTCTCAAAAATAGCTTTCCAGTGAGCTCTAAGACCCTACATGACTTCCACAATTAGAGAGGAAGCTATGGGGGATAAAGAACATTATCCTTGACATTAGGTCCTGAGAAACGTGGGATCTGAGAAAAGAAACAGCCTTTAAAGAAAGGCATACAGGGGAGAGTCAGGTTTCAGCCAGGAAGGGAAGTTGAAAGGAGTTGGATATGTTTTTTTTTTTTTTTTGCCACCGAATAACAACTAAAGTCAATGTGAAGGAGTGTGAGAAAATGAAAGAAGGTGTTGTTTCCTCTGTTTAAATGAGAAAGTTTAATTTGGTTTGAATTTAATCATGGGTGAACTCATGGTCTATGCTAGTATGTTGAGTATGGATTGTGTAGTAAACCAGAGGATTAACATTCTTTAGAGGCGATAATTTATTCCATTTGGAATCCAAGTATAACATGACATTTCACTGAATAATGGTCCGCTATTCAGGCTTCAGAAGTTACCGTTAGGGGCTTTGTGAAGTCTTTTAAGTCTCTGTCCCTTTTACCATTCATACACTCAACTGTAATGCCATAAGGACACACATCTATATTAAATAAAATTACATTATAATCTCAATTCTTGGGAAAATGTCCTCTAATTGGGAGATGTAATCTGAGTTCGAGATATTTTTGTATTATGATGTTTGAAGGAAAATACATATTCAATTAAATTTTATTAGAGCCATAAATAGGCTAAATATACTACATTCAACATTTCCATTAGGACACTGGCACTTAGAAAAAAACATAGTCATCTTCTTTCCATGTTTTATGCTGCTATATACTGAAGAAAATCTTTCCTTTTCATTTCCTCATCAGACAACTTTTGTATGGAAACTAATTATTGAATTTTCCATAAAGTATGGTACAAGGTTCTTTACAATTGAGTTCATGTTGTCCACTAGCAACAGGTAATTTTATGCCAAAATGAGTTAAATGTTTCAGTTAAATGATGTAATCTATTTTATAAAATTACATTAGAGTTTAATTTATACTGATAAATATCAGAAATTCATTTGATACCTGTAGTTTTAATGATTAAGCTGAATATTATGCTGGAAAAGTTGTGGACATGTTGTTTCTAATGGTGTTTAATTCTGCTGTGGCAAGGAACTGAGGTAGTTTAAAAATACTGAAATATTTTAACCTCAGAATGCTTTGCTTTGAGAAAACTTTCATTGGTCTTAACTATTTAGAGTCAAATTATTTATGGCAGGCATTCATTAAAATATATTTTCAATTTTATAGACAAGTTAGAATGGAAAATTATTTTTGAAGTACTTTTCTGGTTATGAAAGATAGACCAAACAGGTTAAGGAAGTAATAAATGAATGATAAGTCTATTTTATTGGGAGTCTGTATAACTGAGGTGAATTAAAAAAAATAGATCAATAAACATCCATTTCCTGGTAAACAATAATGATTCACAGTAAAGCACGGACTTTAACTGTTGGGTAATGACACTGACAGATTTATGATGCCACAGCAACTTTCAGTGTTACCAGATCCCAGGCATGAGCAAGATGAGCTGGGCTCAGAGCTTTAATGTATGAAACTGTTGGCTCCTAGAGGGACTGCATTGGAAGCTTGGCACTTCTAATTTGTATTCTTACCACATATAATCTCATAATAAGCCAAATGTATTTCATATATCTTTCTCAAGTAATAGCTCTATTTCTGCATTGGAAATTATGGCACGTGGAGAACTAGCAATAGATACTAATTGACCTAAATAAAATACATCTGTGTCCAGCTTTCTTAGTTGGCCCATGAAGCCCATGTGGAACACTTCCTTTGGTTCCATAGAGGCATCACTAACTTTTCAGGGTGGGATGGTCAGTGGCTTAAAAGGTTGAGTCTTGGGCCTTCTTGGTGGCATAAGTGGTTAAAGTCACAGTGCCATCACCTCTGCGCACAGAGTTCGATCTCTGGCCCGGAAGCTGACTCACATGGTGCAGCAGACCTCTCCTGTCTCTCCCACTGTTCCTCTCAGCAGTATATTTCAGTCGATCTGCTTGTTCTGCTCCCTACCCTGTCTCTGGTGAATCCTCTTACCTCCTACTCTCCCCACCTATGCTGAACTCCACTTCTTGCATGCATAAGTAAATCTTAAAAAATAATTTAAGTGCTGAGTCTCTCACATACTGCTCAGCCTACTTGTGGTTTGGTGGGGCTGTTGATGTCCTTGGGCCATTTGACCATGGGTGAGGTGCCAAAACAGTACAATAGTTGTCTCATCTGTTGTCTCTCAGAGAAGGATGTGTGACCTGATGGTGCAGTCTGGTAGCTAGAATTCACCAGTAGGGGTTCTTGTTCATGTAACCCCTTCCACTCTACACTCAGCTGTTAGATCTATTCTGGCTAATGCAGATATAACTTTCAATAATATAAATAAATGCTCATTAATGTTACCTAGTAGAAGCACATATACTCACAATGATTTTGAAAGCTTTGGTCGTTAGTCCATAGGGAACAATGTACTGAATGTAATTCAGGCATGAAGGGGCATGAGTGATGGAGAACCTGCCATTCAAGTGAACTGACAGGAGCACACACTGAGAGAGAGCAAGTGCGGGAGGCTACGGGGTCACAGGGGTAGCTCTAGATCCTCTGAAAACACAGAGCTTTTGATTTTGTGATGTCACATTTGGGGACTCCCTGACAGATACCACATGAGTAAATGGTCCCCAGCTGGCTTATCTATACTTGTATACAGTCAAGATAACCATTATCAAAATACTTTTATAAGGAGAACCAGATGAGCAAGAACCTCAAAATATTAATCACCCATCAGTTATGGTCATGGTCCATAAGTTCTCCATTTCTATATTGACCCTGTTTCCAAAGTACAAAACCTAGAGGACATGAGGTCAAACGTCCACCTAATTGTGGTTTTAAGGACAGTAATTCTAAACTTGGCCTATACATGATGAATACCCAGAAGACTATAAAACATCCGGGATGCTCAAGTCAAACCCAGAGCTAAATAAATCAGCCTGTGGAGAGGACCCAGACATCTGTGTTTTGTGAAGACACAGATAGAAAAATCTGTGTGTTTGGTCTACATAAAAATATTTTCTTTGCATTTTAGTAATAACTTCCTGTTGGCTTAATGGGGTATGCACTGTGTCATTTCTAATGACCATTTCCTTCTGTGACTCAACTGCCTTCTTGTTACATTATTTGAGAAGAAGACTGGGGAAATCTTAGAAATTTCATATCTCTTCAGTGTTTCAACGACTAGGTTAGAGTTGCCCCAGGTTTTGATCCTTTGATTTATGTCCTCAAGGCCTCAGCTAGACAAGAAAAGTGCCATATGGGAGCTGACATTCAGATAAAATCACTACATGTGTGTGTTTGAAGGTAATTATTGAAGTAAACACAGTTGACATTTTTCCAGTGTGCCAGGTGCAGGGTATATGTATGTACAAATGTGTATGTCTTGGGAACAGCAGTACATCCTCAGTGTATTAAAAAGTTTGTAAAGAAAAATACTTGATATTTACATACTGGAAGAATTTTTAAAGCTGTTGCATCCTTATGAATTCCTTGCTAAGTCAGAATTTGTGGGCACAAGTGAGTTGTGTCTGTAGCTCTTAGAGTTCTTCATTTATACTTGGAAAGATAGAGGTAAAATAAATTCACATACAGGTATATTTGTAAACTTGTACTTGCATCTCTGGATGTAGCAAGTGAGACTGTGTACCGGCTAGTAAAGGTTTTGAAGTAATCAGCTTCATGAACTATGGACATCTGGTAGATTCTTAGGTCAAGTCATTCTTCAAACAGATACTTTCTGTGACTAAACCACAACTTGCACAACCAGCAGGTTGGGTATGAGTCCCAGCTACACTAATCATGAATTGTATGGTTTGGGGACGAAATATCCCTGTGTCGATTTCTTCCTAACACAGGCGATGATCTTAAAGGCATTTACTTCATGGGGTTGATGTGAGGCACATGTGAGGTAACATTAGAAGTGCTTGGAGATGGCCTGGTATAGCATGTGAAACAGTACTTGCTGTGAGTCCAAAACATTGTAAAATCCAGGCTGACACATTACGTCCCTAATGCATATGAACAATGTACAGTTAAAAAGCTGTCATTCAGGCCCTCCCTGGTGGCGCAGCAGGCTAAAGCACTGCACTAAGAAGCTTAAGCCACTTCCGCATGAGTTCAATACCCGCCTGCCCCCGAGGAGCTCCACATGGCGTGGCAGACCTCTCCTTACCCGCCCGCTGCTCCCCTCAGCAGTGTACTTCATCCATCCGCCTGTTCTGCTCCCCGCTCTGTTCCTGGTGAATCCTCTCACCCTCCGCATCTCTGGCCTGTACCCCAGCTCTGTATGAATAAATAAATAAATCTTAAAAAAAAAAAAAAAGCTGTCATGCATGCAAAATGCACATAGACCAAGAATACACAGACCTCAAGTTCTCAAGTTGTGTTAGGTTTATGCACATGGTGATCCCGGAATGGTAGGCAGCTTTATGACTTAGCCTTATGGTTCGTACACTATTGAATGTCTCTATCTGGAATCTTGGTATCTTGGTGTTGAATATTCCACTGAGTATTTTCATTTAGTGCATACTGTGAAAATGCTTCTCTGTCTGCTTGGTCAGCTTCTAGATCGCTTCATTTGTACCACTGTGGGGGATGGCAGTGGAGAGGTTGGGGCACAATCTACTGTCCCTGGTGGTGTGCTGTCAAGTTCCTTCACTGTGCTTCCAAGTTCCTTTACACTGATAGTGTGGGAGGGGAAAAGGCTGCTTTCTCTTGCCTTTCACTTCAAAATTTACTACTTCTCAAAATTTGTCTGCCATTATTATCTAGACCATCTAGACTATCTAGGAGAAGGTAGAATATTCTTTGAATTAAAGGAAATTAACACTGTTTTAATCAGACAATAAAAGTGCTTGAAAGAGGACATTTGGGATGACTGAGCAGGCAAAGTGAAGGACTGCTCCACTGGGCGGCCTCTGTGAATAAAATTCTTGTTATGTGGATTTAAAATCCATCGGATTTTTGGCACCAGACTAAATACTGACAGAAGCCAGAATTTTCTCTGTAGTATTTAGAAGATTTGGACATGTTTTCCTTTAGATTCAAAAGAAAAATAAAAGCTCTATAATTAAACCTCAGAAGCTTGACTCTGGATTTGTTGCGTGAGACTTGGCTTTGTCTACATTGTCTCCTGTGGAACTGCACTTAATGAAAGCAAATTGGCCTGTGACAAAGAATTCGAGACATGATTTTGCAAAAGTCTCTTCCCTGTGTATGACAAACACATTTCACCCAGGTATCTGGTTCCTTCTTCACTCTCATCAAAATCTATCAAAAAGCCGGTGATAGCAGTTCATCTCTCTCCACTGAGAATGGCAGATATTTGCCTCTTAAAATATCCAGCTAACAAATTTTATTATATTGAATGTTTGTATAATTTCTAAAACTTCCATGTACGTTTTTTAAGGTCTCTGTGTAATGCTCTGGTCAAAGATGGTCAAGGCAAACTGCCCCAGTGGGGCTCTCCCAGAGCCTTGAGTAGGTACTGCTCTTGAGCTGCAGCTGAGTTCTGGCCCCAGCAGGTTTGCGGAGCCTTTCCCTGAGGCCCAGGTCTAAACCAGGTGCCTGTGGACTTGACCTGCGAACAGGCACCAGGGGCAGGTGCAGACTGCACGGTAGTCAGGCTGTCTGGGGGCTGTCCAAGTCCAGACAGTGGGGGCTGGTGCTTCTGCCATGTGCTGCCAACTCGCTTCCCAGCAATCTGGTCTGGGGAGCATGTGTGCTTGCCTGCTGCAGTGGGTTGGGAGCTCAGGAAGCAGCAGGAGTGAGGCTGGGAGAGCTGGTGGCACTCTGGTGCCCCAGTGTGTTCTTGGCTGCACTGCTTCTTGGTGTAGCCCTTCCTGTGGTCTCTGTCTCACCCTCTTGTGGCCAGGCCAGTGTCCAGGCCTTCCATGTTTTCCCGACTGCACTTGATTCTGGTTGATGGCTTTGTGTCTATGGAGGAAGAAAGACCCTAGACAACTGCTATTCTGCTCTTTCAGGTTGAGGTGGAAGTTTTCAATGAGGATTTTATGTATCAAGTGTTACTTAGTGAATAAATCTCATAAAATGCAGCACATCATGGCAAGTGGATGCAGTAGTAGGAACCCAAAGCAGTCAAGCTCTCCTGGTTGACTCTCAAAGCTTGGCCTTCTTTGGTAAAAGGACAGTTTTGCTCTAAACTTTTGTTCACATTTTAGAAAAGTAAGGTAATGAGCAAAATCTTTATATGTCTGTATTTTGTAGAATTATTTAAAAACACACAAGGATTTAAATGAGCGATAGAGCAACCACAATGTGCCACAGGGGCAATTTATGTACATAAACATTAAGAGACTGGGGTTTCTTTTTGTCTGTCTTCCAGTCATCTAATCAAAGTCATCTGCTATGCTGTCAGCTGTCAGGAGTCACCCACTAATCTTGTCTGTTGACACTAACAATTAGGGTTTGGCTGGCAGATTTAACAGAATTAGAAATAGACTAGTGGGTATTTCATATCAGCATTGCATATTGAATTTTAGTCAATTAGAACTTCTTTTGTTACTTGCTCATACAAAGTCAAAGCGACTTATCAAATATGGAGATTAATTATGGCCAACCTGAGGTTGTATCATTAAAACTCAGTAAGGATTTCTTCTGATACAGAAGTACAACAATGAGTTGAGGCTGTCTCTTAGAGTGATGCTTTGGCAAAAATTTAGTACAGTAACAGGACAGTTGTTTTTAGCCAGAAATTCTGTCATTTAATGCTGTGTTTAGTTCTTTGTTTTAAAAAGATGTCACAAGAGAGCAAGAATAAAATGCTGAACTCATGGCTTCTAATAGGTGATATTTTAATTTAGCTTGTGTTGTATCTGATACCAATTTCCATAAATATTTTCACAAGAATATAGTCTCCAGGTTACCTTTATCACAAAATTACTGCACTTTAAAGACCTCATAAATCCCAGCACAGAAAAAGGGCTTGTCTGTTTACCAGTTATGTGGAGGGACCAACAGGGCTGAAGAGTGGTTCGAGTTTAAGATCCATGCCATTTTCTGTGAGCATCATTGTTTGCCTAGCGTTGTTTGTAATTGCTGCCAGCAAATGGAAGGGAACTTTGAGAAGGTAATATATCATTGGGAAACAGTTCTTCATGTGACAGTTTCTCTTCATGCCTTGACACTGACTGCCTTTGTTCTGGGCTGTTTCAATATTTATTTCATCAGGACTTTAGGAAAATGTGGTGTGCCCTCTGAGGGAAAAGGTAGATGTGCTCACTGTTCCCTCTGGTGTGAAAGAGGTGACTTACAATGTGTAACGTGGGTCACTAACCTGAGTATTCTGACCAGGCACCACCTGAGTCTTTTTAGATTGTTCTGTGGGAATTGGGCTTGGGGGAACCAAACAGAACATTTTTGATTATAACCTGACTATATCTCTGCTGAGATAAGCTGTTCTTAGTCTCTGACCCAAGGTCTCTCATTCTACCAGCAGCCATGGAACCATGGCAGCCTACCTAGGAAAAAATTCCAGACCCTCCACAACTCCCGACCATTCTGCTTAAATCTTTTAGTATTATCAGTTAATACTGTTATTTTAGGTTTCTCCTCTACATTCTTCATTTGGAATTGGAATTGGTGGGAGTCTCATTTACTGATATAAAGAATGAAAATAATTGTTGAAACATATTGAACATTTTCTACAAAAGGTTCATTTGGAGAATTAAAAATTGCTCCATGATGTCATAGGTTTTTGGACTCATGTAACTTAAGGTGAAGTCACAGTTTCATGCACAGAAATCCATGGCTACTTTTACTTATGAAACATTATTTTTTAAATCCCCTTTTCATACATTAGATCATTGCATTCTATGGAGTAATTTTTTAGTGACTGTTGTTGGATACTTTTATTTATTTATCTTTTGATATCTTCACAAAGTAAATGTAAAATAACTAAATATCTGTAAGCATTGAACATAGCAAACCAGGCCGGATGAGAAGTAGAGTATGAGATATGGAGCTCATGGAGCTCCTCTTGCCTTAGCTGTGCTGTGGTTCTTGCTTATTCTCAGAATGTCAGAACGTCAGGAGTAGCTGATGGAAGATAGGACAGCAGGTCCCTAGAGAAATTCAAATAGAGTGTAGCTGATAGGACTGTTCCCAAGGCATAATTTCTCCTGACTCAGTTGATGCTCCCTTGGTTTTCTGTTCACATTTCCTGACTGTGGGCTTTGTCTTACAAGCATACAGAAGACGAGATCCCTCCCTGTAGCAAATACCATTTCTTATTGCTCCAAGGTCTAATTATCCTTTTGAAGAGATTAGATCAGATTATCTTCTTGCATATGTCTCCTCCAGGGACTTGTGTATGCAGTGAATCATCTCAAATGAGGTATGTTGACTATTTTCACTCCATGAACCAAAAGAAGAAATATGAGAAAGTCACCTTTATTTTTAACCACTTAAACATTATACTTGGAAATAATACTGACATTAAAATTTTAATAGCTGTTTTGTATGTATTTTCTCATTTTATCATAGAAAAAAACCCAGCAAAATAAGGGTAGTATTCATTGCTTACAAATGAGAAAATGAAACTTTCAAGGAAGTAAATACTATTTTTCTAAGTTTACATAAAAGTGTTAAGCCTTATCTCTTTGAACATGGAATCCAAGCAATTTCCGTGTGCCACACTGATTCTGCTTAGATCTGTTACTCTGACCCAATTATGTGTTACCCTGTGCTGGGGAAATGGACCTTCTATAGTCTTCCTGTCAGTGGTTTGGGTTGCTTCAAAGCAATCACTGCCCTACCAAAATATCTTCAGCTAGTGTGGAGGAGCTAGTGCTGAACCTCTAAAATCCACCACAGTGACCTTTTTCTGATCAACACTGGGAGGCATTAAAAATGAGTCAACCAATAAAAAAACATTTCAGGTTCTTTTCACACACTTAACTTTCATATCCCCATTGACTCACTTGAACGAACTAAAATGGCAGTTATCACAACATGGACCTCTAAAATCCTGGTGATCAACAGGATGACTTGGGAGTATTTACAGAATAATAGAACTTTGTGCATTCTGACCATATTTTACCGTGAGATAGCAGAGGTTGAGTGAGAGTCTTACATGAGCCTTTCTTGGGTGATGGTTAAGAGTCCTTCTCCCCCAAGATTGCTTCTCTGTGTATTTTTCCTTTTTCCTCCCTCTCTTGTGCACACCTACATTTTTTTTTAAATCAGTTTTTATTGTGTCGAACAGTGTGGCTGTTAAATTTTCTGTAGTTCTCATCTTTGCATCTATACAAAAATCATAAGCCTCCCTCTTTTCTTTACCATTTTTTTGAGTGTACTAAAAGAAAGGATATGAAGGAAGGTAATAGGTGTGTGTGTCTTTTTGTGTATCTTTGTGTAGGAAGGTGGGAAGTAGATAGTAAATAGCAGTTTACAAACTTTGAAAATCTGTGTTCTTGTTGTTAAAGTAATTGAACATGTATTTGAGGGTTCTTAAACAATAGTAGGTATTCTACAAGTGGTATTACTGAATACATTAGGAATTTATTATTTTGACTTTCTTTTTTGTAAGCCACATAAATGAAACCACCTATTAAAGACATATATTGTTTTTATAAACACAATTCATTTGTGTAGTTTTTAGTGTATTTTCCATACCTTATAGTTAATTAATGATCATAGTTGTTTATTATTAAAAATTTACATTATTTTTGGCTATACTATGTCTATTTAACAGCAATTAATAAAAAGCAAGTTGGATAAGATTGTAGAAATGACATACCAAAGCCTGGAATTACAAGCTTTATCATGCTACTTATTTGCATATTGTTGTTCAAAGGTAAGCCCCACAGTTCATTTTTAGTGTGATTCAACCTTTGGATACAATGACCAAAAGGGTAAGAAAAACAACTTGTGAGATACTCAGCTAGTTTGAATTGTCTGGACAACTCCTCATGGAAAAGTGCCATGAATTTTATGGCAGGTAAATGACTTATTATTGAGAAATGATATAAAAAAAAAAAAAGCACTGCCCTAGTTGGCATGAATCATGTTCCCTGCCTCATCTTTGAGGGGAATCCTGGTTGGTAGCTCTGAGTGAATCATGTGAATCTTGGGGACTGAGCATCCTTAACTGTGAAATGTGTCTTTGGCTCTAAAATGCTCTTTTGTTGGGTCACATAGAGTAACAATAGGTAATGCTTGGAACATTGTTCCCTGGTCTTCTGACTGGTTAATTCCTTTTTATTTTGTATAGTTCTAGCTTAAGCCACTGCTTAAGACGTGCCCCTCCTGTCACTTATTGTCCACGTTCCACCTGTGTTCTCAGTCGCTGGCTCATTCTCCATCACATCATACTGTTTGTTTCTTCCACAGCAATCATTTTTCACTCTCTAAAGTGAACTTACGTATTTTCCCTGTAGGCTATGTGAGTGTTAATTTTTTTTTCCTATTCCTTCTTAATGCTTTTAAAGAAAGATCTGAATTTGAAATTTGTGTAAAGAAATAACATAGGAATGAACCTGTTCTGACCAGACTGAGATTGAAATAGAAATTATCTAATTACTAATGGGCTTAACCAGGAGCAGATGAGGAGATAGGGTTCTGGTCAGAGAAGATTTCATCTCCTGGGTTGTAATGAGACACCTTGAATATCCAGTTGTACCTACTGTGACTGAAACCTGTTAAAGGTGTTCTCTCATGGAAACCAGTTGTTTCTGTGGGAGCTCAAGTTTACTTGAGAAAAATTCACTATTAATAAGTATTGAATACAACCACATGGGGGATATCATCTGAAGGGATAGTCTTCAGTCACTTAACCAGGTAAAAATAGAAATGACTCAATGCCTGGATGTAAAATGTGCATACATTAAAGAAAGACAGAGTAAGTTATCTTTTCTCTTCGACTTGAAATGCTGGCTGTTTGAATGCTTCTTGAGGGAGGCATTGGAGGCTGGTGTTAATAATGCCAGTTCAGAAATCTATGTATGGCCAGTTGTTAATTCTACAGTCTTAATCCTATCAAATTCAGTTTCCTCATTCTTAAAAGGGAGAAAATGATGAGAACATTCCAGTAGGAGATTAATTGATGCATGAAATCTCTGTATAATATTTATAGATTTAAAAATGGTATGTGTGTGTATCCACACATGGTAAGCACTTCAGAATGGTTAGCTATTGTTGTCCTGCTCTCTTACCGACTACACAACAAAGGAGTAAAGGTCTGGCTGCTTTCTGTAAAGATCTGTGGTGGCTTATGTTTCTGTGCAAATGACTCTTTGAAGTAAAATGTTGCCACTGTTTTCTGAGAGCCCTGCAGGAATAAGAATGATCTTCGGCTTTGATATGGCTGTGAATAAATCAAGTGAAGGGATACACTGTTCTGGAGTCACGTGAAAGGGAGCTGGGGTTGCTGAAGTTGCACTGTCAGGCAATAGCTTTCCATGGTGATTACTAAATATAAATAGATTTTTGTGCCTTTTCAGAGGAAAATTAAAGTTTTTTAAAATGTATTCTTTTCTCTAAAGACTCACATTTAAAAAATCTTATCTTGTGGGTACTTTAATGTGAACAGAATATGAGAAAACTCAATTTATACCTCATACTTCTTTAAGACTGCTGTGTTTACTGGAGATAGAACTTGCATTTTTACTGCAAAATATTGAATTAGCAGTTGCATTTTTACAACAACATTTTCAAGTATGTCAGGTCTGTTAACACTGTAAGACATAGAGTAATAAAGTGTGTATGTGTGCATGTGTGTGAACATATTTCAGTAAACCCGGCCCCCAGGTTCTAGGATCCAGGAGGACAACAAGGTGTTCAAATTTATTTGTAAATTGGTATAGAATTTGCATATGTCCTATGAACATTCTTCCTATACTTCAGATCAACTGTAGATTTATATAATAACTAATACAAAGTAAGTGCTTTGTGAATTATTGTTGTACTAGATTGTTCAGGTAATAAGAAAAAAGTGTGTACATGTTATATAGCTGCAACCTTCATAGATGCAACAGTGTAGTGAGTTTTTCTGATTTATGCATGGTTGGTTGAAGCTGTGAGTGTACATTGTGCAGATGAGAAGGCCAACTATGTAGTGTGCACACATGATAAACACACATGTACTTGTGTATGTGTTAAGCATGTATTCACATGTTTTAAGATGAGGGGTTGTTTAGCATCATGACTTGTTACTGGGTTTATGCTACAGGACTTGAGTTCATATGCTACAGTCACAGTGCTCCAAGCTGACTGAAAATGTCCTGTGTTTAGAAAGCTGGTTTGTGGTCTTTTCACTAGCTCTCTTCACCCAGAAATTGGTTCTTTTAGTTAGACCTTTAATGAGTTTTGCTTCAGGTCAGCTTTTTTTTTTTTTTTTTATAGCCTGATTTTTTTTTTTTTAAAGATTTATTTATTTATTCATACAGAACCGGGGTACAGGCCAGAGATGCGGAGGGTGAGAGGATTCACCAGAGACAGAGTGGGGAGCAGAACAGGCAGATCGACGAAGTACACTGCTGAGGGGAGCAGCGGGCGGGTCAGGAGAGGTCTGCCATGCCATGTGGTCACCTCCGGGGCAGGCGGGAATCGAACTCATGAGGAAGCGGCTTTAGATTCTCAGTGCTGTGCTTTAACCCGCTGCGCCACCAGGGAGGGCCTCAGGTCAGCTTTTAAAGCATAAATGTTGTCTGGCCTACAGTTGCTCTATCTGGTTGGAACACTACTGCTTTAACAAAAATTACATGTAAAATTAAATTGGCATGTAACATTATATTAGTTTTAGATACACACAATAATGATTTAATATTTGTATATATTGTGAAATGATCAGAATAATAAATCACCATACATATGTTAATACAATTTTTTTCTTGTAATAAGAACTTAAAAGCTGTACTCTTAATTAACTTTCAAAAATACAATACCAGTCTTCCTCAACTAATAGTGGGGTTACATTTCTGGAGACTCAACTCTAAGTTGAATATACCATTACACTGAAAATACATTTAATACATGTAATTTAACAGACTCTGTAGTTTAGGCTGAGGTTGGCTATCCTACTTGAATTGTGCTAAGAGCACTTAAATTAGCCTCTAATTGGGCATAATCACCTAACACAGAACCTATTTTACAATATAGTGAATATTTCATGCAGTTTGTTGAATATTGCACTGAAAGTGAAAAGCAAAATGGTTGATTGGTTCTCACTAGCATACTACATAGTTGGAAGCCTAGTGAACTTGAAGAATGTTTGAAGCATTGAACAAAATTACTTGTTGATGGATACGTGACAGTGATAGGGTCATCAGTTTCTCTATTCTGATGGGGCTCCCGAGAGTTGGATGATACTGTGGTAGCCCTATGGTACTGTGCTTCCCGGAATTGTGGTCTGGTACTTTGAGAGCAATTGTACCACATATTGCCAGCTTGGAAAGATCAAAATGCAGAATTTGAAGTATGGTGTCTGTCAGTGCATATTGCTCTTGCACCATCCTAAAGTGGGAAACAAAAAAGTTAAGTTGAATGATGATAGGTCATGGACCATATGTACAATATTACTAACTGTAGCAGCTCATGTTGCATTGAAATTTGTATCTTTTAATTCCTGTCACCCATTTAAACTGCCCTCTTAAACCTTCCCTCTGTCAATGGCGAGGTTCTCCTTACTTAGAAATGTTTTTTCCCCTTTAAATCTAATTACATGTGTAAGTGAGAATATATATTATTTATTTGTCTCTGACTTACTTCACTTAGCATTATGCCCCCAAGGTCTAGACATTGATTGTAAATGTTAAGATCTCATTCTTTATATGATTGAGTGAAATCCCTGGTGTGTGTGTATCACATGTTCTTTATCTATTCATGAACTAGTGGACACTTAGCTTGTTTCCATAGCTTAGCTACTGTAACTAATGCTGATAAAAACATGGAGACAGGGCCCTCCCTGGTGGCGCAGCAGCGGGTTAAAGCACTGCACTAAGAAGCTAAAGCCACTTCCGCATGAGTTGGATCCCCGCCTGCCCCGGAGGTGACCACATGGCGTGGCAGACCTCTCCTGACCTGCCCACTGCTCCCCTCAGCAGTGTACTTCGTCGATCTGCCTGTTCTGCTCCCCACTCTGTCTCTAGTGAAGCCTCTCGCCGCCCCTGAGCCTCTGGACTATACCCCGGTTCTGTATGCACAAATAAATAAATCTTAAAAAAAAAACAAAACATGTAGATAACTATAGCTTTTGAAATCAGCGTTCTTACTTTCTTCACATAGGTATGCAGAAGTGGAGTAACTGGATCTCATGGTAGTTCTTTCTAATCTTTTCAGGAAGTGTTCTGCTCAAAAGTATACTGCTTGCCACATGACTGCTCTAATTTTCATTCTCCCAGCAGTGCAGCGGTTTCTCTTTGTAATTGGAGGTGGTCTCACTCGTTTACTTTAGTTACCACCAAGACTGATGTCAAGGAACATACTGCCTGTGTTTTCTCTTTGGAGATAGATAGTTTAAGGTGTCATATTCATGCCTTTAGTCCATTTCAAGTGAGATTTTTGTACATGGTGCAAGAGTGGGGTTGTGTTATTCTTTTGCAGAGCAACTGACCTTACCCACAGGGCTTGTCTCTGCTCTCCCTACTGTCCCATTCACCTGCATGTTTGTCTCTATGCCAGTATCATGCTTCGGATTACTCTAGCTTTATAGTACAGTTTGAAATCAGAAACCTCAGCCTCTAGCTTTGACTATTTAGCAAGTTTTGTGGTTTCATACAAACTTAAGCATTGTTCTTGTCCTTTGAAAAATACCTTAGTGACCACCTTGAAACTTTGGGTAGTATGTCACTTCAACAGTGTTATTCCAATCCATGAGCACAAAGTACCTTTCCTTCTAATTATGTCTTCAGTTTTGTTCATCAGTGTTTTCAGTGAACAGAGCTTATTTGCATTTATATCTAACTATTTTGTTGGAAATTTTTCTATCTGTGCTCATCAGAGATAGTGGTTTGTATCTTTTCTTGTTCTATCTTTGACTGGTTTTGATATCTGGATAGCTGTATTGGTTTTTTTGACCTTATCCTTTGAGATTAGCTCTTAGGTTTTATTTAAAAAATACTTATTTATGCATACAGAACTGGGGTACAAGCCAAGAGGCAGAGGGGTGGTGAGAAGATTCACCCGAGACAGTGGGAGCACAACAAGCAGATCGATGAATTATACTGCTGAGGGGGCAGCGGGCAGTCAGGAGAGGTCTGCTGCACCATGTGGTCATTTCCAGGGTGGGAATAGAACTCATGCTGAAGTGGCTTTAGCTTCTTAGTGCTGTGCTTTAACCCACTGCGCCACCAGAGAGGGCCCAGGTTTTTTTTTTTTTTTTTTTTTTTAAAGATTTATTTATTTATTCATACAGAACTGGGGTACAGGCCAGAGATGTGAAGAGTGAGAGGATTCACCAGAGACAGAGTGGGGAGCAGAACAGGCAGATCGACGAAGTACACTGCTGAGGGGAGTAGCGGGTGGGTCAGGAGAGGTCTGCCTCGCCATGTGGATCTCCTCCGGGGCAGGCGGGGATCGAACTCATGCGGAAGTGGCTTTAGCTTGTTAATGCAGTGCTTTAACCCGCTGCGCCACCAGGGAGGGCCGGGCCCAGGTTTTATAACATGTTTTTAAACCTTACTTTTCAAAAAAATTTCCAGCTATCTTTTGTTTCTTTTTGATTTTAATTTTAAAATGTTTCAGCCATTATTAAAATTAGTTTTATCTATTGAAATATGTTAAATGTTAGTTTAAATAGCACTGCATCTTGACAGTATTTCTCAAATTACAGAAAATCATTTATGTCTCTCCACAAAATTTTGTGATTTTCTTCAAAGAAGTCTTTACCAAAGCAGGAATTTGAAGGGAGAAACTTGAAATTATTAATTCTGTGACCAGAAATTGTCAACTCTGATACACTTCAAGATTTAGTAGTTTCACATAAAGGATCTTATTTGATCCTCTCATTCATAGTGAGGTACATAGATGTTCCTGTAGTCCTCATTTTCAATAAATACCTTCTGCCCAAGATGGGCTCTTACATCTCTATGAATATATCTTTGAATGTTGCATAAACACCAGAAGCATAAACACCCTCCCTGGTGGCGCAGCATGTTAAAACAGCACTGGCCAGCTAAACTGCGACCTCTTCCCCAGAGTGCGTTTCCCTTCCCAGTTTGATTGAGATGCACTTGATATACAGCATTACAGTGGTTAAAAGTATTCAACACAATGATTTGATGTATCTATTTGTTGTGAAATGACCACAAGTTTAGCCAGAGCTTTTCTTGATCTCTGAACTCCAACAAGCATTTTTCTCTCTTCCTAGCCTTTATCTATGCCTCTGCTAGGTAGTGTCTAGCTTGCTGTTGATTATGTCTTTCCAGTTCTCTGGATCCCTGTAGCACCTGGCATGATGATGGTTACATAGAAGGCACTTGAGTGGTCGTGTGGCTATTGATTTTCTGTGTACCTGGCTGCCTGGCTACGTGGCTGCAAGGCTGGAGAAGCTATAGTGCACATTGCTTATAAAGCCCCAAGTATGCCAGACTACCAAGCAGCAGTACTTACTTAGCAATGAAACCCATAATTCCAGCTTAGAATACTTATTGCCATTAACAAGTTTATTTCACATTTTGTGTCAAATCCTTGTCATATTAAAAATTGTGATTGTGGGCCCTCCCTGGTGGTGCAGCGGGTTAAAACAGCACTGGGAAGGTAAAGCCCCTTCAGCATGAGTTCGATCCCCACCCTGGCGGTGACCCACATGGCACGCCAGACCTCTCCTGACCTGGCCACTGCTCCCCTCAGCAGTGTACTTTGCCAGTCAGCCTGTCTGCTCTCCACTCTGTGTCTGGTGAATCCTCTCACCACCCCTTCCTATACCCCAGCTCAGTATGCATAAATAAATAAGTCTTTTTAAAAATTGTGATTTTAATGATTCTTTCTCTGAGAGAATAGTGGAAATGTCACATGTGACAAATAATCCTTATTTTTGGTTTCTCTAGCTTTTTCTTGCCTCTGTCTTACACATTTTATTTATTATTTTAATTTTAGAAGAGTGCTTTGTGAAATTATGGTCTGTTTTCTATTTAACTACATCTTTATCACCTTCAGAGAATTAGAAAAGACCCTTGACTCTGATGTGTTTTATTGCAAAGGCAGTAATGGAATGTCTTGTGTGGCTGATTTTTACTTTGCAACACCCCAAACACACAACAGAGGACACATGCATGTCTGGTAGTGGATGGCTTTGTCTGACTTCCAAGGTATGCTTAGTAAGATAGCATATTGCAAATGAGTGTTCAGAGACTTTGCTGGAGTCAACAGGAAGATGAGAGATAAACCCATTTCTCTCTTAAACAAACTAGATGATGAACCAATAGCCTGCATATTTTATTGGGCTGCAATAAACAACTTTACGTATTTATAATGAGACCCATAATCTAACACAGAAACATTTATCATATTAGCCTTTCCAATATTTTTATCTTCATGCAAGTACTTCTTTCATTATTAAGAAAATATGGAGATCATCCTTCATTTTGTACAACGCATGGTTTCCTCATGGAATTCCCATCATCAGTTCACCTGTGCACCTTCACTGTAGTCCCTTGTACTTTTTTTTCTGATTCCTCTTTTGTTTTCTCTACATTCATCCTATAAGTGACACCATTTGATATTTTTCTTTTCTTTCTCAGCAATGAAGGATGATATAATGAATATATTTAAGATTTTTTAAAAAGAAAATAAGAAGATTAATTCATTGCATTTTGCTTTCATAAGTGTAATGAAGTAAAAAATAATAAACAGTTTTGACTGGTGGGGGAAATCCAATAAATTGGAAATCCCAATTTATTTTTATTCTTCTACAACCTTTGATCAACACCAGTTTCTTTCCTTTTCCTCTAAACAGAAAGAGGTCAACATAAACACGCCTGTCAAAGATCTGACAGAACAGATTTATTGTGCAAGTTAGATTTTGTTGAGTTGTTCTCCCCTTACATTTTGCCTTAGGTGCTGGATATTTCTTTTTGTTCCTGAAATATATATTTTTCTCTCCTGAAAGAATGCAAACATAAACCACACAGGTTATTTTAAGAACTTTGAAATACAGTCTACTAGCTGAAAAAATTGTAAGAATATTCTTCACTGCTAGTGGATCTACTGTGTAACCAAAATAGTAAGTGAAAAGTGAGAAATTGGTGAAGGTGGGGGGGGTCATGAATATAGTAAAATTAAGAATTTTGCAAATGAATGTGCTTTGTAGAAACCCTGTCATTTTTATTCAAATCTAGCTGGGTCTGTGTATCAAAAGTCACTGAAAATGAAAGCATTTTTATATACAGGTCAAAAGAAAATTCCACAATCCCTCTTTTTTTTTTTTTTAAATTGTCACCTAGATAATTCAGGTTAATTATTTTTCTGACCCAAATCTTCTGGGAAATGACTTTAATTATCCAGATAACCTTGCATGTGCAACAAAGTTTAAGCAAGGCTTTATTTTTGTTAAAGTGTGAATTCAGTTAACCTGCTTGTTGACATAATGTGGTTCAAAATACAAAGAAAAATGATTTTTCAATTCAACTTGTTAAAGTTGAGCCATTTGCCAAAATCAGACCCCAGGCATGACCCCAGGCAAGGATGGGGAGCCCAGGGGGAGCTGGCCTTGACTGTCCTCTTCTCCTAGGATGTGCTTTCGCATCAGTCAAGAGCTGTTTTTCTCTCCTAGTGCTCTGACAACATACCACCAACTGGGTGGCCTGTAGCAACAGAAATGGATTCTCTCCAGGTTCTGGAGGCAGGTGTCAGCAGGGTCCTGCTCCTTCTGAGACTGTAGCTCGAATCCTTCCATCCTTATCTCAGCTTAGTCTCTCCTGGGGCAGTTCATCCTTAGCATTCCTTGGCATGCAGACAAGTCACTGCCGCTGTTCTTGTGGCTTATTCCTCAGTGTCTTCCCAGGGCTGATTTACAAGGACACTGTCTATCTTGGATTAAGGCCTCAACCAGATACAGTATGATTTAAAGCGATGGCATTGCCAACAAGTCTGTTTGCAAATAATGCCATTTTCTGTGGCACTGGCAGAATTGTTGGACTTTGACATAACTCCTTGGAAGACAAAATTCACCCATAACAGCATCAGGTTGTGTGATCTGGGTGCTGGTTTGCTTACCACTGTTGAGTTGAAGGACTTAAGATGCCCTTGTGATGTACATATATTTTCATGTTTCAGTTGTCCCCACCACTGATGACTCCCACTAACCTAACTTTTTCCTTTTCTTTGCTGTTTGCAACCTTCCTGCTATGTAGAACTGGTAATGATCTAAACAATCAGGAATTTTTGGCTGTCAAAATGAGGCTGTCAGAATAATTGTACCTCCTACCACTACAATTATGTCAAAACTTACCTGGTGAAACATTGAATTTCCCATTTTGATGTTCTAGGGGGTTATCTGTGTTCTCCAGGGTCCTAACATATTTCTTTCACAAGACTTTTTTGAGGTGATGTGATATACCTGCAGCCTACCATGTGTATGCTAATGTTGCCTTGCTAGCATGGCTGCCTAAGACCTTATATCTTTACTGCCTATGGGCATTGCCAATTGGATGTCCCATGCACCGTATATTTTTCAGGCCTCAGAGTGAAAATGCCTTTCCTGAGAGGTAATAGGTGTTATTGTGCAGTTGAACTTTTCTTTACCTTGTCTCTATTTAGTTGGGTATTAAGACTTGTTTTAAGAAATAAAGTGGAACAGCTGTGGTTTGAATCCAACTATATCCCCCAACTACTCTCTAAGTTCATGAATTAACTGTTCCTTTCCTGGTCTACTACATGGCTTCCCTACAGGTCTCTATATGTAGACACACCTCACTTTAATCAGTCTTTGCATGACACCCAGGGTGACACTTTAACTTGGTGTTTCCGAACATGTCTCTTTCTTACTTAGCATCAGTTGGCAGCATAGTTGTGTGGTGTGCTTTTAACCCTTTCTGCTGTGGTGGAGCCCTCCATGCCTCCTGCATTGCTCCTCTGGGCCAGGTTGCTCGCCACATGCAGCAAGTTGATGGATGTGCTGATGCCAGTGCTCCTGAGTTTTGCTTTGCTCAAAGTAATGCCTCCCAAATTTCCTTCTCCTGGCATGAATCAGAATTCTTTTAAGTGGCATCTTCTTTATAAGTGGGAGAAACCCCTCAATTATGTTATAATTGGAAACCTTTCTCAACATCTGGATTATTTGAATTAGCTCAATTTTTAACAATCAAGATAAAGTGTCTTTCCCCTTTAATTATTGCACAATTAATTGGAAAAAAATCATTGTACTACCTGAGTTCTTCTGTCCCACTATTAACTATCAGTTATGAAATCAAGGCACCTGTGGAGGTAGATTAAAGCAGTTGAAAGATTAAGCTGGATGGATGACTCTTAGGCAGCATTCCCATTTTGAGTAGCTATTAAAGTTTCTTGGCCTTAAAATTGTTACTTATTCAGAGACTATTTCATTTCAAATGAGAAAGTAAGGTACTGAATGGTAAACAATGGGGTTAATACAGGCTGTCTCAGAAGGAACTAAAAATCGCCTAATCAATCACAAATTTTTGGCTGTCATAATGACTGAATTACCTGGGTGAACTGTAGTGTGATGAAAAAGAACCTCGTTATGTGAACTGTCCGACCTCTATGTCATCAATTGTGCAACAGTGTGATTGATCACCGTGTGACTGGCCTAAACTATCTGGAAAATGATCAATTTTCTGTCATGTCTAATCCTGTCCATATTATAATGGAGGCTGTTGCTTAGACTGTGTTATATTCAGTTCCCCATCACTGGTGGGCAAGGTCACTGTAATTGGTACTACATGAAGCTTTTTCTCATCATGTGAGTAGGACATTTAGATTTAAACAGTGCTTAAAAAATGAATCATATAATCACATATTTGCTGTTAAGTGGTAGTACTTCGCTCAAGTAGTACTTGAAAAACCGGTCTTACCATTTTAGCATCTCCATTGCTGACTTTTTATCATGAATTTGATAATATTAGATGCTTGTCACCTGTGTAAATTGGGCTTTTTCTTCTGTATTATATTCTAGGGAATGTGTTTTTTTTTTTTTTTTAAGTTGCTGCAGCAACTTATTAAAGAGTGAGTGATGGATAAGAATCTGGGAATACACGACACATTTGCAAGCTACAAAACTGGTCTTTTGGTAATGGGTAGAGTGGTTGTAAATACTCATAATAATAAAAAGTCCTCAGGGTTTTGAGCTCCTTAAGTATGTGCTTGTATACTGTTTTAACAGTGGGAACACAAACACTGGACACAGGATAAGAAAAAAGTTAATACTATTTAAGTGCTTTAGATGCCAGATTACTACATTTATTTTCATAGATTCTGAATGAAGTGTTGGAATCCATTGAAACTTAATTTCTTGAACCTGAAGTATGAGTTTGTTGCAGAGTTTAATTGTTGCAGTTCCTTTCAGAATTATTTTTGGTTGGTATTTCAATGACTAAGAAATACGTAATGGGTACTTTATCTGTCACAATCTTCAATTTGTTATTCCAACCACCCATTCATACTATCATTGTATTTCAAAAGAGAACTCTATGGAGAAAGACCTAAGACTTATTTTGGCTACTTTAAATAGAAAAAGCCAACAGAGTGAAGTACATTAAAAAAAAATAGGGATTTTTAGAAGCCAACAGTTCAAAAAATTTATACCAAGTGATGGATGTGGTAAAAATGAATTCATTTGCATGATAATAATTAAAGAGACAGTTGTAAAAAATGGCTAATTTGAAATCACACTTATTTTAGGATTTAAGAAATTTTAAGCTTATTTTTAAGTATTTACCACATAATGATTATACTACAAGAGAATGTCAATGCAACTTTGGAGACCAGTTCAGATTCAGGCATATTTTTGTGTTTTTCCATTTCAACATCCTTAATTAAGAATTAAGAGGAATTAGAAATTATGATTTTATGATTTCCTAAGTTAACTGTGCTATCTCTCTACACATACCCACACACTTATACACATAGCAATGACTATTTACTTTTCACTTTAGCTCCACCATTAGAAACCCGTTAATTCAAGAGTAAATTTAGGATATAAAATAAAAGAATCAAGCATTCACATATAGTAAATTTTATATTAAATTAACAACTCAGAATATTTGTTCCCTTAATATTTTACTGATGTTAGATGTAAGTACAGTTTATGAAGGGATGTACATAATTTCAGTATCCAGGTTTGCCTTAAATTGAACATGACTCAAATGTGTTCCTTACTAGTAAATGAATCAATAAACTGTGATATGTTCATATAATTGGAATACTCTGCACAATGAAAATGGACAAGTTTAAAGCTACAATCAACAGCATAGCTAAATGTCACATGTATATTTTGGAGCAAAGAAAATCTGGAAGACGTTACATGCTGCATGTTCCTGTTGTTACTCCTTTATGCTACCTGTTAGAAGTTACCATAGTCCCTTCCAGAAGGAGGAAAGGGCTACTAATTGTGAGGAAGACACTGAAAAGCCTTCTAGAAGACATTTTTTCTGTATCTTAGTGGTGGCTGAGATTGGAATATCGATATATTCACTTTGTGATAAATCCTGGGTCATTTGTAAGCTTTTCTGTAGACATACTACATACTTCCATAGTGCAGTTTTAAAATTAGACTAGCTAATTTTTTAAGGGTGTTTGAAAATTATCACCCTAATCTGGAAGAAGAAACAGCTTTTAGTAAATGAGGTAGTGCATCGTCAGTTTTTAGTAGCCTCCTAATACTTAAAGATGCTGAAGGAAGAACTATAAAAGGACAGTGAAATGTATAATAGTGAATGGTGAAGTAGAGACAATGATGTGAATTCTGTCATTTACTTGCTGTGATTATGATCTTTAATTTTTGTATCTGTCAGCTGGTACACAACTAATTTTACATAAATAAAATATGATACATATAAAAGCATTTGGAAATGCTAGCAAATATTCACATTTATCAACACAATTGAAACTTACCTGACAGAAATTTCCACTTGCATCTCTATAAAGACTAGACAATTGACTGGATGGAAAGAATAATTATAGCTATGTCCTGAAAGGTACCATATCCAGGTAATCAGTGCCATCATCTATACTTAGATGTATCAGTCATTAATTTTTTTTAAAAATACTTATTTGTGCATACAGAACTGGGGTACAGGCCAGAGATGTGGGGGCAGTGAGAGGATTCATGAGAGACAAAGCAGGGAGCAGAACAGGCAGATGGACGAAGTACACTTCTGAGGGGAGCAGCGGGCAGGTCAGGAGAGGTCTGCTACGCTACTTGGATCACCTCTTGGATGGTCAGGGTTCGAACTCATGCTGAAGTGGCTTTAGCTTCTTAGTGCTGTGCTTTAACCCACTGCACACTAGAGAGGGCCCCAATCATTGATTTTTAAAGAAATGGGTTCACCTACTATGATATTTTTCTATGTCATTGACTATACTATTTTAAATACTGTGAAAATTGAGAAAATTTAGGTTATCTCTTGGAAAAACTGAGGATGTACTTTCATTAAGAGAACTGTTCCAGTCTTGTCCACTGTAGCGCCTTTGCTGCCTGGCATGGTGGCTACCCCATCGCGGTTCTCAATACCTGAATTAGTATAAGCAGTCATTTTATTAACAAACAGCAATGAGAGACTTGATTCTACTTCTCAAGGTTCATTGTTTTTTTTTGCTTAGCTTGATCATAAATATCAAGAGTTTTTGTTAATAGGTTTGTGAAAAGAGTAATAAGATTCATAGCATTTAAAGTTATACAAGTTTCTAATTTTTTGAAAGGAAAAAATATTTTTGAATGCTAATATGTTTTATTTAAGTAACTACATCATTACATAACTTGCTACATGAAGTTACCACTAACAGTCCAATTATATGGTGACCTTTTTTACTTGATTTAATCATTTCCCACCTTTGTGGAGTAAAAACTTGCTAATATGATAAATTTCACTTATAGGAAATCTTTTTTTTAAAGATTTACTTATGCATACAGAACTGAGGTTCAGGCCAGAGGTGCAGGGAAAGTGAGAACATTCACCAGAGACAGAGTGGGGAGCAGAACAGGCAGATAGATAAAGCACACTGCTGAAGGGAGCAGCGGACAGGTCAGGAGAGGTCGCTGCACCATGTGGGATCACCTCCTGGGCCAGGGATCAAACTCTCACTGATGTAACTGAGGCTAGCTTCACAGTACTGCACTTTAACATGTAGAATTGTAACTAACACTGACACCCTCCCCTGAAATATTCATAGCTTTAAGGTTTAAACTTTTGAGGATCTACTTGGGGAAGTGGGCTGGGAAGTGCAAGGTCACAAACCTGTTAACAAAAACTCTTGATATTTATGATGAATTTTAAAGGTGATGTCAGTGCTTTCTTAACCAAATTGAAGTTTTTTCTTTCAATAAAAGTATGTCACAGTTACTCTATGCTAGTCACTTTGCTATGTGTTCTATAACTCTGCAGAATCTTCGCTATTTGACAATATTATGCTTTGTTGATTTGCCTAAGAAAATTCAGTTTTTTATATGAACTTCAGCAGTATCATATAATTCTTATAGGCCCTTAAAATCACTTAGATCTTTGTTTGACATCAGTAATGCTACAAAATAAAATATTTGTATTGAAAACTTTCAAAAGAACTATTATAATCTACTTTTGAATATTTTGTTTATAAAAACTTGAGTAGGAGTACAGTGGTATTTTTTTCCAGAAAAAAATTAATAATGTTTCAATTAGTATTTATTGAATACTTTACCTGATAAAGTTTAAAAGTTAGGACATCTTTTTTTTTTTAAAGATTTATTTATTTATTCATACAGAACTGGGGTACAGGCCAGAGATGCGGA
>NW_004567119.1:32728922-32754540 GCF_000260355.1 Condylura cristata
ACAAAGTACACTGCTGAGGGGAGCAGCGGGCGGGTCAGGAGAGGTCTGCCACGCTGTGTGGATCTCCTCCAGGGCAGGCAGGGATTGAACTCATGCGGAAGTGGCTTAGCTTCTTAGTGCTGTGTTTAACCCGCTGCACCACCAGGGAGGGCCAGGACATTCTTATTTTGATTAATGAGAAGTTTTCTATACAAATTTGTTGTTTGATATACAGACTACTCCGCTAATTCTAGTAAGCGATGTCATCTTGCATTCATTCCATGAATCACTGAAAAGTTGCCAATTGGTCACTTTCATATTGATACCCACTGCCCAGTATTCACAGTATAAGTAGTAAATTTAATAGGACAAGTGTATATAAATAAGTAACTAGACATGTATATAGGCATATATGTCAGTGTGAATGACTAAGTAGAGGAGAAGTTAGGGAATTGAATCATTATTAATAATTAAAATTTTGTCATAAAAAAACAAAAGTAGCTCAGTTGTTATGCAGAATACAGAGTAATAGCAAAAGGTAGCTGCAGTTCATAAAAGCTGACTTATGTCAGCTGGTGGGAGATGTTGGGCAAACTTGCAGGAATTTTATGAGCTGGATGTTCAGCATAGCTATTATTAAAATTATCCACAGACTTACATTTAAATAAATAATATTAAAAGGAAAAAGTAATATTAAAACATTATCATTGATTATCTTGCTACATTATTCTTCATGCTCTTGAATTCATATGCACTGTACCCTTATGGAGAAGAAATTACAAATGTTTTGTTCCACATATTGTTTCTCAACTCTGCAGTCAGTGACATTGGATTGATGACTTGAAATTAGCCTTCGCAAATAGGCAAACAGTAAAACCAGGTGCCTCCATCTCAACTTCCAAAGGTAGTTGTTACATCTTTGCTGGTGCACCTGGCTCCCACACAAAGCTCACCATGTTCTTTTTGTTTCAAAGGGTAGAATCACTACTTCATTAACATTCACTTTCTCTTAGTCCAAATTTGTCTGTTCTTACCTTGCAGGACTTGAATGAAGCAGATGGCAAATCTGTGAACTAATTAATCATTGTTCTTGGGGTTGTAGGTTGTGTTTAAGGAAGCTAATATAGGACACAGATGAAACTAACACTTCCCAAGTCAAGCCATAAAGATGTAGAGTTTACCTTGCCTAAAGTCTTGGAAGTAGAAAAAGCAAGTGAGCCTGTAGTTAAACTGGGCATGAATAATCTTATTTATGATGCTCAACCTCTTTATAAAAATGTGGATTAGGCCCTCCCTGGTGGCGCAGCGGGTTAAAGCACTGCACTAAGAAACTATGCCACTTCCGCATGAGTTCGATTTCTGCCTGCCCCGGAGGCGGCCACATGGCGTGGCAGACCTCTCCTGACCCGCCCGCTGCTCCCCTCAGCAATATACTTCGTAGATCTGCCTGTTCTGCTTCCAGCTCTGTCTCTGGTGAATCCTCTCACCCTCCGCATCTCTGGCCTGTACCCCAATTCTGTACGAATAAATAAATAAATCTTTAAAAAAAATGTGGGTTAAAAAATATTCATCACAAAAAAATGTTTTTCAATCGTTTCCAGTATCTTGTCACTATGAGAGCAAGTCAGGAATACATCACTAAGTGATTATTGGGGGACAAATATGTCTTCAACAATCCATTGAATTTAGAGTAAAAGGTATAAAGTAAAATACATGACATCAGGATGGAGGGGATATCATTGACACACAGAAATTTTTAGATGTATTACAGCTAAGTATCCTATATTACTTTTACATATACTAAACTGATTATTACCTTACAAACTTAAAGGGCCCTGATTAGTTTTTCTTATTGAGCAAACCCAAAAGAGAAAGTTAAGTGAGCTCAGACTCTTGGCAAAAAGTCACATAGAACAAATATGAAAAAGAAATAGTGACATTTAAGAAGGAAAAGAAGTGATGTTAGAATTCAGTGAAAAAATTTTCAGATTTCATACTTAGCTTTGTTCTGCATAGATAGTTTATAAAAATGCATGTGAAATTCCTTGTGTTTTAAAGACTAGTGACATAAAACTGCATTTGTTTTTCCTGTGCTGACTGACTTTCCACTTAAGAGTTGTTTCTCTTGAACTTGTTTCCCTAGGAACTTGTAAGGAAATAATGTCCTCATATATAATATACAATAGCACTTGGTTTTCAATTGTTTCTCCAAATGATAAGACAAGTTTTGTGTTTACCTTGGTTAAGACCATTTTCTTCCCTAGTCCATTCTTGAGCTTCCAGGTCCCCATCTTCACCATTAACTATGGAAAATGTGCTTCTCCCATACACAGACTTAATAATTTGAGATTTTGATGAGACCAGCTGGTTTCCCTTGGACACAAGCATGATATAAACTGTCAACCTTAGCTTAGTTAGATGCTAAAGCAATCCCTGCCCTGGCATCAGCAGATCATAGCTTATTGACACATAAGCTCTGTGAATGTAATCAAGATAACAAAAATCCTCCATTAAATCAATAGCTTCCTTTTGTTACTGTTACAGTAAAAGCAAAGAAAAATAATCCTTTAATTTATTAAGAATAAGAATCTAATTTCATAATTACAGTTTATAGAAAAGAATGGAAACATTTTTAATTACCAGTGTAACTATCTTCATGCCAGTATCTTTACTACTTTTGTTCACAGAAAGATCCTTAGCAAGCAGAATAGATCTCATCTGTCATTTGTAAAGAAGGATGATGATTATGAAAAGTGGCAGGTGTCAGGAAACAGAAAGCAACACACTGACATACCCCACTGTATTTATGAAAGGAAGGTAGTTCATAAAAATAGGTGTAGCTGTGTTTAAGGTACCATAAAAATTGTTACCAGCTTTTTTTCCAAAGCACCAAGTGTTTTTTTATACCCGTGAATCCAAATCCACAGGTATGTAACTGCTCCAGTGCAACTAACTGTGCCTGTATTGGTCCTATGACGAGGCAAGTCACTAACCACACTTCTAATTAATTACACAAGGGAGCATGTAGTTATAATCTGTTACCAGGCTCTTTGTATTTTGGATGGTAAGAGCATATCATTGTCAGAAAAACTTCTGATGTGTGACCAGCTTTTTTTTACCTAGTATTTGCCATGGGTTTTGGCTCAGTTGTACACAGGAGCTTGGCACATCTGTGTAGAAATGCGGGTGGAAGGCTTTCTTGTCTACAGATTTTATTGCTGAAACATAAGCAAACATATCTGGCTGCTTTCTCTCCTAAAATGAGTTTGACTAATTAGAATAGCAAAAATGTTACTTTTTATTACAAGACTGTGTTAATGTAGTTGCTTTAGTTTGCCATTATTCCTTAATAAGATACAATAAAATCAACATAATGCATGTAAACAACTATCCACATTGGGATAAAACTGGATTAATGACATATTTTGTGTGTATAGAAACAAACACCATTTAGCAACCATTCCTCTCAGGAGATTTTTCTTAACCAGCAACCAGGTCCTTATTTTAGACCAAAAAGAAAAACACAGTTAATAATATTGAAAGGTTATTATTGCAATAGGATACTTATCATTCTCGCACAATGAGGAAGGCAGGCTCGCTTAAAAGAGTCATAAAGAAAATTTGCATGTTTATATGAAACGTGGGACTGTTGACTTTCTATCTCAAGGTTTATAGTTATTTTTAATTATGAATTCCCTTGCTGATTAGGATCTGCCAAAGAGAAAAAGAAAGTAGTCTTTACTAAATTGAAAATGTAAAGTATTCTCTGTTAACTACATTTTGATCAGCAAGATAGGAAAATTTCAGATGTGAGGTGGCATTTTCAATTTAATTAATTTGGCTTAAAAGTCATAGATGAATAGATTCTCCCTTAGCTTGAACCACACTATTCTGATGCACAGTTAGTGGACACTTTATATCTGATTAGAGTAACTAGTATTCTTTAAAATGGATGGAATTGAAAATTTACACATTTCTTTGTGTTATTTTGTCTTGTTTTAAAAGAAATGACTCCTTTTAATTAAAAGTAGACTTAAAAATCAAGAAGTGATACTTAGTGTGTAGGTTTTTTTTTTTTTTTTAACAAACTACCATAAAATTTGTGGCTTAAAACACATTTTCTGGAGGACAGAGTTCTAAAATGGAATTCAGTGGACTAAAATCAAGGTGTCAACCCAAATGCTTTTGGAGACTTAGGGACAATTTTTGCCTCCTCATGTTCTCCAGTTTCTTCAGGTTGCCTACTTTCCATGGCTCATGGTCCCTTTTTCCAAATGTGATGCCAGTAATTGTACCACTCAGCCTTCTGCTGTCCCGGTCGCATCTCAACTCTTCTGACACTCCTCCTTTGCTCTTATAGGGTTGCTGGTGATTACATGGTATCTACTCGTAAACACATGAGAGTATGCATTCAAAAAGTACAGAATAATAATCTTTCAATCTCAAGATCCATAATTTAGTAAGTTTAACTTTTTTTTCCTTTGGCCAGGTAAGGTAATATACTCATAGGTTTTGGGGATTAATGTATGGATATCTTTGGGAAGCTGTTATTCTGCCCATATTTCTGCCCATTGCTTCACATGGCCCCTGGTTGTTCACTTGATTACACTATTTCCCCTTTTATTAGTGCTTTTGGTGAATTGTCATACTTAGCTTGCAAAGGTGCTTAAGTGGGTTTCTGGTGAGAATTTTAGTGACTCAATGTTATCTGCCTTGTAATTTTTATTATTCACTTATGAAACATTTACTACCTATTTGGTACAAGACATTGTGTAAAAATCAGTGGTGACTCAGGTCAGATGACAAAATGCTGATTAGTTCTGCTTCTTGCCTTTGTTATAGAAAATTCATTCTAAGATAAACTCGATCATTTAAAATTATTCTTAATGATGTACCATTTTATTTTAATCCTTGTTTATTTTATGACAGTATAGGATCCCCCCCACCACCACCTCTCCCACCACCAAAGTGGCTAAAATCCTGCACTTATTCTGATCCATAGTCTCTTATGACCCCCATCCCCTGAACCTCACCCAACTCCCATGCTGTTTTCACCTCATCCTGTCTCTCAGTGCCGCAGATCTATCATTAATTTTCAGAGATTTGTTTTAAAGTATTTCTTTGCCTGCTTCTTTGTTTAGTTTCTCCACAGTCAACATATAAATGAAACCATCCAGTATTTTCTTTCGCATTCTGACATGTTTTGCCTACAATCCCTTCCAGCTCCATCCATGCCGCAGCAGATAGCATGGGCTTATCCTTTTTTGATGACTTAGTAGAATTCCATTATATATAAAAAGTTTGTAAATATATATATATATAATATGTATATTATATATATATATATATATATATATATATATATATAAAGTTGTGTATATAACAGCTTCCTCTTGATCCATTCATCTGTTTTACATCATTTACTTGTTTTCCATATCTTGGCTATTATAAATAGTGCTGTACAAAACATAGGAATGCAGGTTTCTTTTCAAATTTTTGTTTTTCAGTTAGATAGTTAGGAGTGAATTGCTAGGTTGCATGGCAGATCTATTTTTAGTCTTTTGAGAACTCTTCACACAGCTTACTGTGAGGGCTGTACCAGTTTACTTTCCATCAACAGTGTTAAGAGGGTTCCTTTTTCTCCA
This sequence comes from Condylura cristata, assembly GCF_000260355.1. Classification (NCBI taxonomy): domain Eukaryota; kingdom Metazoa; phylum Chordata; class Mammalia; order Eulipotyphla; family Talpidae; genus Condylura; species Condylura cristata. The sequence goes on from NW_004567119.1 coordinate 32,734,547, forward strand.
CACCCTTGAATGGAAGCTCAGATGATTTTGATTTGCATTTCCCTGGAAATAAGTGATAATGAATACTTTTTTCATATGTCTCATGGTCATTTGCATGTCTTCTTTGAGGAAGTACCTGTTTAGTTGTTCTTTCTGTATTTTGATTGGGTTCTTTTGTTTTTGTTGAGTTGCGTGAGCTCTTTGTAGATCTTTGATTTGTCTCTGTGGTGTTCAGATATTTTCTCTCAATTTAGTAGGATATTGCTTCATTTTGTCACAATGAAAAAAAATACAGAATTTCCTAGTTTGATATATTTGCTTATATTCTCCTTGCCACTGGGGATAATGTATAAAAAGACTTCTGAAGCTTCTATCATGGAGCGTTAACCTATATTTTCTTCTACGTATTTTATGGTTACAGGTCCTACATCAAATACTCTTAACCCAGTTTGAGTTGTTTTTCATGTATGATTTAACAATTACTGCACTCCAGTTACGTTCATTTGTATTATTACCCTGGCTAAAATGATAAGGGAGAGATGTCCTCAGTAGTTATTAAAACTTAATTTTATTTAACAAGCTATCAGTTCACCAGTAACCTAAAAAAAAGAAAGCATTTAACATTTGTACATTGATTAATTTTCAACATCAATATTGATTTAAAATTGGTTTAATTTTTTTTGTAAAGACAACTCAAATGAGATAATCCATTGGGAGTTAGACCTGAGACCTGATATGAGAGTGACAATGAAATCTTCCAGTGAAATAAAAACCATGTAGCGATGCTAAATGGAAAGAGGAGAGGTATGGGTTTTGTTTATAGCTCAGAGCGTGATGGACATCTGTTTGAACATCTCAAAAGTTTCATTTTTATGTTTCTTCTATAGGGATCATTTTTAATGTGCTTTGATTTGCCTTAAAATCTAACAATGTTTTCGGAAGGACTTAATGCACTTTGCAGTGTTCTATATATGTTGAATTTAATAAAAAGAAATTTATGAGACATTCTGAATCTTAAAGGTGACTGTTCAGTGCTTCTGTAGGAATTCCTTTGAGTTTCAATGAAATGTAAACTGATTGAAGCACCTTCTCTGATAAAACTGTGAAGCTCTGCACTTTCTGTTCCTTTCAAGCATGTAGCTTTGTCTTCCAGTAACTCCACTAAAAGCTTCCAGTTCAATGGATGAACTTCTTCTTATACTTCACTAAGAAAAGGTCAAATTCTATTTCTCCCTCCGCTCACCTCTCACCACTTACAAGTGCTGTGATGCAGGGTGAGTTATTGAAAATCCTATTTTACCTCGAGATGCTGCAGTTAGTGCTTTCAAGGCTTCTAATCAGAGCTGGCACTTTCCTGTCCCTGCTGATTCTCTGACTGCTGAAATCATTTCCCCTTTATTCTAGGTTCTTAAAGCAGCCTCCGAAAGACCTTCCACCTGACTCCTCATGTATATTTACATGCTACTCTCTGGCATATATTACAATAGACTGATTTGAAGGTTGCTGCTATTTGGCAAAATGATAAAAATGTGAAACAACTTACTAGAAAATAGCATAAGAGCATATACTCAAAGTTCTACTCCGTACCTAGTAGACTTAGGAAAAGAAACTTTGATAATTTCTTTAGATTTAAATAGTCACCATAGGAAAAATTCTACAGATAGTTCATTGGAATTTGCTTTCAAATCTACTACATACATACAAAAGTACTATTTTATTAGATAATACATACATGATGTGTGTGTAAATGAGTGCATTATTTACAAATTGCATTTCAAAGCAGCTTCCTTTGCATATAAAATGGGAAGAATGTAAAGTAGTATTTCATGAGATGGTACTTATGACTGTGATTTGAAAATTTTGTTTTTTTTCTTTTACTAATGTAGACAATTGTGACATTCATGATGTTAACTTGGGAACTTTCTGGGTTTAGCTTAAAGTACTTATTTCTAGAGTCTTTGGAAGGAGTCTTATTTCCAAAGAGTAGTTGGGATCCAGTTAATTAATACTGCAGTCAAGTAAATTAGATGATTTGGTGTTAGTTCTGATCATTGAACAGCCTCATGCTTGCTGTAAGATAACACTCATATTTTTCAGTTTTAAAATACCAAAATTCTTATTCATTTGACTAAATATTAGCATGAAGGGTTCAACAGATGGCACCTATCAATCTAGAGAAAACAACAACATTTAGCTGTTTTCAACTCTAAATTAGAAACTCATTATTAATCTGCACCCATCTTTTTCTCCATACTATACTAGAAAGCACTTTCTAAAATGTACGCCAACTATTGCTCATGGAATTGTGACTTTTCTGGACATTGGAAATATTGTATAGCTGGCATCAAGTTTTCAGTTTCACTAATTTCTGTTATTCCACTCCCACTTTTTCTTGTCTTTTAAACACATTGCAGAAACAAAGCTGAGATAGATGAAAGGAACTGAGACATGTAAAAATTGTTTATCTATTTGCCTGAGATGTGTCCTTCACTGTCTTGTTAGAGAATTCAGTATGACAAATTCTTATAGTTGTGTTTTCTATATTTCACTGATACGAGGTTTATAAGCATTACTGTTGTTCTCATGGTTATGATGTGTTTTAGAGGAAAATTCTGGAACATGAACATCCAAAAAGATGCTTAAATCTCTTCTCTTGAAGGAACATAGGCTCTGGCTTCCTCTGAAACAGAGTTATTCATGTGAAAAGTGATTGCCAGGATGTTTAATAATTTATAATTAGAAGTTATTTCATAGTATCAAAGGAGTGGAATTAATATCTAAGTATTTTATTCTAGGCTAGCTCTGTCACTTTCTGGATCATGGAGTCATGACCCTTACAGATAAATCATATTCTCAACTAGAATATAGACCTTTTGAGGAAAGAAACAATGCACATATATAGTGTGTGTGTATATATATATATAAAACAATGCACAATGCACATATATAGTGTGTGTATATATATATATAACAATGCACATATAGTGTGTGTGTGTGTATACACACACACACACACACACACACACACACCTTTTAAAATTACTCTTGGTACATGTACAGGTTTTGGTAGTAATAATAAAAATGCATTAGGTTAATTGTTAAAACAAGCTATATTTTAGAACCATTTTATTATTATGGAATTCACCCATTTTTGATGCAGAAAAGAAAGTTGAATAAAACTTTTCTTTTTGGTTAAGGTGCTATGATGTGAAATGTGTAAAAGAAAAAGTTGATAAGACATTTTATGTCAGAACCTAAGGTTAATAATTACATAATCTATTTTTAGGTTAATACATCAGGTGCTATCCACCAAATAGGTATTTACTCTATATAAAGCAGTGTGTATATCTTTGTGAAACCCAACTAAACTGGGACCCACTGCTTTTGCTTTCAGGCCATTTCAGAGAATATGGTGTCCAATAAAATGTAAATATTTACACCAAGCACTGACAAATGTCTGAATCTCCCAGATCCCAAATGTTCTTGAAGATCCTGAGAAGTATTTTCAACACACATTGACAATAAGATACATAACAAAACTACCTAAATTTATAGTGTAAAATTTTCCTAAGCAAATCTAGCTGGGTATTTTTATTTTCTAGAAGTTTTTGTGGTTTTATTTTTAGTGTCTGTTTTTTTCTGGTGTCCATTTTAATTCACTATTTTAATCACTATCACAAATCCCTCAGAGCAGATGAACATAAAGAATACTCCTGAATCCCTAAGAGGAAGAAGCTTGTGAATACTTACATGTTACTCTTTTCAAATGTGTCATATATTCTACCTCAGTCCTGTATTGTAGGTTCTATTTTCCTTGAGTTAGAGATTTAGGAAGGTGAAGGTTGTAGATCTAGATCCCTGGCCCAAGGTTACCCTTTCAAGTTAATAGCACTAACAAGTCACTGCTGAGCTTGGTGATATGTAGAAAACCATTTTTGTAGCTTGTGGGCTGATAGAGTCAGGAGTGTAGACAGGACACAGTGAGAATGGTAGCTCTGGGCCTGGCTGGAAGACTCAAATGCTGGAGATGACACCTTTTTGAGCTTTAACCTTTGGAGACATTTGTTTGCATGGGCAGTAATTGCTGTTGCTGCTACCTGGGCACTCAGCTTGTCTGTTGGCTGCAACAGCTGCCAGCAAGCTTTTGTGGGCACTCCTCAATGCACTGGTTTAGACTTCTTCATAACATAAGAACCTGCCCTCCAAGAAAGCAAAGCAGAGGGTTGGCACTTTTTGTGATCATGCCTTGAAAGTTACAAGTGATATGTTGTAGATGTTCTGTTTGGGTTGACACCATTTGAAAGGTCTGCTCAGGTTCAGAGAAAGGGCTAGAGGAATGTCCGGGTACACTCTATGAGGGTCATGGGGATTGGGGGCATCACTGTAGTCATATATGGAAAATACGCTTTTCATAATCACAGAGCTTGTAAGGAGCAAAATAGTCTTGCAAACTGAGTTTTTCTAATTCCATTTCACAGGGCTTTGCATCATGCCTGAAATCCATTTTCCTGTAGGTCATTATTCTGTCACAGTGTGGAGTTGTAGTCATTACATTTCATCTATCAGTAGATAATACCAAATAGTATGCATTTGCAAGCATGTTGGTTCATGCAAGAAAAATTTGTTGAAAAGCTGTTTTATCTTTATGGTTTCCAAGTGATGGGGAAGATTTTACTTCCTTTCAAAACCAAAGTGAGTGTGGGGGGTTTGGCTTACATTAAGTTACTCTGATATTTTTAAATGAAATGTCAAATATAATTTAGTGCTTGAAACATGAGGTAAGCCTGACTACACTTAGAGTTTGACAGCTTTGCTGTGTTTCCATTAAGCTCTCTATCCATGGGGAGCAAATATTGTGTTTAAGGAAGAAACCTATTAGGAGGTATCTGTGGCTGTATGTGTTTGTGGGTTATTGATTACTAATAATTAGTGTTTATTGACTGCTGACTGTGTGCCGTGTTCCTTCCATAGTTTGTCATTTTGGATGCCCTCAATAACTGTGTGGGAAAGGTGCTGTCATTACTTATTTTGACAGATGGAGAGAATGTGGAAAAGTTTTGATAATGTGTTCAAGGTCACAGTATGGGCAGATTGACATGCTTAAACACTTCCATACTATCTGAAATAGGAAAAACAAAAACAAAAACAAACAAAAACCCTTACATTTATAATCTAAACTCCAAATCTTCCAGGGTGGCACGTAGCTTTATTTCCAGTCGTGCATTTGTTGAGGAGTACACAGTGGAAGTGCTTAGAGGCTCGCCTCTGAAGTCATCATAGCTTAGGGAATTCTTGGTATATAGTTTATCTTTTACCCTTAAAGATAGGTGAGTTTCCATTATCCACATTTTATAGATGAGCTGTGATTTTAGAGTTGGAATAGAACCATTTCACTTGTAGAAATTGTACCCTAAGGTGCTCCCTGGTGGCACAATGGGTTAGGACACAACACTGCAAGCTAGCTGCAGCCGCTTCAGCGCTACTTTGATCCTCACCCCAGAAGTGACCATGTGGCACAACAGACCTCTCCTGACCCGCCTGCTGCTTCCTTCAGCAGTGTACTTCGTCCATCTGCTTGTTATACTTCTGACTCTCTCTGGTGAATCCTCTCATCACCCCTGCACCTCTGGCCTATACCCCAGTTCTATATGTATAAATAAATAAATCTTTTAAAAAAAAAAAGTTGTATACCATGTGCTTCACATCTTGTCCCTCTGGGCTTCTCCCTGCACTGTGAATGCACACACACTCATACACCAGCACTTGGGGGGGGGGGAGTCATCCTAATGGTTTCCTTTAATTATGCTTTTCAGTCATAAAATTTGTGCTCATGGAATATTAAAAAAAAAAAAACAAGTAGCTTAGGCTCAATTCTAAGTTCATCTGAATGCTAACCACTCACATGTTACTCAGCCTCTGGTTAGTTCATCAAAGAGATGAACTGAAAACCATTGCTTATTAATTTAAAATTTCTGAGAATAAATGGAGAACCATTTGTGTAACTCAAATTCAGTGACAGGGTAAAAAAGTGCTCTGTGGAACACTGCTCCTAAGTATCAAAAAGGAGTTGTTTCCAGTATAGTCCAGCGAAACCTTACCTCATATCCACTCTTAATTACTAAGAACCCCTTGCTTTTTTGTGGTTTTTCTTTATTGATTCTAAGTTGTTTCCAGTGATCTAGTCATAAAAATCTTTTCTTGGATTATCAATGATTTAGTAGATGTTTGGGAATTGTCAGAACGTGTTGACTATGTATTTACATCGACATTATCTTTACAGGTTGTTTCACAGCTCATCACTTAGGTGTTACTTGCACATAATCAGACTTGCTACTTTCTATGAAAGCCTTATATTTTGATCTGATTTATCTTGCATTTTTCTATCTATTGACTTTTTGGCTCACTGAGTGTTTAGGTTATATATACACATACACACATACACACTAAGTCATAGTGGTTTTGGGACATTTGACATAAGAAGCTGGGGAATGTGCCAGCAAAGAGCTAATGGTTTAGTAGAAGTGCCATGAATGACGAAGCCAGGCTTGCCAGTTCCTCTGCTTTAATTCTCTCACTGGCCTTGATTAAGTCTGAGCCCAGGGTAGGCAATTCAGCGCTGACCTCCTGAGTTCCAAATGTCATTTTGGTATGACCTCAAGTGTTCCAGTAAAGTTGGCAAACACTCTGCACTAGTTTTAAGGAAAATCAAGCTACAATTTTGAGTAATAGCAAAGATATTAGAATTGTGGAACAGATTTCTGAATTTAATACATGGAAACAGCACTTTTCTTATGGAGAGACCAATTTTATAGACAAGACAAATAATATATATGAAAGAAAATAAATACTGAATAGAGATAAGTCCCAGCAATTTAGTCAGTGTGTTCCTGGTGAGTGTCAGGGAAGACAGTCACATGTTGACAATTGAGTATGAAAGCTGGGACACAGCAGAAAATTATGCTTGAATCTTATGACAGGATATTACATTTGCTTCACTTGCTCCTTATGTCTGAGACATAATTGAATGTCCTTTAATATGTCTTTCTTCCCCCAAGCAAGTGTGCCTTGACCCAGTTACAGAATATTTGTGGCAATTTCAGATGAAGGGTTGAGGGAGAGGGTCATGAGTCTGAGATAGTAACAGAAAATTTAATTTACTCTGTAGATCTGCATGCTTGTTTGAAGTCTTCTGGCATAGTAGTGATGTAGTTTTGCATAGCCAGAGTCTTTAACTTGAAAAATAAAATTAGTTACAAAAGAAGTTCTCTGAGATGATCTTTGGTGAATAATTTTATTTGAAACCAAGGATTAATCCAATTATGTTTAATTTGTAAAGGGCTCAAAAGTAAACTACAGTTGTAGACTGTATCTATTGTTCAATTTGATATAAATAAACAAGTGTTACTGGGTTGTAACCTCATATGATACCCTGTGGAATGTGCTATGGAATATGAACAACCTCCAATAAAAGTAAAAGACAAAATCATTTAACCTTCTGTTAAATCATAACCTTTATTTCCATTTGTTTTTGTAATTAAAATTGTTTGAAGACATTAATATCCATCTCTGATCTCTAAATCGCTAGATGTACATGTAATATTAACAAGAAAAATAATAGAGCTTGCACACTGTTTTGGCTTTTAAGAAATTAAACTATGCACACAAGCTCACTAAGACTTATACAGTGAGGAAGTGTCTGAATTGGTATTCAGTGAAAAATGAATACCAGTCTTCAAATTGGTGGGGAAAGAAGTTGTTTTTAGGGAGACGGGGCTATTGTTTGTAAACTGTAATGTACCTCACTGAAGAAATACATAACTTACCCGGGATCTTGTTCAAATATAGATTTGGCATTTGAATCGGGCCCAGTGAGGCCAGAGCGCCTAGTGCAGGGTCACACCTCCTACAGTGAAAGTTCTCTATTCCCATTGTAAAGTGTCCTAGCTCTGTTTATTAGCTCATATGAGGGACTCTCTTAAACTCTGTCTCCAGCTTGCTTACCTATAAAACTGAACCTACTTCATAAGTATAATTTAAATTCTAAATATAACCAATATAATACATACTGTAGGTATTGAATTTTTTTTCTTTACTACTATGGATCACATCAGGTACTATTTGAAATGTAGACTGTTTTAAATAACATAAAATAACATGGATTAACATTTTTCTATTGGTGATGAAATGTGAGTATTTTAAGACTATACTTCATCAAACTGTTCTAGATACAGGGAAAAATAGGAGTACGTGCTAAGTAAGTTGGGTGTAAATGAGACAGAGACAGTGTAATCATAGATTTATCTAGAACAGTTCTTACAGTGTAGTACCTAAAAGCACACTCCTCCCTGGGACCCTGTGAATTTGCTGACCTCGCCCCAGCTGCTTCTGATGTCTGCTAAAGTGTGAGAAAAGGAGTAGGAAGGAATGTTCATCTGAGGCTAGGGGGAGTCCATAATTGTGAATTTAGGAAACCGTTTCTGGTTATGCACTGCAAAGTACACAGTTCTATTATCTCAATCCAGCTCTATATACAAATAAATGATCTGCTCAGAAGAAGTATTAAATATGCATTACTGAGGAAATAGCAAAATGTTAACTAATCAGGAGCCCAGAAAGTGGTGCTGATGGCGCTGGACACAGGTCACAAATTAATAGAAGAGATTAACAGGGAAATTTTGTGTAAGTAGTGGTCAAGGAAAGCTTATCTATATAGAATCAGGTCAGCAACAGGCTTCTAACATACTTAAACAGGCACAAAATATCTATGCAGCTTCACTTTAAAGAAACTATCATAATTTTCAGATGATATTAGAGTGTAGAGAATGATAAAAACTACTAAAATAGCCATAAATTCAGGAACCTTCAGTGAACCAGCAGAAAGATATGAATGCTTGCAAACTGTAGATGAGTACTCACTAGACAATGCCACTGTTGATGCACCTGTAAGTCTGGGTATCTGATATCTGCATTTTGATCTCTCAACTCTTAGAAATTTGAGTTTGCCCTGCACTTTTCAATAAGACATCTCTTTATATTTGTCACCCCCCGTAACCCAAGACATTGTTGAAAAAAAAAAATCTTAAAATAGGAAAAGAAAATCAGCTTAGGGAAGATGATGTAATGTCTCTTGGTTCCCAAAAAGAATGTTTTACATTTCCACAAAGTCTGAGAAATCAGTGGCAGTCACTGAGCATAATTTGTGAGTGAATGTAAAATATTTTAAAGTTCTCACATTTGGCTTGTATAGGGTCAGGACAAAAGAGGGGAAAAGGGAGGGAAGAGAGAGCATTATGTACACTGTTTTGTCCTTGTTCAGGAAGAGTGTGTGTATCCTAAAAGTTAAATGGCCAAGAGAAACCGAGGGCCTGGCTAGCTGGGGATCCTGCATGAATTAGTTGAGCAACTATTCACTACAGCCTTAGAGCTGCAGCTCACACCTATTTGCTGAGGCTTGAGGCATGATTTCCACTGCTGGCTGGCTTCTAACAGAAGATGGGCAGTGCTGGTAAGATGCAGACCATCTAGGCTATGCCATGAGCCTACTGACACAGTTCTCCATGGATGAGAACTTCCCACTTTTCAGGAAGAGTGATTTCTCATGAATGAGACTTTTTGAGTCAGGGTGTCTAATAATAGAGAAACATCCACTTTAACTGATATAATTCATTAATTTGAGTTTTACCTCATAGCAGTCATGTTAATGTCATACACGATTAAACAATGAATGTCAATTCATTGTCTTTATTTTCACCTTTGTAGCTTTTTTTCTGGTATATTGACAAGTACTCAAAATTAGTTGATTGAATGAACAATATGAACATTTTTTCTTTATAGAGTCAGTAGATGATAGTTGTATTCTTTTTTTTTTTTTAAGATTTATTTCTTTATGCATACAGAACTGGGGTATAGGCCAGAGGTGCAGGGGCCATGAGAGAATTCACCAGAGACAGAGTGGGGAGCAGAATAGGCAGATAGTTGAGGTACTCTGCTGAGGGGAGCAGTGGGTAGGTCAGGAGAGGACTGCCTTACCATGTGGGTCATCTCTGGGGCAGGCGGGATAGAATTCATGCAGAAGTGGTTTTAGCTTCTTGGTGCTGTGCTTTAACCTGCTGCACCACCAAGGAGGGCCCTGATATTGTATTTCTTAATAGCAAGTGTGATTTTTAAAAATTTGAAAAATCTTATTTGGAGTTGGATTGTATGTATTAAATGAGCATGAGTTAAATAGGGTTCCATCTATTATTTTACTAATAAGCAAGGTTATTTTGTTTTCTAATAGTTCTAACATTTTCTAATGATTATTTGTCACAGAACTAAGCCCTTGAATATGTTTTTGAGAGTGTTTGGGGCAATTTCAAACACTGTCTTCATTTCCATTTCATAGCAAGTAGTATTTTACCAATACTTACACCTGTACCAATAATATAAGTATTATACCAAGACTTTTTTCCTGTATTATTCTTTTCCTAGATTATTTTTATGTAAAATCCAGCAGTCAATTCATTTCATTTGTAAACATTTCAGTATTGAGCTCTAAAGATGGAGATAAAATATCCATATGTGCGTTATTACTCCTTGATGCTGCATTCTTAATAATTCCTTACCATTTAATGTTTAGTGTTCATATTTATTTGTTTATTTAATACATTATGTTAAACATCATGTGTCTGGACTGGAATGCAGATAAAGATCTGTTTTGACTACATCATGGTTACTTGTATTTCTTAATTTTTCTTTTTGTGAAGATGGGGTGCAGACCAGAGGTGCAGGGGGCTAGTCAGGGGAAAGGATTCATCAGAGACCGAGGGGGGAACAGAACAGCTAGATCTACTGAAATGCACTGCAAAAGGGGAGCAGAGGGCAAAACAGGAGAGGCCTGCTGTGCCTTATGTGGGTCAGCTCCCTGGCTGGAGAATCAAACTGAGGCAGTTGTGACAGAACAGAGACTCAACTCCTAGGCCATCAGGGAGGACCTACATTGTGATTACTTGTATTTCTTAAGCATCTTTTAATGCATAGGTCCTCTGTCCTCGTCTCTCTACTTGTAGCTCTCCATTTCCCCCTCCTTTCACCTCCCATTCTCTCTTCTTTCCCCTATCCCTGTTCCCATTACAGTTTTCCCAAGTGTAGATTCTGCTGGTTGTCTGGAATATGATTTTCTGATATATAGCTCTACTTAAAAAAATTTGGGTTAAAAATAAACATCTATTGGAAAACATTTTCATAATCTGCGTTTCTAAAGTTTCAAAGTTGTGCCATCACATTTATTTATATTTGAAAAAAGTAGAAAAAACTTCCCGAATAACATCTTGAAAGTTTTGCCATAGGATTCCTTGAATGACCTTATTCATCTCCTAAAGTGTTTGTTTCTCTTTGATTCTTGGATTAAAACCAACTTTTAATTAATGCAGGAAAATACAAATCAGAAGAGTGACAGGAAGTTGCATGATGCCTAAGTGTTTCTTTACTGATTAGAACAACTTCAAAGCTGTTATATTAATTTTTGTAATTATTTAGTGTATTTTTTTGTTTTGTTTGTTTAGAATATGAACCAGATGGACATAAAATTCCTTGGTCATCTAATATCTTACATAATAAAACTGTAGTACTAGTTAATGATATTTCTGGGTGCAGAAACCTCAAGTTTTAACCTCTCTAGTTTTAAAACCCAGGCTTTCAGGTTTTATCTTGTAGGTTGCCGACAATACTTCTAGAGATTTATAATGATAGACTGAAGACAATTCATGAATTGGCATTTTATTACATAAAAATGATGAGGCTAAGCTATGAATTAAAGGAATATAGAATATAAATTACAGGCTACACATAATTGGAATTAGTTGATCCATTTAAATTGTGATAACATCTGAACTTTTGATGCCATGTTGAAAATTTCCTTAAAAACAAGCAAACAAACAAACAAACAAAAAAAACTCTCTCATTAGAGTTGTCTGTTCTTTTGCTCTGTAGCTGATCTAAATTTCCTCTGGGCATTTTAATTTCTGGAATGGTGAAAACACTGGCATCTTAAAGTTGCTACATAGCTGAATAAGGAAATTCACTTTGATTTTTCTTCATTAGAAAAACTTAAGAGGAAAGGCAGGATGAAAGGCATAGGAGGCTACTTATACTACATTTTCTTTCTTTTCTTTTAATCTAAAACTTCCAAAAGTATCTTAAAAGTTGAGTTTTATTTCTTTTACTGTATATTACTGAAATCTCATTTAAATGATAGTCACCTTTTTTGTCTTCAGCCAATATTTCAATTTAACAATTTAAAAATATCAGAATGGAGGAATGATTTGTAGGCTTACATTTGGTGTTATGTGGAACAAAAATGTTTGTCACTTGTAAACCCATTTAATGAATATTTTCTCTTTAAAAGTGATGTCTGTTTAATGGCTACCTTAACATTTTCACATAATGGAATTATAGAATGCAAAGGACTTGGTTATTAAGAGTTATTTTTGAAAAGGGTGAAAAATGAGTAATGCTCTGATCTCAACAAATGTTAAATCCTGATGTTGGAACATCTAGAATACTTGGGAATGAATTTTAAGTAGCCAGGGTTTTAACTACCTGAAGAATTATATGTTAAGTATCAAAGCTTTAAACATTAATACAATTATGAATTTGTTACATTCTCTCCTTAAATTATTTAATCCTTTCCTGATGACTATGGGCCCTGAATATTATTCTGTCTTTAGTCTTGCAAAAAGCAATATAAATTTTATTAGGCTAGTACAGACATCTTACTGAAGTTAAAACTTTTTGGCATTATTCAGTGGTTTTCATTAGCTTTCAGGATAAAGTCCCAACTCCACATGGCAGATAATACTTTTATTCCTGGCCCTTACTGACCCTCACCTGGACCTGGTTTGCATCTGTGCATTTCATTCACGTTTCTCTGTGATAACCGGTGAGCATGCTGCTTGTACTGCCCTTCCCTACACTTGACTTGGTTTGGTCTTAATTATCTCTTAAGTATAAAATATTTAAACAGACACATTTTTCTTCCTTCCTCCTCCTCTCCGCCCTTCCTGTGGGCTACCACAGATGCTAATGACTTCTATCTTACTGCTTAGGGGGCTGATTTATAATTGACTTGTTTGTCAGCCTCATGAAATGGTAAATGTTAGGGAGAGAGGGACCATAGTACCCTGCACTTTAGAACCAATCAATAATTGGTGCTTGTTGTTGAATGAATAATTATAACATAATAATCATTAGAATTTAATGAAGAATATATGGTTACATTATGATACATAAAATGTTGTGTTGTTTTTAACCATTGGGTTTTCATGTTAAGGATCTTTTCAGTCTTTCTTGGATTATCATTTATTTCTTATCCTTCGATGTGTTCGCCTATGGTAAATACAGCTTTTTGACTTGATTTTCATGTATTTTATGTTTTCAAGTGAGACTAAGAACATTCTACTTGTGGGTAGAACTTTTTGATGTTAATGGCATTAACTCTATTGGAGCTGATTAATTAAATGCTGTAGTTTTAAGTGTTATACTACTGTTATGATATATCATTCTTGACTTCTCAGTTATCTCAAATCAGCCATTGTTTTTTGTATTTTTCATTAACAGTGTCTATTATTTTTCTGCCATCAAGCACTATAAAGATGAGCATACAAAAATAAGTTCAGCTCTACTACAATGTTAAAAGCAAAACAAAGTCAAAAATGTTTAATTAAAATACATAATGATAAGTAAAATAAAAAAATGAGAACTAACCTTAGATTCTGTTTATGGAAACATAGTTACATCATGATCTCATGTCAAATGACTAGAATACTTTTAAATAGGACTATTTGTTTTTAGGGCTGATAATGAACCAATGTCCTGTGGGGAGGCCCTGTGAGTGTTGAGTAGTCTTTTTCTAGCTAACATTTGGGAACACTGGCACACAGGAGACTAAAGTTTTGTACTGCGCTCCTTATTTTGGCCGTTTTCATAGGTAATACTATCCCTTTCATTACTTCTGTTTTGAAGGCATTGATTGTTTAGCTTTCCTCTCCCCATTATGAAAAAATTGATGTGCTTTATCACACAAAAGATTTAGATGTCACTTTTTGTGAAAATACTATGTTGTTGTTGGGACTTTGGGACCCTCATTCATCTTCACAAAACACTTTTCTTGTTAAATGTTCTCAGTAGAGTGGCCTGGATTGACAAACTGAAATGCATTTTGGGCAGGCAACAGGAGCTGGAGTGTGGGACGAATGTTATATAAATTTGTTTTACTCAACCTTGAAGAAATGTTAAGTGTTACTGCCCTGCTGCAAATAAAGTACACCAAGTGTATATCCAGTGTTCCTGAGAGCTTCCTAATGAACCGAAAAACAAACAATCTGAGGTGGGATGAAATATATTTCATCAACCCCCTGAGTAGCAATGATTTGCCTCAGCTTGTTATACATACTTGATTCTGATTAAAATAAGGCAAATGAACTAGTTTAACCTTTCCTGATAAAGAAATTGCCGTTGTCTTAAATAGAGTCTCAAATGCCACACAATATGGATTGACTGTTACCAGTAGGTTGACTGTTACCAGGTAGCCTAGCAAGAGACATGGGAAAATTAAATTAAGGAATGTATTGTAGTGACTGTGACTAGACCAAGAATTGTTGAAATGACCCAAGTAGCAAAGGTAATAGGATTGAATGTGATATACCTGGCTAAAGAAGCTTTCAAATTTGTAATTGAAGTTAATTCCCCCTTAAATTGCTCTATTCCTTTTCGACATTTCTTGGAGTTGGGTTAATGAAAGCCATGATGGTGGCTGATGTTTAAACATGGAAGAAAATATGTTGCTTGGGGAAAAAGAGGCAATGCAGAGATTTTTTTTTTTTTTGAGAAGATTCCTGTGTTACATAAACAATAGCAAGGAAGAGGTAAGTTTCCTAGCTCATAAAGTCAGCTGTCATCTACTGGGGACAGCAAGACTTTTCAGAAATATTCTGCATAGTTTTAACCAAACCCTGTTCTGCCTAACAATAAAATGAAATGATTTTATAGTCAGCAGATAATTTGATTTTTTATAGAAACAAGTTCAGTATATAATCTCATGTGATTTCCATAAGGACTTTTAATGATTTCATCATTCTTTCTTTATTGACGAAGTTCACAGAGGTTATTTCACTAGCTGAATAACTAGAATAGGAAGCTGGTTTCAGATCCAGAATTTTGGTACCATTTTACACTCTTAATTTTTTTGCTTTCATGTCATAGAAAAAATCATTGTGACAACATTTTGTGGCATGATTAGGCATTAATATCTGTTTTCAAATCTATTACTGTTCCTTGCAACCTGTTGACAAAGTGTTTTTTTCTTTATGCTAACAGATGGCCACATATACTGCATAAAATATGACTTAAAGAGTGTGTGTGTGTGTATAATATATATATATATATATACATATATACATATATATATACATATATATATATATATATATATATATATATATATATATATATATATATATATATATTTAGACCTCCTATAAGGCCACCATCCAATTTCATGCTGGGGTTATTTTGTATATGTGAGTTCAAGTAATTCTCTGCCTTTCATTAGGAAAATGTTGGTGTCTGTTTGTACAATTTTAGAATGTTAAGGAATCTGCTAAAGACAAACTCTTAATAGTAGCAAAATAATTTTTAGCTGAAGAAACCCAAATGTTTTAGAAGGGATATTTAGTAGCAAGATTTATACACATCCTAAAATTATAAAATCTGTAATGGTAGATAAAATTTAAATTTTTAGAACTTAAAAAATGAAAATAAAGATCAACTGGAGATTTCTATACAGCAATAATAGAAAAATTCTGGAAAAGAAGAGCAATGTAGGCAGCGACTGGTTTTACCAAATATTGAATTGCATTTTTACCGATTTATTTATGCATACAGAACTGGGGTTCAGGCTAAAAGTGCAGAGAGAATGACAGGATTTACTAGGGAGAGAGTTGGAAGCAGAACAGTCACATGGACTGAAATACACTGCTGAGGGGAGCAACGGGCAAGGCAGGAAAGGTCTGCTGCGGCACATGGGTCACCTCCCTGGCTGGGGATCAAACTCCTATAGTGGCTTCAGATAGCTTTACAGTGCTATGCCTTACCCTGTTGTGGCACCAGGGAGGGCCCTGAATCATTTTTTAAAACTCTGAACATTTGGCCCTGGCACAGATAGTGACTCAGTGCAACAGAACAGGGTCTAGGAACAGGCCCACTGATTCCTCATGTCTGTGATAGTGGCATTTCAACAATGGAAAGAAGATGGTTTCTTCAGTAACCAATATTGGGATAGCAATTGTTGATGTGGAAAAACAGTGGTTGGATCTCAGTGCCTACAGAAAGGAGACTTGTGCTGTTTGGCCTACGCCACATTTGTAGTATGTTCATGTTTATCTTTTTAATAAAGTAATATTTAAAATGTTTATGACTTTTGTTTGTTTCACTTTATTGTGTCAACACTAGTTTACATTATTATTGGTACCATAAAAATGGGGTGATTTGTTACTCTAATGTTTAATATTTGGCTCTTTCTCAGTCTTCAAAATATAGTTGTGTATATGGTCATTTTTAAGTTGATAACAATAGGATAACTTGCTTGAACATGCAAAACTTTCCAGCAGGTACCTCTAACATTTATTTTAATTCTCTAATTTCTTTGTGCTACTGCTAATTTATAGCTCTTGGTTCTGTTTTTAATTTCTGATTTTATAAAACACAGCTATCTCTTAAGATATTGTCTGTAAAGGTGATTTCTGTTCACTACTTGATCTCTTCCTTATCTGAGCTGAGCTTGCAACCATGACTCAGCTGTCATCACAGCTATTTTTCTACCTTGTTGAAATCTGTGTGTCAATGGTAGCACTAGATGTTGTCTTCATCATGTGATGATTTGAAATGAATTTGCAAAACTGAGATGGGTATGTGCGGTCAGACTCAGGGAACCAAAAGGGAGGGTAGCATTTCCTAGATGTATAATCTGTCTGTTTTTACTATACAGTAAATTAGGTGCTTAAAATAGCTGTAATTTATTCTGTAGGTATATACTTTTATGGAGTGGGGTACATAGTTACACACATAACTATCTCTTTGAGGATATATAACCGTACATATTTATTACCTAAAATGGCATTCAAAAAGATGTTTATAAGAATAAGTAGGCTACAAAGTGGACTCGTAGCTTATAGCAGAGTCCTGGCAACTTCAGTTTTCATTAAGCTGGGAATTTATTTAACTCCTTAATTGTCACATTTATTTTCCCCCGATAAATCTCTTTCCTTTCAAACCTGCCACCTCTACCTCCTTTAGTTACATGAAAGACAAGGGAATAAACATGCTGCTGTGAAATAGTAATATAGTTTTTTTAAAGACCTCTGGACAGTATAGGACTTTAAGAATCTCTAATAAAAGGCCAGTGTTTCTGACTGGATGGAGCATAAGTTTGGGTCAATTGCTACAAGCAGATGTTGGCTCTGTGTGTATTGACCTTCTTGAGCAAAGCAAATGTGCTTCTAAAATCCTTACTAGGGAGTTTTTTAAAAGTCTGATCTAGATTTTTTGGAGCATTTTAATATTCATAACAAAATTGAGGAAGAGGTGCAGGGAAGTCCCATATGCCATCTCACTCTCATTCCCACACAGGTATGGCACCTACTGTAACTGACACCCCCACCAAAGTACCTTTGTTATAGTTGATGAGCCTATACTGACACATTCTCATCACCCACAACCTGTAGTTGACCAAAGGACTCACTCCTAGTGTTGTGCATTCTCTGTGTTTAGACAAATGTATAATGGCCTGTATCTATCATTGTGCTATTATACAGAGCATTTTCACAACCTTAAAAGTTATTTGTGTTTACCTATCCATCTCTGCAGTCCTCATCCAACTCATGGCAACTACTGATCATTTTATTCTCTCCATAGTTTTATCTTTTCCAGAATGCCACATAGTTATAATACTGTGGTGTCTAGGCTTTTCAGGTTGATTGGCTTCTTTTATTTACCAATGTGCATTTGCTTCCTCCATCTCTTTTCATGGCAGATGACTCATTTATTTCTACCACTGAATAATACGGCATTTGATGTTGATTTATCTTTTCATTCACTGAAGGACATTTGGTTGCTTCCAAATTTTGGCAATTATGAATAAGGCTGCTTAAAAAAGTCATATGTGGGATTTTGTGTAGATAGAAGTTGTCAGTACTTCTAGGGATATAGCAAGGAGCATGATTGCTGGATCATACGATAAGTGTATATTTAGTTTAGTAAGAAATAACCATACTTTTCCAAAGTTGTCTTTTATAGGGCAGAAATGTTTAAATCTAATAAAGTACTACTTAGCATTTAATTTCACGTTTTATGTGTCTTCTTTGCCTTTCAAAGTCACCTAGGGTTTCACCTGTATAATCCTGGACTTTTATAATTTTCATAGTTTACGTTTACATGTGTAATCCATTCTGAGTTTTTTGTCATTATAAAAGTAACTTATTCACTGTTATGGTTGTATGAGTGTCAAGGTCTGAGTCTAGATGATTTGTTTTTGATTTTTGATATCCAACTATCATCTAATTTTTTAAAGATAAAAGTGTGTTCATTTCTAGATAACAAAAGAGAAGAACTCCCATATAAATTTTAGTTTCGGTAAAAAAATCCTCTTTTTCTAAACCTGTAATTATAATATGAATTGTACAGTTATGTACAGTAATGAATAATTATTTTCTGTACCTTGAACAATAAATAATAAGTAGGGCCTCTGAGATGAAATTTAAGATTAAACTTTCCCTCAAGCATTCTAAATACAACTGTAGCTTTTAAATCCAGTAATAGTTTTAACTATATAAGTTTTATTCTTCAAAGAATATATACTATCTTTTATTTATTACTTATTATATTGATTCAATATAGTAATATCCAAATTGAAATTACATTATTCCTACAACAGTCAAGACTCTTTAAATGTAGAGCATTAAAATTAATAATAAAGTGAACTATAAAATATAAGGATAGCCACTCCCTGGTGGCGCAGCGGATTAAAGCACAGCACTAAAAAGCTTAAGCCACTTCCACATGAGTTCGATTCCCGCCTGCCCTGGAGGAGATCCACAAGGTGAGGCAGACCTCCCCTGACCTGCCCACTGCTCTCCTCTGCAGTGTACTACGTTGATCTGCCTATTCTGCTCCCCGTTCTGTCTCTGGTGAATCCTCTAACCCTCCACATCCCTGGCCTGTACCCCAGTGCTGTATGAATGAATAAATAAATCTTAAAAAAAAAATAAGGATATACTTTGTTAGGAGAGCACTAACACAGATACAGTTAGTAATTTTAGTTGAATAATCAATATATCCTTGTAATTGTGATTGATGATTGGTAAGTGTGTCAATTACTAAACATTTTCACTGCTATTACATACTACTATTATACATAAAAGGAGAAAGTACGGTTCTTGTTTTAAGCTTATAACAGAATCAAGTGACATGGAAAGATTCATTTTTCCTTTACCTCATATTCATTAAATTAGTTGTCATTATTATTTATGCAGATATGATGAAATTGTTCAGATACTACAAATGTGTCTTGATTTTAAATGCCTCTGATTTGACTCTACTATTACTATATATAATAATATATATAGTATATATATATATATTTGTAGACTAGTAGCTATTATATAGGATATATATATATATTTATATATACACTATATATATATACTATATATATATAGTATGTATGTATATATATAGTCTATATAATTGTAGACTAGTACCTATTACAGGATGTATATATACACACACACACTATATATATATAGTGTGTGTGTGTATATATACATCCTGTAATAGGTACTATATATATAGTGTGTGTGTATATATATACACATCCTATATAATAGGTACTAGTCTACAAATATATATATATATAAAAATACTATATATACTAATATATACTATATATACTAATATATACTATATACACTATATATACTAAT
>NW_004567119.1:32755019-32789707 GCF_000260355.1 Condylura cristata
GTGTGTATATATATATATATATATATATATATATAAGTATATATATACACATACACATCCTATATAATAGGTACTAGTCTACAAATACTGGACTGTACATATAAATAAAAATAGCATGTACTAACATGCAAATAAATGAAAAGTGATGTTATCTAGAAATTCTAAATTTAGGGTTGATCATTGATGATCAGATGGTTGGGGAAGGCTTAGATCAACTAAATCTTGTTTGAAGAAATGCAACATTTTTAGGGAGAAAGAATGCAGGCTTTGATCACTTAGAAGCAAACCTTACTTAAATTGATCTTCCCTTCTGCATTTTCAATGTAAATCTCAGATGTGGGTATGATAATCTTCAGTGTGAGAAACATGAAATCATGAAGAGAAATTTGGCCATGTGCTGACAATAATATCTGTGCCAGGTGTTTCTTGGATTAGGATTTTTTTAGTTCCGGCTGTTATAACTCAGTAGTATAATGGCATGACATTTCTCAATGTTCTGTACCTTTGAAGAATGAGATCAAGGTAGGTATTGGCATGATTGGGTGATAGTCCTCATCCAGGTGTCCTTGGGTCCTCACGTGGTGGAAGGAATGTGTGCTGTTCTCCAGCTTCTTCTTAGTAGGACACCAATCCCATTCATGAAAACTCCACTTACCTGATGCAGCTCACCATTTCCAGATACCATTGCATTGGGGCTTAGATGTCAACATATGAATTCTGGGGAACAAAATATTTAGCTATTAACAGATAATGGAGAGGATGTTATTCTCAAGGCAGTTTCACCTAAGAAACTAACACAGGCAGTTGCATGGAGAACAAAAACTAAGCATCTGAGAATCATGTTCAGTCCAAAATGATGGGACTAATAATTCCACAGCAGGGCAGAGACAATGTTTTAAAACCTATTCAACTGTAGCAGCACTTTTTCTCCTCGGAAACAGTATTGCATGGGGACAGAGAGTGGGTTGAAAAGAGTCATGAGCTTCCCTTTCAACTGTGGTTCTCAGTCATATTTTCCTGTCCCCATACATAGGAGCAGTGAGATTTAAGAAAATCGGTAAAAATGAAGTTCAGTCACAGTGCTTTCTAACTGGAGGTAGAAAGGAAATTGTCCTCCTGCAGGGAGGTGAATCAGAGTCTGGGGGAGGAATATGCTGTTTGAAGGAATTTCTTTCTGCCAGAGCATTCTAATGCATTATACCTTATGATTCACTAAGAATACTGCATTAATTTGATACACAGTATAATTTGGTGTAGAGAGGGTAGTAAATGTGAAAGAAAATGTAATCTCTGTGGTCACATTCTGTGTTTTTCTGGACAATAAAAATTAAGATTTCTGAAAAACTAAGTGATAACCTGAAATGAAAGTAAAACATAACCTCATTGTAGATAAACAATAGCCCTGATTAGATGTGGTCTAAAAATGTGTCTTTCTAACAATAATAGACAACAAAAGGAAGTTGGCACTTGTCAGCAAGTCAGTGTGATTTCTTATTTACAATTAAATTATTTTTAAAATACTTTCTAATTGAGGTAATATTGGGGTACCCCAACCAGGTATTATTACTACCATGGGGTACCCACAACCAACACACCTATGCCTCACTACCATAGACCATTGTGCTTTGGTTTTTCAATTGTGTAGTCAGCTATGAAGGATAGTTTTCACATTGTCTTTGACTATTAATTTAGTTATTTTATGTTTTGTCTAATATATTTCTTTGTCTTCTGAATTACTTTACTTAGCATTATCCTTTCAAGCTCTGTCCATGTTGCCACAAATGGCATGTGTTTGTCTTATTTTGACTCCTGAGTAATACTCCATTTGTGTATATATTCCACATCTTCTTGATGTGTTCTATTTGTTTCCACAGTTTAGTTATAGTATATGGCACTGAAATAAACATGGGCATGCAAGCTTCCTTTTGAATTAGTGTTTTCTGAATCTGGGGGATAGATGCCTGGAAATGAAAATTCTGGATCAAATGACAGATCCATGATTAGTGTTTTGAAATACCTCCATACTGCCTCCCGTAGGAGTTGGACCAAGTTGCGTGCCCAGAAGTGTCAGAGGGAATTTGCCAATTCTTTGACATTGGATAAACTTTTTAAATTTCTTCTATTCTTCACAATAGTCTTAAAATTTTTATTTATATTTTCCTGTTGTGGTCATTAAAATATTTTATAAGGGTATTTCCCCATTTTAAATTAATAAAGTATCAGTAAAATCTCACAAGTATATTTGAATGTTATTCAATAGTTGATGCAAGTTTTTATTATGTGATAAGAGGTAATATGCAGATGCTGTAGAACTGCCCCAGGGAAAGTTCTGTAATACTAGATTTCCTGTGCTCATTTGGATTTACCCAGTGGTATAAAATTGAATCATAGTGAAATATCAAACAACTCAGTGAATGATTTCATCTAACTGTAAGATCCCTCTCCAGAGCATGTCACCCAGTTCTTGCTGATGTTACAATTTCAGTAACTTTTGAGATGGAAAATAGAGCACATTTCTTTTGTGTGTGGTTATGGGCCAGAAAAAGATAGGACTCTGGGCAGAACATTATAGTCTTGACAAGTTGATGCTTTGTATGG
Source organism: Condylura cristata (assembly GCF_000260355.1). NCBI lineage: Eukaryota > Metazoa > Chordata > Mammalia > Eulipotyphla > Talpidae > Condylura > Condylura cristata. The sequence continues at coordinate 32,757,618 of NW_004567119.1, forward strand.
AGAACAATCAACACTTCAGAAATACGTAACTTAAGAGATTGTCACTAGAGCCTGCATTTTGGAGCTTTTAGACAGATATTCATGGTAACTACTAATAATTATATTGAAAACATTTATGTAATTTTAGTTTTGCCTTTTAATCAATTCGGAACACACAGTGGTAAATGGCACTTTTGTGTCCTTACAAGTACAGTGATGAATGATGTTTACAAAATATCTCAGAGGTACCTTAAAAATCATTAATTTACTCAGTGTCATCAAAGAAACAAAATTGTATTCAAATTAATTGTGTGAAATATACTTTATAATGTTGATTCATTATTTCAAAATTATAATTTTGCTAAGATACTTAGAGTTCCCACTTCTCAACCATACCATATTATTCAATTTACTGCGTTGATTCGCTTTATTATATCACATATTATCATGCTTATATATTATCATTAGGTTTCTTCTAGACCAGAATTTTTTTTATATATTACAAGCAAAACAAAATTGGTTAAGCCTTTCCACTTTGGAGTAAGAAAGTAGAGACAAGACCAGTATAGGCTTCATGATAAATAGAACTTTATAAAATACTAAAGAAAACTATATTGCAGATGCCAGAAGTATTTATATATGTTACTAGATGGGACATGGTTACTTATGCTTTTAAATGATGCCCTTTTATGTACTCTTTACTATCTCTATATGAACTTTCAATCATTTCAGTAACCGATAAGGTATAAATGAAATCATATACCAATGACATGGAAGATTAATACCCAGAAAGGATAAAAGTTGTTTAAATGAATTCTGGAAGGGAATTCTTTATATATTTCTCTCCCAACTCCCACACTGCATCCTACTATCTGTTTAGCAATAATCAGATTTTTTTTTGTAGTGTCTGAAATATTTTGGAAAAGATGGTTCATGAAAATAACTGAATGACTAATACAGAATGCATGAATTCACAATGTGAAATGATAACTGTAGGCATTTTCTCATACAATTAAACATAATTATGCACAGTACATTCAAATCATATTCAGTGAGGTTTTGCTTTTTTCTGTTATTTTAGGTGAAGTTTGGCTTTCAAAACAGGCAACCCGAAAATCTCACTTGCTTAGCACACTGAGTTTATTTAGTTTTTGTCTTCCTGTCTAACATGGGTTGGCCTTTCCACTGCTCCCTGTTATCTCTGCGCCAGCATCTGTGCTGACTGGGTGATTCCATCAGGGCAATTACAGATTTTAAGGCAGAGTGGGAAAAAATGGTGACCATGGGCTTTATGGTTTAAGGTTCATCTCAGAAGTAACAAATCTCTTGTTGTGTACATGATGGAACACACACCTCTCTTCTGTGTGCATTTCAGATTTCATGAACAACACAAGATGCTGAATCCTCCCAGGGAGAGTTTCTATGATGGGGTGGGTGTATGAAAGAACAGCAGCCAGTATTTTGAACTCTAATACATTATAATGTAGACATCAACTTCTAGTTATTTCTCATTAAGGAACTGATAAAAATCCTTGTACGGTATAGTTAAATAGTATTCAATTCATAGTATTATGGGATTTTACTTTGTGAATTACATGCTTTTACTGCCTGACTGGTCTATAATGTATATTTAAAATAATTTTTTTCCTTTTTATTGAGAACACTTTAGTACTGTGCATCTGTAGCTACTCCGAGTTTACTCAGTGAATGTTTAGTAAGTACTATAATTTCATGAATCTCACCAGGTTCCTGCCTTTGGAAGCTCAGAGTTTTTTAGGAGAAATAGAAAATTATGTATTGTGATATTTTCTAAAAAATGGGGCTAATATGAGCCTTTCCTGGTGGCACGGGTTAAAGTGTCAGCACTATCAAGCTATTGCCAACACTGCTGCATGACTTCAATGCCTAGCCAGGGAGGTAACTCACAGGGCTAGCAGCCCTCTCTTCTCTCCCCCGCTGCTTGCCTCTGCAGAGTATTTCAGCACATCTGCCTGTTCTGCTACTCTGTCTCCGGTGAACCTCTCACCCCCTGAACCTCTGCCTTACACCCCACTTCTTGTATACATAAACAACAACAACAGCAAAAACAACTTAAAAAATGTTCCTATTATCTGAGACTTAAAAAACAGGACTATATACTCTGTTGAGTATTTTAAAAAATTACATTCTGAGCAATTAAAAATATGATTCTGTAGATTTTCTCATTATGTACTACAATGGTAGATAGATGTCATTATTAAAATAATTTCAAATGAGGAGTTGGGGTTAGGGTAACTGACACATTCAAGGTGATATGACTGCTTGACTTAAACCTGGTCATTTTCTCTTGGGTCTGAATGCCATTCTACAACACCCTTCTGTCAGCTCTAATTTTTATTCCTGAAAATGTCTTACTTTCTCTCTGTGTAATGCTGAAGATAGTGTCTTTTTTCTAGTCTGTAGCGGGGCTATTGGCTGGCCATGTTGAGGGCTATTTGCCACCACGTTTGATGAGAATGAGTACCTCTGCTTTAAGATCAAAGCTAAAGTGTATGTCCCACTGGATAAGACATGGGAAATACATCACCTCTTGTATCTTTAATCAGCTTCCCAGGCGCAGCGGTTTCGAGTGTTTCAACATTTATCATTCAAAATGAGTAAGTTTATGTACATTGTACTCAGTATAAAAGGAAATGTAAGGTAAAACATGATGTATTGAGTAGATTTTAATACATATGTCAATAATAACTTTAGTTGCCCTTATTCATTGAGTTTCATCTGCATAGAAGGCACCTTTGTCTGAAGTATTTCTATTGTATATGTAGCCTATATAATTGAAACCACTAATGGTCTTTGTGAAGTTTTCATGCTCTGAAATTATGATTAAAATTGTGAAAACTCACATATTTTTATGAATTTAAATAAACTGAAGGCCATAATAATTGTATTAATTTTAAAAGATAGGATAAATTGGTCTCTAACTACCAACAGTACATTCAGAAGTAACCATATTGATTCGGATTTTGCCTAATTTTGAAGAAGACTGTTTTGAAACAAAAGAACTTTTCACCAAAGACAATGAAAACCCCAAAACTAAACCCTTCAAGGGATATGGTGTTTTATTTAATCATTACAGGTGTCAGGTATATTCTAAGTATAAATGTGCATAAATGTGATGGAAGGAATGTAACATTAGATAAAATTCAAAAGAGATTGACAGTTTCTGCTTGTAGCCTGTGTTTTACTGAAATGGGATTCTGAAATCTTTATGTAGTCTATGAAATTTACAATAGTTATTTTATTTCTGCAAAAACTTCCTTCAGCTTTTATCTAACTTTTCTTGGATACAGTTCCTTATTTCAGTCTCCTGCAAACAATTTTTTTATCTCCTTTTAAAATTAACAATTTAATTGTTATTTTTCCAGTCATGTGACCTGTCTCTTCATCTTTCTGTGCTGACAAGAATCCCTTTGACTCTCAGTATTCAGTTTTCCTAGAAAGTAGTGAGATTACCAGAAACAAATACATTTGTCTTGGGATATACATATGTGCAAACAAATATGTACACCTTGTGATCGGGAAGAATGTCTTAAAAATTAAAAAAAAAAAGTGCCCATTGGGTTAAAGAAAAAAATTGCAAATATATAAGACACGATTTCTGTCAATACGCTTTTTATTTTTTTTTAATTCAAGCACTATTTTTTTCTATTTGGAATAAAGCATGCATAGAGGAAAACAGAAAATTAGAAGCTCTAAAATGGTGTTTCAAATATGAGGTGAAAGCTTTTTAAAAATAAAATAGAGATGTACTTTACTCTTATTCTTGAGCACTATATCCCAAATTTATGGAAATCACAAAGAGGAACACAGAGGAGAAACTTCTTGTTATATTTATCCTAAGATGGCATCACTTTGCCTGCCTCCTGTGAGGTAATATGATTATTATCGTAGTGACTACTGCAACTGCTGCTTTTCTTCTTCTATACCTTCAAGTCTTCAAAAGGGAAGACCAACCTGGAAGGCTACCATAACATGAATTTACATTTAAGTTATTCTTCAAGAACCATGACCTGCAGAGGTAGTGTTCAAGACAATTTAAGAAAAGTTTTGGGAATTAAGAGAAAACGAGAGGCCCTCCCTGGTGGCACAGTGGGTTAATTAATGCTCTGCACTAGGAAGCTAGCCACAGCTGATTGAGCACCAGTTCAATACCCACCCAGGAGGTGACCCACAAGGGATGGCAGACTGCTCCTGTCTCAGCCCCTGCTCCCCTCGGCAATACATCTGCCTGTTCTGTTCCCCACTCTGTTTCTTATGAATCCTCTCACCACCCTTGCACCTCTGTCCCGTACCCTTGTTTTCTATGCATAAATAAAAAAATAAGATAGAAACTGAAATATTTAGAGGTGAAAGATATGTGAGTTGAGTTTGAAAGGAAAAAAGTAAATATGGAAGCTTCTGTATTCCCTAAATAGAGTGCAGTGCTGCTCTTTAACCTGCTCTACCACCATATTTTTTCATGGATGTGTTAATAATTCCTGAACTTTATGATACTTAGCTTTATATATATATTGATATTATAACTGTCCCGACTGATGAAGAAGTGGGTATGACTGAAATAGGGTGACTTTGCAGTTTAAAATGAGTCACTGCTTGCTTCCAAGGACACTTATTCTCAGACACAGGAGGCAAGGAAATAAATACAGCTGTGTAAAGAGACCAAATCCAAAAAATTAAGAGGGCTTTGAGAATGTTGTATAACTATAAATATCAGAAGTGAATTAAGCCAATCTCAAATCTTTGAACTCCATGCCTTTGGTTCTCAGAAATCATCTCCAGAGTTTGGCCACAGCCACTCCCTCAAGCTGATGCTTCTTTAGCAAAATGGACGCATAAGCCTAATAATTTAATATTTTTAGATTATATGTAATTATATTTTTTTCTAAACTGCAGATTCATTTTCTACATAGAGATTTCTCAGTCTTTAAAGCCTTTGAGAACATGTGATTTCATTAAAATGTGAATCTCTTCAGAACAATCAGTGTTTTAAAATAATTTATTACACAGTCTTGGGACATTTCTCTTTTATTTTCCTTATTAGATGATACACCAAAATAATATAACATTCTAGTGTTCTGGTTTACTTTTATCAGAGTTAAAGTATTAAAACACTTAATTTTTTCAGGTATATGAACAACTTCAAAAAAAAACCAGAATGGTTGATATTGATGGCAAATAATATTTTTTAACAATTCTATAAAATTAAAGAAAATAAGTGGACTTTGAAATTTCTTTGTAACTTGTTACTAAGGAATTGTTTTTAATGAGCTAATGAAAATAAGATTTCATTTTATGTATTAATGTACCTGTCAAGTTAGTATTTTGTGTTATATTACAGGATTAGTGCTTTGAGTTTTCTGAATATATAGTACAAATATAAAGAGTTAAGTCTATGTTTCATGGTTAATTAACTCAGTGAAACATCAGTGGTCAAAACTTTCAAGGATTAAAATATTTGGATACATTTATTTTCTATACACTTGAGGTTGATGAGCTTAAATGAGGACAACTAAAACTATTATATGTGCTGAAATCCATTAAATGCACCATAAAATTTCAAATTCCTTTCCACTTTAGAGTATACTGAACTTAAGTTGATATTTTACTTGCATTACAAAGATAATATAAACATCCTACTTTAATTTGGTTCTTTTGTAGCTTTTAGAAATAGATGTGGATTTGACTTGGTCCCACATAAATTGACTAGGTGTTATGTCAACCCTGGCTTTGAATCTTTTCAAATGGTTCTTTAACATAAAAACTAATGAAATATTGTTTTAATATTAACCTTGCTACCTAAAGTCATTGCGTGTCATCAATATGAATTAGTTTTATTGAAATTATAATAATGTACCTTTGTAAATGAAGACAGTGCCTGACCCACCCGTAGTACCACACAGAGTAGAACGCATGAGGTCATGGCTGCATAAGTGACATAAACATAGGCTTCACCATTTTTTTTTCCTGTGGAATTTTCAAGTCATTTAGACAGTGATGTCTTTTAGAAGATTATTGTAGTCATTTTATACGTCCGTTCTGCCTTTTAGTAGATGTCTGTTTCTACTTACATATAATAATACAATAAAAATAGAGGAATAATGTATAATTTTATAGCTTTAACTTTCATTTATTCCCCTACTAAGCATGCATTGTTTCTATGTGTCTGATCTTTTGTTGAGGGGAAAAGATACAAACATAAAGGGGACACGTCAAAGATGAGATAAAGATAAATGTTTATATTTAATTATATTCAATAAAATACATACTATGTAAAACCTAGGCACAGTGTATTTTATCAGGAAAGGGGTGACTTTGTAGTATAGGAGCTCAAAATAAGACCAGAGAAAAATGGAAGGCAAAGAAAAAATTCCCGATGTGAGTGTTGAAGAAGCACAGATTTGGAGATAAGTACAAAAGTAGGAGTAATGGAAAATAGGAAGTCATTTTTAAGTTGGAAGGATGGGATATGGGTAAAAGAGGCTGGCAGATGGGAGATGATGAGAGAGAGGCCCAGTTGAACTTCAGCACTATGGCAGGCAAGTTCCCGAAGGCGTTTTAGACTATACAGTTGCAGTTGAACTGTGAGTTGATTGTAATTGTACAAGTCAGCACAGGTGAGACCAGAACATTAGTTCAGTTGCGCATAGCTCAAGTTGCTTATCCAGAGAATTATTAGCAAATAAAATGGTGGCTTTTGTCAACCTGTAGTTGGGGTTTCTGTTACCGAGCAATAACTGATGTAACAGTTCAATGTATTTAATAATATTTTTCTGTCTTTGCTAATGCATCAGCAGTAATGACATGAATATAACATACATTTATATATAACATACATTTTTGGCGTTTTTATGGTAGAGGATTGTGCTTATACAATAAGGTTTTAGTGAAGGGCTAAAATAATAGTATATATTATGATAGTGTATGTATATTTATATTTGATAATATATAAAATGAGGCTGTTAATATATTCAGAGTTGTGCTATTTTAAATCATAAATTTAGCTTTATGATTTATTATTACTGTTTTCTGGTTACTTTTTGGAGCTCTGTGGCAATACTTGTATATGTGTCAAAACTTTAATAATTTAATAAATTTTATATATTACAACAATTTTATGATTATGAAATACATTTATTATATATCAGTTGGAATTCACATATCACCTTTTAAATTTGTCCTTATAGGATTTTCAATCATTCTAAAAGGTAAGGTCATAAACTGATCTCAAGACAAAATTTCCTTGAAAGTATATCGGACCTGTAGTCAGTGAATGATCAAAAAAAGGTTTTAAATTTTAGGGTTAAGGCCTGCCTGCTCTCTAAAATAGCTCTTCCACATTTTAGATTCTTTTAAAATCAGATTTAGTTTCTTTGTTGAATTATAACTCTTTCGTGTGTAATGGACCTAAACAAAGTGGACTCATTTTTAGTGTAGAATTTGATGAGTTTTGACAAAGGCATAGCTTTGTAATTATGATAACCAAGTTCTAGGATAGTTTTACTACCTTGAAAGTTGTACCTGGTCCTTTCCTGGTTATTCTTCACAGATCTGTAATATATTTGCAATTGACTGTAGCACTTTTCTTAGATTTCCACATAAATGGAACTTTTTATGTCAGAGTTTTTTACATGGCATAATTTTTGAGCAGTCATTCTGCCTTCTTACTGCTAAGTGATTGTGCATTATATGGTAAACTCCAAATTCACTGTGAAAGGTATTTGTTTCTGTAAATATTATCAATAAAGCTGTTAGGAGCATTTGTGGACAAGTCTATATGGAGATAGGTTTTAATGTCCCCAGGATAAATACTTGGTAATAGGCTGTGTCAAAGGATAACTACGTATTTAACTTTATAATTCATTGCCATGCCATTTGCTGAAGTGTTTTGACTGTTTTTATGTTGCCACCAGCAATGGAAGAAAGTTCCATCACTCTGCATCCTCACCACCACTTGATGTTTGTCAAGTTTTAAATTTTAGCCTTTCTAGTGAGTGTATAAATGATAACTCATTGTGATTTAGAGTTTATTTCTGTGATAAGTAATTATTTTGAACACTTTATATTCTTTTGGTCACTCCATGTTATTTTGAAAAATGTCCATTGTAGTGTTATGTTTTTCTTTTTAGAAAGTTTCCATTTTCTTACAGATACATAAGAGTTTTTCATATATTTCTATGACCGATATTTACAGAATATTTACTTCTTGTCAAATTCTTTTATATATCCTCCATTTTTTTTATACTTTGAATTTGTCTTTAGATCAGTGAATGATTTTAGGGTAAGTTTTGCTTAGTAAGTGTGATAAAAGTCAAGATTAAGTTTTTGATATCATAATTCAGTTGTGTAAGAATCATTTATTTGTATGCTCTCAGCATTGAATTGCTTTAGTACAATTGCACATATATACACACACATATATGCACATATTTACATAAATACATATATATGGTTTTATTTCTGAACCCCCTAGTAGCACAGGAAAATTAGTAGCTATCATGTTTTTATTTGTAATTCATAGGCCAGACTGAATAACTCAACACTTAACTATAATCTCAAAGAAAGACTGACTAAAGGATTGAGATCTTGTAAGGAGGCATAGCGAAGTTTGAGGTATGGCAACAGGGTAGCTTCAGCAAGAATAAAGATATGTGTAACAGTGTATGTACATGATCATGAAATAGCAGGAAAATGCTATTCTATAAGAAAAGTATGACTTTAATAGTTTAATATATGCATTGATGATTATTTTAATTAATGAATAAATAGATGGGGGGAAAGGGGGACAGATTTTCTCTCCTGATAACTGCTAATATTTATTGCTACTTTTGATTTTTTCAACAAGTTTCATTCTGCAATGGTTTTGCAATCTGTGACTTGAATAAATTTAGATATCATCTACTAAAAGCTTATCTTACATATTGAGTTTTTTATCCTGCATATATCAGCCATTAGAGAGATACTGGATAAGGAACATGTGATTGGTCAAAGCAGAATTTTGGTTTAGATACTTGAACTTTTTGTGCATGGTTTGTGTCTCTTCCACGTCACTGGAAGATTTATTTCAAACAACAAATATGGTTTTTTTTAAATAGGTAATTGATAAAACTTTGGTTCACCAGAATATGATTTAAATATGTCCAGAGGAAACCTTTAAGGGGAAAATGTCCAGAGAATCGATGTTTTCCCAATTGTTAAAATTCTTTCTTCCACCCAAGATCCGTTGAGTCTAAACAATGCTTAATGACCTTGTCATAGCACACTTGGTTGTAATGTCTGCTTAAAACCCAAATCAAGCAAGAAAAGCATCTATCCCCCGGGAATTAGACATCCTTGTGTTTTATTTGTTATTTTAAGCAAAGCTACTTGTGCAAAAATCCAATATTTTGATAGTGAAAAGATGGCAAAAAGTTGTGAAGAGTTTGTTGGTATTTCTATCTTTTGACAAACTGTATTGTTAGGTTTGCTGAGGAAAAAATAGATGCAAGAATGTGAAACTAAAGCTGCTTTTTTCTGAAAGTCAAATTACGTAATGAATATATAGTGGGTTACAGTAATCACCACTAACTTTAGTAAGTGGAATGGTTTTCAAGGCAAAAGCACGATTTAAAACTGAAGTATATTAAAGGCAACAGTGATATTGGAAAAAAAAAACTCATATTTCTCATTCAGAAAAAGGATTAGTCAGCAGTGGAAGAATATGAAGAAAAGGACATTGCATAGAAATCCCAACTGCTATACGAAGAGAGTATTCTGGCTTTTCTTTGCCTTTTTTCCTCCCTTTGTTTTATTGATGTAGCATTAGCTTAAGCTCCACATGTGATTTCAGGTTTATAGAATCATACCCCTTGAGAACTGAGTGTCCATATCACTTTACCACCAAGCCAGCCATCATCCCTACCAGGTTCTGCTGGGCACCCTCCATCCTTTAATTAAAAGTTCTGTCTGCAAATTTTAATTACACAATAGACTATTATCAACTACAGTCACCATCTTATACTGTAGATCGTCAAAGCTTATTTCTCTGACTGTTTAAAGACTGTACTCTTTCACCCAAAGTTAGGTATTTTCCTAAACTATAGTTGCTAGAAGCCATGAGTTGATTTTCTTATTTATTTGTAAGATTCCACATGTAAGTGGTGGCATGTGGTGTTTATCTTTCTCTGTCTGGCTTGTTTCACTTAGAATAATGCCTCTAGATTTATTAATGTTGTGGCCAAGATAGGATATCCTTTTTTTTTAAAGGCTGACTTCCACAAACATTCCATTGTGTGTATGTATATATACAACAGTTTGTTTCCATTCATTTGTTGATAAACAGATTATTTCTGTAATCTGGCTATTAAGAATAATGGTGCTATGAACATGGGAATAGAGATACCTCTTTGCGATAATTATTTTGTTTCTTTTGGGTATAAACATTAGGAGTGGAATTACAGGATCATGTATTTTTATTTTTAATTTCTTCAGGGGTCTTCACACTCTTTTCCATAGAGCCTCTACAACTATTCTCACCAACAGTCTATAAGGATTCCCTTTTCTCCACATTCTTCCCTTTTTTTTTTTTTTTAAATATGTCTTGCCTTGTTGAAAATAGACATCCTAGTAGCTATGAGGTGAGATTTCCTTGTGGTCTTGCATGCATTTCCCTGGTGATTTGTCATGTTGAACTCATGACTAATATACTTGCTAATCATTTACATTTTTTTTATGACTATTTAGGCCTCTTGGTCAATTTTAAATCCTTTATTTTTCACTCATTTGTGTATTTAATGTGCTTTGGATGTTTCTTACATATTTTGGACATTAACTCTATTGAACATGTAGTCTGCAGAAACTTTGGCCTATGTCTTGTCTTTTCAGTTTGTTGATAGTGTCTTTTGCAATATAGAAACTTCTTAGTGTAGTGTCATCCTACCTTTGCTTTTCGTGTCAAATTCAGAAGGTTATCACCAACACAGGTATCAAGGAGCTTAGCCACCTGTTTCTTCTGGAAATACTATGGTTTTAGCTTTAATATTCACATCTTTTATAATTTTCAGCTGATTTTTGCATTTAAGGGAGGGGTCAGTTTCACTCTTGTTGCATGTAGCTATCTATTCTTTTTAGCATCATTTATTGAAGAGACCATCCATTCTCCATGGTAAATCCTTATTCCTTTATTATAAGTTAACTTCTATTGCATAGGTCTCTTCATTCTGTTCCATTGGAGTGTGTCTTTTAACTTTTGCTAATATCAAATTGTTTTTATTACTGTAGGTTTGTTATATAATTTGAATTCAGGCAGTTTGATATTTCCAGCTCTGTGCTCCTATTTTTTTCTCTCATTGCTTTGGCTATTAAGGGATCTTTTATGGTTCAGACAAAATAGGAATATCTGTTTGTTTTTTTTCCTGTGAAAAATGTACTTGGATAGTGATTGCATCAAATTTATGCACAACTCTGGGCAATAGGAACTTTATAAAAATATTAATTCTTTCAACCCATGAGCACAAAATATTTTTCCACTTGGTTGTGTCTTGTTCTTTCCAGTTTACCGATCTTTCACTTCATAGGTCAACTTTATATATATATATATATATATATATATATTCACATTATATTTATATATTATATATACTTTTATATATATTTATATATTATATATTTACATAACTATTACTAACATTTTATTTCTATTGATACAATTGGATATGGGATTTTAAACATTCCTCTTTCTGTTTGCTAATTATATATAGAAATGTATTTGAAATCTTTGTTTTGGTAGTTTTATGGAGTCTTGATGCTTTTCTATATATATAGTACTATTTCATCTGCAAGTAGAGACAGTTCTTTTTTTTTTTTTTACAAATTGAATGTCTTATTTTTTGCATAGTTGCTTTAAGTAGGACTTCTGTTGACATTACTGTGTTGAACAAAAGTGATTGATGTTGGGCATACTTATTTTATCTTGATAGAGCTCTCAGCATTTTGCTGTTGAATATAATGTTGTGGCTTTTATATGTCTAGGTAATTTTGCTCTACACCAATTTTGTTGAAAGGCTTTTTTTTTATCATGAGAAAATGTTAAGTTTTGTCAAATATTTCTGTACCTCTTTTGAGATGATCAGATGATTTTATTCATTTTGTTAGTAGTTATATCCTCAACTCATTTGTTGTTGAACCATGCTTGTTTTCCTGGGAAAAATCCCTCTGCACCATGGTGTATGATCACTGAAATTGAATAGTGTTGAACTAAGTTCAGTACTATTTTGCTGAGCTTTTTGCGAGGTTACATTGGCCTGTAGTTTCATTTTCTTGTAGTGTGTCTGTTTTCTTTTATTATTATTATTATATTTTTGTATTGATTAATGCTGGCCTTGCCAAAGCTGCATGGAATGCATCTGGTTCCTGGCTTTTGTGCTGGGAGTTTTTGATTACTGATTATATTTCTTTATTTGACAATGATCTGTTCACATTTTCTAGTTTTTTTTTTAAAGTTGTGTTGGTACATTACATATTTCTAAGAATTTATCTGCTTACTTTAGGTTGTCCAGTATGCTTACATGTAAATATTCATCATTTTTAATTTTCAGATAAATAGCACTTTATTTCAAAGATCATTTTCTTTGTTTTTCTGGTTTCTATTTCACTTATTTCTGTTTGAATATCTGTTATTTTCTACCTTTGGCTTATATTTTAGTTTAGTTTGCTCTACTGTTTTTAGATCCTTGTGGTATAAAGTTAGGTTGTTTATTTGAGGTTGTCTTATTTTTTAATGTTGGTGTTTATCACCATAAACTTTTTCTTAGAATTACTTTTGTTTGTTCATATAAATTTTGTCTATACTAATAAACATTAAGCTAAAGACTGTAAAAGGAGACCAAAAAGATCACTATAGAATTGTAGGTTATCAGTTCATCCAGAGGGTATTACAAGTGCAAGAAGTTTTATCCAACATAGAAACATAAATATGTAATGCAAATATTAACACATTTGTAGGGAGAAATACAGTGCAACACAATAATAGTAGAGGACTTCAGTATTCCATTTTAAATAACAGATCATCGAGACAAAAAATCATTAAGGAAACATTTGGACTTAAATCTGGTAGACCTCATAGATATATACTACACTTTCATCTAAAAATAGAATACATAGTCTTCATGAGTGCACAAGGGACATTTTTCTAGATAGGTCTTCCATGAAGTCAAAAAACGTCCTAATAAATTTAGGAATATTGAAATCCATATCGAGCATATTTTCTGGCCCCAGTGGTTGGATCCTAGTAGCCAATTATAAGGAAGGATGAATATTGACAAATATGCTGAGATTAAACTGAGTAACTAGAAATAAAAATCAAGAAATACTTCGTGAAAATTAAATAGCTGTACAACATGAGAAAACTTATGGGAGAATGTCATGCTCTAAAGGCTTGGTATAGCTCATTTTGGTCTATAGTAGTCTAAGTTTAAGGAGGGAGGTTTTATATTGGCTGACATTCCACTTCTCTTTTTGTGTCCCCCTTTCTGTGCTTTGATTTTGTGTTCAACAAATAACTCTGAATTTTTATTTTTATTTCCTAGAGGTACACTTAGTTTGATAGTCTCTTGGCCAAAGGTAATTATTTTCTGGTTCTATGAGTCATTACTATTCTAAAAGTTATTAAATATCATTTTGATTTCTTATCTTACCCTCCAGTATACTGGGTAAAATAACTGCTTTCAAAAATTCAATAAGCAACTGAAGAAATGAATGTTTCTGTGTTTGCAAGGAAGAAATGGGGATATGGTAGAAATAAACTTTGCCTTTGGGAGAATAAATCATGGTATCCTGTCAGAAGTCCTAGAATTAGCTTGGGGGCTTCTATCTGAGAAGGGACTTTGATTTTTGGATTCTATTTTAAAATTTACATTATCTGGTTCATGTACATGATTTCACTTTTGTTTATATGATCTTCTGATTTTCAACCTGGAGTTTTCTCATAGCAAAATAGATTAAATCCAGCTACAAAAGAGCAGTGAATTGGTTTTGAGTGAAAGAAGGAGCCAAGAGAGAAGCTTGGACCTGCCACAGGAAATAGTCCACCATTACTAGGTCTAGTGAGCAACAGTGTGTGAGTCCTTTTGTCACCAAGTGTGCTTGTCCACTGCCAACAAGTGCAGGATGCATTGTTTGCACTGTTTTCTTCTGTGCAGAAATTGTCTTTGAGTAAGTGAATCAAATAAGACCTAGAAGAGGATATGTACAGAATTACTTTATTCTCAGGTAGCACTCACTTTTATTTTTCCTTAAAAGTATAGTTGCTCACAGGAAAACATGCTTACATAGTTGAAATAGAAGCATGGATAACTCCCCCCCCCCCACCCCCAGGGTGTCATTTGACATGTGGAAGAAAATATTAGAGCTGTCAACTCACAGTGATGATAGTCCCTTGTCACTACTCTGGTGCAAATGCATATGTTTTAAACTTAGATTTTGGAACAAGAAAGACATAGCAATGAAAAAATATCATTTTGTATAGGATAATCTACAGTGACTTTTGATAATGATAGAGGCTGACAAAGTATTTCCATTTAAACAACTTTCTTTTGTGTGTATGAAATAATATGGTACAGGCAGTTAGCGTTATTCTCCTACTGAGCAGGACTTAAGTTGCTAGTGAGTTCCCTTGGATTGAGTTAAAAGTTATATATTTGTAGTAAAATCAGGTACATTCTTCTCTGCAGTTAAGAATGAATGTGTGCTTCTTCTTGTTTGCTCACTGCAGATTAAATTAGGCAGCCGACTATCCTTTTAATCATGTATAGACAGTACCATGTCTTGGATTGTGAGAAGGTGTTTGTTAAATTAATGAAAGCATAAGCTTTAGCACTACTTCGGTGAAAATTAAATCTGGAATTCAATAGAGTGTGTCTAAACTGAGCAGAGCATTAAATTAAATTTGTACTCTTTCATTTTGGTTTAAGAAAATAAAAGAATTATTGGTGAAGCACAGAGTGTGGATTATACATACAACTGGAGCAAATTATTAGTTTTAGATGGAAGTATTCATATTAAAAAGTGCTTGGATATTTAATGTAAACCATAATTTGTGAGCTAAAACGTGAAGCAAGAGCAAAAACACAGAGAAATAAAGGTTGGAAATTTTAATTTTTGTTTACTATTTCTAGGAGGGATGGTCTACCAAGGGAGAAATTAAAAAATATATTCTGTATGAGAAAAAGATGAGAAAGGAGGGGCCCTCCCTGGTGGCACAGTGGGTTAAAGCACTGCACTGAGAAGCTAAAGCCACTTCCGCATGAGTTTGATCCCCGCCTGCCTGCCCCGGAGGTGACCACATGGCATGGCAGACCTCTCCTGACCCGCCCTCTGCTCCCCTCAGCAGTGTACTTCATCTATCTGCCTGTTCTGCTCCCCGCTCTGTGTGTGGTGAATCCTCTCACCATCCCTGCACCTCTGGCCAGTACCCAGTTCTGTATCCATGAATAAATAAATCTTAAAAAAAAAAATACTTAAAAAAAAAAAGATGAGAAAAGAGAATTAAGGTGAAAGCTGTTGCACCTCACAAAGAACTAGAAGACTAAGAAAAAAGTTGCTGCTGAAGGATATATATAACCATTTAGACCCAGCATTCATTTTTCAAGCACCTAGAAAACTGGAGGAACTTTATGAAATACCTGTTAGGTATTTGTTGCAGACTGCGAGCTTTTTGATCCTAGAGAGAAGGGAAACGAACATGATGAGTCCTATTCATTGTGGCCTTCTGTGGAGAGAAGTGTCTGAGTGGGGAGGTTAGAGAGGTAGATTATGGAGGTGTTGAACTAAGGAAATGAAGAAACTTGCTCAGAAATTGTGCAGTTTGTGGAACAAAATGTTAGAGGATTGGGATTGTCAACTCCAGAGAAATAATCAGGCTGTCATATGATCAGAAGGAGTTTCTGGAAGAATAGGAGTCATGATTTGGGTCCATGGCCCAGGGATAGTCGTAAGGTATGTGTACATAGGGTCAGGATGTAGGGGAACTTTAAAGGGTCAGGTAAAGGAGTGGTCTGAGCTTAAGTTTATTGTGAAACTGTATACATACGTTGATGTGTTAGTGCATTGTTTTGTAGGATTGACTGAAAAGGGTCATCATTCAGAAAGCTGCAATGTGGGGTCTTTTGTTGTTCTCAATGCGTAGTCTCTTATTACTGGATAGTTACTGCTTTGCTAAGTGGGGCTACTTAATTTTCACCTAGAAGACTCAATATAGCAGTTAGAGATAAGATGGAGCCACATGGAGGCCATGTGGGTTTGGGGAGGTTCCACAGGATCTAGACAAAAAAAAAGCTCCAGGAGCTGTCAGAGTGGAAGGAAGTTCTACAGGCTAAACAAAGTATAGTGTAGATGAAACCATAACTCATATAAGCCTGGGAGACATCTGTGTTCCTTCCAGCCAGAGTCAAGAGACCGTTTTGAATACCACAGACATTTTTTTTTAGAGAACATATAAAGGTCTTACACTTAGTTACAGAGCTAAACTTTTATAGAGACTTTTTAAAATGGAAAAAATCTGAGCTTTTTGTCAGTAGATGCATAGTAGAAGTAATGTTAAAGGAAATTCTGCGTGTTGAAGAAAGATCAGCTAGAAATCTGCATTTACATAAAGGCATTAAGGGAGCCTTGGAAATTAAGATTTTAAAATTACTTCCAAAGATAATTGAATATGTAAAAAGATAATTTAGCACTTACAGTAAAAAAATGTGAATGTTTTTGGCTTTGTAGCATTTGTCTAAATAAAGGTTGTGACAACTATCGCACAAAGGATGAAAAGGGGAAAATGAGTCTAATGGACTCTTCACTTTATATGTGAACTGGTAGAAAGTATTTTTTTTAAGATTTATTTATTCATACAGGATTGGGGTACAGGCCAGAGGTACAGGGCTGGTGAGAGACAGAGTGGGGATCAGAATAGGCAGATTGACTAAGTGCACTGCTGAGGGGAGCAGTGGGTGAGAAAGGAGAGGTCTGCTGAGCCATGTGGGTCACCTCCGGGACAAGGATTGAACACTCACTTAACCGCTGCTGCCAGCTTGTAGTGCTGCCTCCTAACCCATTGCGCGCCAGGGAGGACCCTATAAAAGTATTTTTATGCAAAATGTGATAAGTTACACATGGTAAATCCTAGAATAACTAGAAACTGAAAGTGAAATAGGTTTATAGTGGAGATAAAGTAGAAACTAAAGAACAGTAAGTTCAGAAGGCAGCAGGGAAATGGAGGAAGGTAGTGGAGAGAGAAAAACCAAATGGACAAAAAGAAAACAAAATTAAAATAGATTTCAACAACTGTATTGATAAATAAAAGAAATGTAAACAAGCCAAACATTTTAAAGTCAAATTTTCAGTAAGAGATGTTTAAAAATTACAGAATTTAAATATTAAGACAAAATTTAAAGTGAAAACTTGGAAAAATATCTTTCTCATGCAGACAGGACAGTAAAACCAGGAATTAGGAAGGATATTTCAAAATGATGAAAGGGACAGTTTATCTACAATATAGTCTTCAGTGTTTATTTACGTAATAGCAGAACTTTAAAATGAATGGATAATGATAATTAAAATAAAACCCGATAGACCTCAAGGAAGAAATACAAAAATATTACAAGTAATTGAAGATACTAATATTAATTTTTCTGTGTTATAGATAAGTATTGTTACAAAGTAATAGGTTAGAAGATCTGATTACCACTGTCAACCAACTTGATTAAATTATAGATCAATATATCTAAATGTAGAGGCATTTTATATACATAGATAAGTACATATATAAGTGTATATATATGCAGTGTATATATGTACATATATAGCATATGTGTTTATATGCATATGTATATAGTGAGACAGAGAAAAATAGTAAGCAGTAAATTTAGAACATACATTATTTTCAAATGCACATTGCGTATTTGAGTATGTCTTCACAGTTCGCCAGGATTTTCTTACGTTAAGGAAATGTGAGCAGATCACACATATGTTGTATTTCACCTACTTGGAAGAGTAAACATCTCTTAAGGACTTTCCCATGCTGTTGCCCCCCCTGACATTATCATCTGAAATATTTGGTATGTTTTCTTCATTAGCGTAGATTTCTGAGTGATGAGGATGGGTGATACAAGGTGCATATGTAATAAACTTTGTGGTGTTAAATGACTACAGTTATAATTTTTCTTTTTTTGATTATTTTTGCAGCTATAGGCTAACAGTACCCTATTTAAATGGGCACAACCTTCTTTCTTAATTGTGCCTGGCTATAATCTTATTTTGGTATAAAATCTCACCTTTCTTTAGAAATTACAGTTGGCTTTATATAACTCTGGCCATGACTTCCACTCATTTATGTAACTGCTGGCTTCTTTTTCTATATGATTAATTCCCCTTAATTGTTTGATTCATTGTGGTAAATAAGGAGACACCATGAAGAATACTGTTGAGTCAGCTAAACTGCTGGTCAGTGAAAGTTAAGTCATATGTCTACAAATCTGTTAAATTCTCTATCAAATGTATGTGATTTCATACAATGGAAACTTTTATAAAGTATTACAAGTGTATACAATATTTTGGCTAGTTAGGAACAATTCTAGAATATAATTGTTTTTTAAAAAGATTTTTATTTTTCTTAATTTTTGCATAGAAGAATTGGGGTACAGGTAATTCTGAAACTACCACCACAATCAAGATATAAATTATTTCCATCACCCCCAGGTTTCCCTTGTGTCCATTTCTCATTCCTTCCATTCATCAACTTCTCAATTATATTCTTGATTTCTGCCCCTATAGTTCTGCCTTTTGAAGGAAGTCAGATAAATAGAATCATCTGGCATGCACTTTGGTGTTAGACATTTCAGTCACTGTGGTGCCTTTTGTATATATAAGCAGTTCCTTCCTTTTTTTCCCAAGTAGAGTTCTATTTTATTGTTACTCATTTCAGCAATTGATGGACAGAAACTTTAAATGCTGGTTGAAATGTTAGGATTTTTTTTTTTTTTTTTTTACTTTTTATTGTTTGGGCTTTGTCATATATAGAACAAGGAACATAAAGTGCCTTCAAAGTGGAGAAAGAGTTCACCTAAGCAAATTTCAGTGTTTATAACAGAATAATATGGTTAGTTCTAGTGTCGTTCAGATGCCAAGAACTACTGACTTTTTAATTGTTAAATAGCAGTAAAGCAGAGTGGTGGGGAATAAGAACTTCTAAGTCGGTTTCTCAAGGTTAAATCCCAGGTCAGCTACTTACTGATCTTAACTTTGTTAAGATTAGTTTCAAATATGATGACATGTAAATCTTTCAGTGTAAAAGTAAGCAAGTTTGGGGTAAGGTTAGGCTCTAGAGAACAGAGTTCTCTTCATAACACAGAGGCAAGCTGCCAGGAATAATGGATTTTTTAACTTTTATTAACTTTTGTTCAGTCTTTGATTCTGGGAGAAGAATTGTTATGGGTTAAGTTTAATCAGCTCAACATAAACTCTTGACAATCAATGTTCATATGGACGCTGAGCTGTGATAGGTGCCGGGGAGTCAGGCTGTGCGTGTGGTCTTTTAATAATTTAGTGATTTTCAATGTCACAAAAAAGGACTGTTTTTTCTTAAAATCATTTTTCTTGGTAAGTCAAAGTCTTTTTTTTTTTTTTCTTTTTGGTGTAATATGACAAAGGCTCTAGAAAAATCAGTGAAAACACTCACCTTTATGCAGTGGACTAGGTTTCTTTCTGTAGACTATTAAAAAAAAAACACATTCTAGCTTGAGGACTTTCCTATAAACTTAGTTAAATACCAGTTAATGAATAAGGTTCTTCTGAAAGTTTACCTCCAAGACATCTGACCCCTCCAACAAGCTTTGATTCCCTTTCTTTTAGTCAAAGACATTGTTATGAAGTAAAGATATTTGCATATCATTACATGCATCCTGGCTTTCAAGAGTGCAGTGACAGGTAATGAAACCTGTAATGGCCTTTATGAAACCTGGTCTTAGTGGCTCACTTTAGAGCTTTTTCTGTCCTTAAAAGAGGGCACAGTTCTTTTTAGTATTGTAAGGATACTGTAATAATGTTTTTTCTTACCCTTTAATTCCTAGTATGAACTGGTCATTTGCTCTTTGAAATCAGAAGTTGAGCTGAAATTTCAGATGTTAACTCCAGAACCAACTTACTCTGTTGTGGCTTCTAAAAGAAATACAAAGCCTTTCTAAAAAACTGTTTTAAAAATGAGTGATGGACTGACTGTTCTTTGTCTGACATCCTGCACAGGATCATACTGTACACAGTATACTTGATTGTCTCTGATTTGATTTGTCCTTTCTGTTTAAAATGAAGGACCAGAACACCTGAGTTCAGAAAATACCTCCCAATTGACTTGAGTACAGTCAGTGATTATAAGTGGGGAGCCTCCCTTTAATCCTGTGAAAGTGACAAATGGATCCCTAGCATTGGATAAAATAAAGTTTCAAGGAATTCTCAAGTTTTTAATATATGACCCTTAGGTATGAAAGCTAGTGAAAAATAAAGTGTTCATTTACAATTACACTAACCAAGAACTTTGCTCTTCCTACCTGTTCTGGGATATTAATACTTACTTTGTGAGACTTAATTACTCAGGTATAGAGATGAATGTGTACTGAAAGTTTTTAGATTGACAACTTAATTCTTTCTGTTTGTTCTATTGCAGTATTGCTAGTACCTCTTTTCCCCTTATTTTTAACTTAAGTCCATAGAGTTTGTTAAGTTTCTAGAAGTTGCTTATACTCATACAACCAAGACTGGCACTTCTCTCTGACCCTTGGTAGGGCAAGGATCCTGTGTTTTCTTCTGGGCTTGCCCTTAGAGAAGATGCTGTTGGGATACGTCATTTCCTTGCAAAATGTGGAAACAGTTGTGTACCCTGGTTTACAATGTACTCAATATTTTTGTGGTCTTTCTGTCATTGTCACTGATTACGAAGTTTACTCCATCTCACAAGTTAAAGAAGAATATGAAACATGATCAACCAAACTTGCAATGTCTGCTCAATAAAATATAATTAATACGAATATCTGATTGGCATAATACATAATCCATTAACTTTTATTGTCTTACTTCAAATTGAGTATCTTTCATTTGTCCCCAAAATTATGATATTACGTATAAAATGTTTCATGCGTAGAAGACAATGCTATGAAGAGTGTTGGCAATGAGTTCAGAATTCCCAGTGAACACTCTCCAAGCCTCCTGGTAAATTTTACAATTTCATAAAATTTAATTTAGAATAAAAGTTCTTGCTCTGTAGAGACATAAAAGTCATTCATTCAAAAGAGATAAACATTTTGATAGTAAGCACTAGAAGCATTCTTAGAGCTGAGTGTCCCACAGGATAAGAAGATGCTGATGATGGAGTCATGAATGGATTAACAGCAAGGATTCTTCCTGAGGAATGCATCATCAGGCACTTTTGTCATTGTGTGAACAACATAGAATGAGTGTATGTGAGCACAAACCCTGCAGACAGTGTGTATCTGCAGGACCATGGTGGAGAGGAGGTCTGCTGTTGGCTAGAATGTCTCAAGCAACGTGTGACTGCAGTGCTGTAGGGTAAAATCAGTGCAGCAGCACTAGAAGTTGCTTTGCATCCTTTTCCTTCACTGTGGTGTCAAGTCTGCACGAAAAGTGCTCTGTATGCATGAAACCCCTTTGCTAGAAACTGGTATTAAAGATTCCTCTGGAATATGTTACTTGTAACTGACTTTGCGGGGCTCCTTGGTGTTCCCTGACTTAGAACTATACTGCGCCATCTCTTCATTGGCCTTCCTCTTGAGTATAAGGTCCATGCTTTTGTGTCCAAACACCCTATTCCTTTCTCTTACGGGATCAGTCATGGGTGATAGGGAGCACCCTGACTCAGTGGGACCTCCACTTATCTTGACCATACCTGAACACTCCTATTTCAAAGTAAGGTTTTATTCATGGGGACAGGGTTGAAGACTTGTACATGTTTTAGGGATCATGTAATTTAGTACAGTACAGAGAAGATAAATAAAATGTCAGTGAATTGAAGGGAAATCAAGTCAAATCAAGTTATAGGATAGATTTGAGCATTTGGATTCACTGCTTCAATAGGCTAAAAGTTAAATGTCAATTTACAGACAGTTTGTAGCTATGTTATGAGTAATATTTTTGTTGATATTTTTATGCACACTGTTATTTTCTAGATGCAGATGGCTCAAACAAGAAAGGAAAACAAAAGTCAAATTACCATTTTTAATAAGATTCAGACTTTAAGTATGAAGCTAATTTAAATGTGAAGAATTAAGAGTTTTAGTTGCATTTAAAGGCATGTTTTTTTCTTTACTAAATATATTCTTAAAGATGCCTTTAGAAAATTGACCACAATTCCCAATTTGCTTTAAGATGCTGGTTTAAATAGGATTTTAAAGTTAGTTATTGGCAGTATGATATAGATGAGAATTGTTAGAAATAAGTTTGTGAATTTTTTTTCAGACAGTGGGGAAGCTTTCTTAACCATCATTTTCTGTTTATGGGCTCCCTTAATCTCACGGTGTATAGCCACAGAAACATATTCCACCCATTCTTTTTGAACTGTGACCTCCCCACCCCGCTACAAATGTGCAAGTATGAACCTGCAGTGTCTATGAATGTAACTTAATTCAGAAAGAGAGGCTTTGTAGGTGATAATATTAAAATGGTATCATTAGACTGGATTTCATTCAAGATGATTAGTGTCTCTTACGAAAAGGGGAAATTTCAACAGAGACAGACACAGAGTGATGATAGTGAGAAGACAGACTGATGCTAACTCAGGTGAGGAAGACATGGGGCTGCCACAGGCTTGAAGGGAGGAATGAAAATTCCCTGTTGGCTCTCAGAAGGAATTAACCCTGCCCACACCTAGCTTTCAGACTTCCTGAGTGCAGAACTGTGAGATAACACTTTTCTTGGTTTAAGCCTCTCGGTTTGTGATATTTTATTACAGCAGCACCCAGAAAATAACACACCCCCTTTCTTATACTACTTACTGTGTGGTTCTGACTGTACCAGTTCTGTTTGTCTGTGTATATTTATTTAGTTGTTGTAACATTCTTTTTATCATTTAATATGCTCCCTACCTCCTTTCTTTTACCTAGGCACTACCCTCTTGATGCAAACTACAAACATGAAGAAGGTATTTGAAGGCCTAACTTAATCTTACAAATACTGTTATATTTACCTTTCTGCCCTGTGACAATTATGTAAATATTCTAATAGTTTTTGAAACTTTACATGCAAAACAACAGTTAACTAAACCAAATGTATGTTCAAATGGAATTTCAGTTTGTCAAAAGATCAGTTCTTTTTTTTTTTAAAGATTTATTTATTTATTCATACAGAACTGGGGTACAGGCCAGAGGCTCAGGGGCGGTGAGAGGTTTCACCAGAGACAGAGTGGGGAGCAGAACAGGCAGATCGACGAGGTACACTGCTGAGGGAAGCAGCGGGCGGGTCAGGAGAGGTCTGGCTCGCCATGTGGTCTCCTCCGGGGCAGGCGGCAGGCGGGAATCGAACTCGTGCGGAAGTGGCCTCAGATTCTCAGTGCTGTGCTTTTAACCCGCTGCGCCACCAGGGAGGGCCAAAAGATCAGTTCTTTTTAAAGGGAAAGAGTAGGTGAATCTGTTGAGGACAATATTTGATTCTATAATCTTACTTTAGGGAATCATTTGGAGATCATATCTTGGAAGAAAAAGTGTTTGCATTTCCACCAGAGAAGGTTTTCTCTCAAGCTCGAGTTGATTGTTCGTTCCATTTTTTCTTGTACACCAAAAGACTATTTGTGAGGTGTGACCTCCAGTACGTGATTAACTTCTTTTAGTTAATATGACATGATAGAATAAGTCATAACTATACAGTTTCTGTAAATGTATAATGTATACATATATAATGTAAAATTCTAAAAAAAGAAACATAAAAAGATTTATCTTGGCTTTCTAAAACACTGAGAATATTCTTGAATATACACTACATTGAGATCACTACTGATAGCCTAACAATGACCTTCATCCTTTAACCGATACCCACCTGATAAACTTCTGCCTTTCCCCCTTTCCTCTTGTAACCACTAATTTGGTTTACAAGAGGATCCACATAGGTTTATTTTTGTTTTATCAGTTTTTGGTTTTATTTTGATTTGTATTTCTGTGAACCACATAAGAGTGAAATCATGTTTGCCTTTCTTCATCGGACCATTTCAAACAGCATAAAATACCAAAGGCCCATCTATATTCTTAAAATGGCAAGGCTTCTTTTTCATATGTGTCATGTTCTATCATGTATACATGCAACACCTGCTCCAGCTGTTTGTTGTTGGATGCTCAGGCTGTGTCCTTCTCTTAGCTGTTTAAGTAATTCTGCAGTGAACTTAAGCGTCTCTTCAAATTACATTTTTATAGTCTTCAGGTAAATACCCAGAATTGAGATTAAACAATATTGAACATCTTCCATTTTAATGATGAGCACATTTTCTGTGGCTTATAAATCTTTCACTTACAAAATTATTCCTGTTGAAAGGACAAGTGATAGGTTATCCTATCCATGAGTACAGTAGGGCTGTATGATGTCAACATAGGAGTGGCTTTCTATATAACTGCACTCAATATGTAGTTTTTAATGGCTCTTGAAGTGAAAACTAAATACTAAAAAGGATAAGTAAGTTATTTAAAGGAGTGTCACAATGGGGAATATAAATGTAGGCTCATCCAGCAAGGTGGTTTTTAATATTTATTCATTCACTTCTTTAACTGGCAACACCAGCTTGAGGACTTCCAGGCATATAGCAAACTTAGCATTCTGTGAAACTCAGATTCCTTTTATCCAGTTCTTCCTCTCCTGCATATTTCCTTCCCTAAGATCTGATCCATCTCACATTCTAATGGCTGCATCTACATTTTTATTTTGTTTTGGCTCCTTTCTCTTTATCCTCTTACCATTTCTTTCAGTAATGTTCTTGCACATGGCAGTAAGTTCAATAAAGGCCTCCCCAAAGATCCACATGCTAATCCTTATGTTATCTCACATGGCAGAAGAGATTTTGCAGTGGTGGAACTAAGAATTTGAGGTGAGGAAATTATCTTGGTTAATCTGGGTGTACCCAATTAGTCACAAAGATTGCAAAAAAAGAGGCAGAAAGTTGAGCGAGAGAGAAAGAGAAGTCAGCAAGCCAGTAGTAGAAGCAGGGGAGACAAAGAGAGGTAAAGGATAGAGGTAAGGCTGGAGGGAAGCAGCCAGACCAAAGAATTCACACAGCCTCTAGAAATGGAGAAACATATGAAATAGTTTCTGCCATAGTCTTCTGAAGGAATAAAGCTTTCTGTGTTTGCTGGTAAGATCTGACTCAGTCCTCTGATTTAAGTTACCAAATTTGTGCTTGTCTGTGGCAGCCAGAGTAGGAAACTTACAGAGTTCTGTTTTGACTTCTTCTTGGAGGAGTTAAATTACCACAACTATGACTGTTTTAAGTTTCAGCTAAATGAAGACCATATATACAGTAATGCTTGAAGAAATTATTCATAGAATTACTAGCTTGTCATTTTTGGAAGTCATTAAATTTTTAAATAAAAGTTTCCTAATGGAATAAAGTTCCAAAAAGATGATCTTTACTATCAAGTGGCAACCTAAATCACTTAGAAATGTATATAATATCTGTTGTTGAGGAAGGACATTTCAGATACACACACATTGATGAAATATTAAGAAATCATCCTGAATAATGAATGATACCAGTTAGAGGGAGAAAACAGCAGTGTAAATCTTTGTCATGAAATACACTGCCGAGGCTTGTCTGTGGGTATTAGAGAGTTCTGTCTGAAAAGTCCGAGGGAAGTCTATGGAGGTTTTGGCACCCAGAAGTGTGTAAGCACAAGGAAAATACGAGCCAGCAGCCGCCAGCTCCTCAGGCTCCATGTCTGCAGTCTGTACCGCACGTTGGCCTTTCTTGCTGTCATTGTTGAAACTCATGCACTTTGCTTTTATAAGCTTAAAGAACTTTTGTAATATTAAAAATAGTATATTTTCACAACAGTCTTTGTTATTAGCTAACTCCAAAATAAGTCTGTTCATTTTTCAGTTTTCCTTAGAGACCAAAGTATCAAACATTGTGTTCCAATGAAAGAAACGTTTATAAAACATATTGTTTCCAGAGCTTTTTTTCATTTGAGCTTGGCACATCCTGGCCATCTTTTCTGATATGCTTAGAAAGCTTGTATTCTACTGCATTCGTGTAGTGTACCTATTACTACCATAGTCTGAATTGAATTAACTAATCATTATTGGCTCATATTGTCTTAGAAACTAGAATTGAAATTGTTAACAATTTCTTTTGTTCTAGATGAAAGAAAAATTCCAGGAAAACTAAGTTTAACTGTATGGAAAGGCCTTTGTAAAGCCTTTATTAGCTCAGTTTTTCATAAAATCTTATGCTAATGAGACAGATTAATTCTTTAAGTAGTATTTTGGCATCCTTATAATTTTGTTAGTTGGCCACAGTTTCAATATAATGTGGCATTTACTTATATGCATAGGAGAATGGTGCAATAGCTGTTTCAGGTCCATCCTGCTATTTATTAAGTCATTAATTTATTGCTGACTCAGCATTTACATTTTTAGGCATTATTGCTTGATAGTTTATATTCCCAGAAAAACTGTGTTAATGAAAGAGAAAAATAAAAATTAGTTTGTGCTTCCAGATTGCTTCAAACCTAGAGAGGAGGATAGGTTGGCAGATAAGTTGTGACACTTAAAGAAAGGTCTATGATAGCACCACAAAGTCTGATCTGACAAGTCAGTTAGAAAAACCTTATAAGAAGGGGTTAGAAGGAGCTTATCTCAACATAATGAAAATATATGCTAAACCTTCAGCATCATACTCAGTGGTGAGAAACTGAAAGCTTTCACACAAAAACAGATGACAGTGATGTCCACTCTCTCTCCTACTGTGCAACAAATACTGTAAAAGACAATAATATACTGTTTCAGAGGAATATCTGTAACCCTTGTGTTCACTGTAGCACTGTTTACAATAGACAAGTTAGGGAAATAACCCAAGTGTTCTACAACAAATGCTGGATTAAAAGATGTTTGCTATGCTGCTCAGCTGTAAAAATGGTGAACTTCCATTTGTGGCAATATGGGTGCAATTGGAGGGACTGAGAGTAAGTGAAATAAGCCACAGGGAAAAAATACATGCAGCGGATAATTTCAGTAATATATAGAATATAGAGAAACTAGAGGAACTGAAAAAACAACCAAATAAAAATCCAGAAACACAGGTGCAGAATTGAGGCTACTGGAGGGTGAGAGTGGGGTTGGAAACAAAGTGGGAAGGGATATGGTTGTTCTGGGGTAGGTGAGGTGAAGTGGGGTGCGGTGGTGTATATTTAAGGAGGTGTGATCCTACTTCGCTGAATCGTATATGGTGTTATAAGGCAATGATATATTATTAAAATGAGTAAGAGGAAAAACAGGATTGCGCTAAGTGTCAAACAAACAAAAACACCATGAATTACCTGTATTCTTATTATTAAGACTTCTCTACTCTCTTTTTCCTTCTTTACATTCTAGAATTTACCTGTAAATCTCTTTCAGTGTCAATTCAAGAAGTATGAATGCTTAACTTGAGAAATTGCATTTTTGAGTCTTTTTTTTCTTTTCCCTTGCCACACAATGTGATCTTGACTTTTCTAGAGTTATATTTCTTTGAGAAATCTATTGACATTTTTTTCTGTAAAATGCAAAACAGAACAAAAATAGAAACAGACTTTGCAGTTGTGAAATGTTGGTGATAGAAATCCTTGTGGTTGGTTCTGTGGCAGAGCTTGAAATGGGAATAGGGAGATAAAAGAAGTGAAACAACTGTAATTTCTTCAAATAGAGTATCTTGATTTTGAGAAAATCCAACAATAGGGCTGGATCTATCAGTAAAACGGGTGACAAAATATATACTCACAGACTCTCCAATCCTTGGAGGCCGAAGGAGCGGGTCTGCAGGGAAACAGGAGTAGAGAACCCTCCGCCTGAGGAGACACAGTTCCTAATGGAGGGTGTGGGGTCCGTGGGCTGTGACGGTTCCTGCAAATTTGTCCTCATGAAGATGCACACAAGGGAAGCAGAGTCCGGTGATTTCTGCTTCATTACAGGGAGGCTTTTCCTTGCAGTTTAAAAACCATGATTAATGCATCTACGTATTCCTAATTTTTGGTATCTAAAGGGAAAAAATAAATGATGATTTGTCTGTTGTAACACCCCTACTTTATAAAGTTGTAACAATGATGACAAAGAAATGGAAAAGGAAATTTTTCTTGAGGTTGTTACATTGGTTGTCTTAGTAAAAGTAAACACAACAAAACAAGCAAACAAACAGGCTACCTAGTTTAATTGAAATTTCAAGTAAACTTCAGGTAATGTTCTAGTAGAGATACCTCTCAGACAATTTGCCACTTTTTATCACCCAATGTTGTTAAATTTCTTAACACTACCTTGCTGTGATGCATACTTAACGGAATTTACTGGTTTTTTCC
This sequence comes from Condylura cristata, assembly GCF_000260355.1. NCBI lineage: Eukaryota > Metazoa > Chordata > Mammalia > Eulipotyphla > Talpidae > Condylura > Condylura cristata. The sequence goes on from NW_004567119.1 coordinate 32,786,183, forward strand.
TCTAAACATTTGTTGACTGATAAAAGCAGTATGGTCACAACTTTGATTTTTATCAATAAAAATTCCATTGAAATTTTATCATGTAATTTCTCTCGTAATAATATCAAGTATAGTAATATTCTGAGAGTTGTATCAAGAAAGGATAAAGTGTACACTTTTGAGGACAATGTAAATTGACATCATATTGGAATCAGACTGTGAGTTCACTGAATACAAATGGCAGTATCAAAATAACATGAATCATATCTTGCATTATCCTACCCAGGCTGACAAAGCAAAGGGATATATGGGCACAGCTTCCATTTCTTTATTTAGGCATTTATTCATCTCGCTCTCTTCAAATTTAATACTACCTACTCATTATTTTTATCATTTATCTGGAAAGTTGAAAATTGTGGGACCACATTTTTCTGCAGCTAGTGTATACTCAGGATTTTCTTTGTTGAACTTACAAATATGTATTCTTTGTAGATTTTATTATTTCTTTAGTTTCTTTCTGTAATATAGATGTGTATCATAACTCTAAATGAAGCCGCTCACATGATTTCAGTGAATTGTTTCTTCTGTTTCTGGCATAATCAAAGCATATAATCGGTTAGTAGTTGAGGTCAATGTCAAAACCTAAAGACCTTTAAGATCTTAAATGAAAAAAAATCAATTTTTGTAAATTACTGAAATATGCTTTTTTTCTGTGATTTTTAAGTGTACATCAATTGCTTTATTTTGATTTTCTGTTCATAAGATTATAAATGAGAAAACAGTGTGGGAGTATCTTAATGAAGTGAGGTGCAGAGGAAGAAATGATTTCTGAAAAATGTCCAGCAAAAATCCTTCTTGTTGGCCCTCCCTGGTGGCGCAGCGGGTTAAAGCACAGCACTGAGAATCTAAAGCCGCTTCCGCATGAGTTCGATTCCCGCCTGCCCCGGAGGTGACCACATGGCGTGGCAGACCTCTCCTGGCCCGCCCGCTGCTCCCCTCAGCAGTGTACTTCGTCGATCTGCCTGTTCTGCTCCCCACTCTGTCTCTGGTGAATCCTCTCACCCTCCGCATCTCTGGCCTGTACCCCAGTTCTGTATGAATAAATAAATAAATCTTTAAAAAAAAAAATTAAAAAAAAAAATCCTTCTTGTTGGCTCTATGCAATAGTAGTTCTGTTACTAACATATTTACATAGATAGGGGTGACTGGTCTTTCAACATTTTTTTATCAGAGATTTCAATTAGTCAAGTGAAATGTGTCAGTGGCAACAGGGCCATGTTGTTTAGTAGAAGCCATGACAGGGAAGCTCGACAATCACCTCCGAGGACATGATAGAGAGAAGCATGGTGATGTTGGAACCCTCAAGTCAGTGGATTCTTACCGTGATGTTAGGGCCTCTGAGACAGTTCATAACAATATAAAACAGCAGCCAAAATTTATGGGTAGATAAGGAAGTCAAGTGATGTCACCAGTTTTCAGAATGTCAGTTTAATTTTGTTGCAAAGTCTGGGGGTGGATGAGAAGGTTGATGGCTGCAACTTAGTTATTGGAGTCAGTGCTCTTGTTCTGGAGCTTGTAATGGAAAGGTTTTGTTCTATAAATCTAACTTAAATGATATTTTAAGAAATTCAGAAGGAAAAGAAATGTCATGAAAGAACTGTGGATGAGCTTTCTTGCTTTTTAAATGCTTTGCTTTTATCTCCTATAACTCTTTCAGTTTTAGAAAAAGAAACAGAATGGGGAGGTAAATAAAATTCTAGAGCAGCATTTCCTCACTTTGAGAAAACGGAGAAAATATTTTTTATGTGACATTTGAGGAAATTGTATTAACCCCTTTACTTTGCAACTCAAAGTTAGAAAAGTAACACTAGTATCTGCAATGAAATAACATTCAATAAGAAATATTAGTTAATTATAAATATAGAAGGAATGCTGAATTAGTTTTTCCTGTTTCAGACATATTGTGTATTTAAAAAATTAGATGCCTAAAATAGACTTCGTAATTAAGGACATGAAATTAAAAAACAACAACAACATCAACTCATTGCTTCTGTTCTACAGAAGCTTACAATTTAAAAAGGGAGATAATGTTCAATTGATGTTGATGACAATGACTGACTTAAGTTTTAAATGGAAAATCCCAACATCTCCAAAGCTCCAAAGCAATCTCTTCATGTGTAAGCCTTACTATGAAGGGTTTCATTTATACTATTTGTGAGACAAAGAAGTATGTAATCGAATATCTTATCTTTCAGAAAGCATTTTGGAATTTAGTGTGATAAACAATAAGTAAATAAGTAAAAATGCAAAAGTGACATATTACCTGAACATTTCTGATAGCCTGAAGGAGAAACATAGGCTAGAGTTAGGCCTGCAGAGTATAAAGAGCAAATTTTAATCACTGGCTTCTTAACAAGCATTTAGGTTGTTTCCATATCTTAGCTGCTATGGAAAATGTTACAATAAAGATGAGAGTGGAGGTAGCTTTTTGATATTGCCAATTTCATTTTTTATGAGGATATTCCCAGAAGCTATTTGCTTGATTACAAGGTAGATCTGTATTTCTTATTTTGAGGAACCTCTATGCTATTTTTCTTGGTGATTGAACCAACTTAAGTTTATACGAACAAGGATTCCTTTTCTCTACTTCCTTGCCAACATTTGTTTTCTTATCTTTTTGATTACAGCCATTTAAACATGTTTAATTCAGTTATCTACCTATATGCTTATCTATATCTATCCCTCCTTCTAAACATATATAAATATATACAAACATGCATATATAAATATGTGTCAATCAATACCATGTTTCGGGGAAAGGGAGAACTGTTAAGAGTATACACTTAAAATGGGTAGGAACTATGTCCTGGAGAACTAATGCACAGCAACAAGGATACAACTTTTGCTGAGATATTAGTGCTTAATTATTCTAACCACGAAGATAAAGGCTAATTTTAGAACATGATAGAGTTGTTAATTAACTATGGCTACTATGACAGTTATTTCACCGTAAACAAAAAATTTGAAAACAACATGCACACCTTCTATTTGCATAAAGTTAAATATATTTGAATGAAGAAAAATATATTTCATTAAAAAACATTTTGACAGTGGTAGGAAAATGTTGCTAAGAATTGTAGATAAATCTTCAAAAGTGCAATTTTGATAAGTAAACCACAATGAGTCAGTAAGTGCATTGAAGAATGTGAATGCAAAGATATAAGTGCTATTCAGATGGAAGGGAGCCTCGGAAAGGCACTGTGCTCTGATATGTACATTGTAAGAATCCCTAAATGGGAAGAGGCATTCAAAAGTAGCAACAATAAAACAAACTTACAGATTTCTTCCTTGCAAATACAAGAATAGGATGAACGAGGTCTATGGTTAAAGTGATTTGCTGTGAGCTGTTGATGTGAATGCTTCACTATGGAGCTAGTATGATGTTCCAGTTCTCTCTGGTGGGGAGGCTGATTGCCAATTTTTTTTTTTTACAAAGTTTATTTTTACATCATTTTGTACATTTTTTTTTCCATCTCGATTGTAATC